>NC_134492.1:59750693-59996821 GCF_040206685.1 Ascaphus truei | reverse complement strand
CCCTCCCTTCTCACATCCCCTTCTCCCTCCTTCCTCTCTCACACCCCCATCTCCCTCCTTTCTCCCCCCCACACTCCCTCCTCTCTTCCTCTATGTACATATTAACGTTCTTCAGTCTGTGTTTAGAAAGTTAACAGAAATATCTGCTCTGAACATGACACGGACAAGCAACTTGCATAACCCCCCCCCCCCCGTGCAACCACAAGGAATGACGCCGCCCACAGTCCTGAAATAGCTTACGTTTTATTTTCTCCATAGACGCGAAGGAACCCCTCCCCTATTACGCACGTCAACAACCTTGACTCACATCAGGATGACTATGACGCAGTGGATAATGCGAGCAAGTGAGTAACCCACCGGGGGTCCTCAGAGTGAGGCAGGGTCTATGTGCACCCCACCTCCCAAGTCACTCCTGTCCCGGCCGCTAGGTCCCTCTCCTGCCCAGGTCCACCCTGCCCCCAAGTCACTCTTGTCCCGGCTGCTACATCCCTCTCCTCCCCAGGGTATCCTCCGAAGACAGCGAAGAGGCGTCTGGCTTTTACGACAGCAACGAGTCGTCCGACGATGTGAGTCAGTCTTCTCGCCCGGCCGGTGAGATGGACCTCTTGGGCGAGATCTTGGACTCTCTCAGCACACACAGCTCTGAGCCCGGGCGCCTCACAGCTGCAAAGAGTCTGGATTTCTTCCGGTCCATGGAGGATTTCGACTTCAAGTCCCTGGTACGTCCCGTTCGCAACCCTCAAGAATGACACTTTCGGGCTCCAGAGCAGCAAATCTATCTGCATATGTATCGATCTGCATATATATCATCTATATATCTGCATATCTATCATCTATATACCTGCATAACTATCATCAATATATCATCATATCTATCATCCATATATCTGCATAACTATCATCCATATATCTATCATCCATATATCTGCATACATATCATCTATATATCTGTATATCTATCATCCATATATCTGCATACATATCATCTATATATCTGCATATCTATCATCCATATATCTATCATCCATATATCTATCTATCATCCATATATCTGCATACATATCATCTATATATCTGCATATCTATCATCCATATATCTATCATCCATATACCTGCATAACTATCATCTATATATCATATCTATCATCTATATATCTGCATATCTATCATCCATATATCTATCATCCATATACCTGCATAACTATCATCTATATATCATATCTATCATCTATATATCTGCATATGTATCATCCATATATCTATCATCCATATATTTGCATACATATAATCTATATATCATCATATCTATCATCTATATATCTGCATATCTATCATCCATATATCTGCATACATATCATCTATATATCGGCATATTTATCATCAATATACCTGCATAACTATCATCTATATATCATCATATCTATCATCTCTATGTCTGCATATTTATCATATATATATATCATCTATACATATGCATATTTACAATCTATATATCTGCATATCTAACATCCATAAATCTGCCTATCATCTATATACTGTATCTGCATATCTATCCATCCATTTTCCACATATGTACACCTCTCGTGTATGTGATTTTTTTAGTGCTGGACTTGGAAACACAGGTGTGTGTGCGTGTGTGCATCCGTGTGTACGTATATCAGAGACAGGAAAAACGCTACATACATGGCAGCCAGGAACTCCGCTCCATTGTACACTAAAATATCAATGAGTGTATATATTTTGGCTTTTACACTTCATTATATATATATATATATATATATATATATATATATACACACACATACACACACATACACACACATACACACACATACACACACACACACACACACACACACCAAAAGAGCATAAGCTGGCACTCCAACAATCAATATTATTTCCTGGTGCATGTTCCGTAAGCATCAATAGAACAACATGTTTCTCGTGAGCGAAATCAAGAAACAACACTGAAATGTACATACAGTAGCACACTTATAACCTTTGTTTCTGTCCAGGAAGGGCCTTCCTCAGGACAGAAATGTTGGTTATAAGTGTGCTATGTACTCTCTAACACAGGTTTTCATGTTTACATTTGAGTGCTGTTTCTTGATTTCTCTCACGAGAAATATTTTGTTATATATACAGAGCTCGACAAATTCCCCCCAAAAAACACTCGCTCAAAAAAAGTAACTTGCCCTCACCACCCCCCCCCCCCCCCCCCAAAAAACCCTCTCACCCCCCTCATTTTACCTCCTTGCGAGTTTTACCGGTGGCGGGGTGCGGTGGCGTCTCCTGGCATTCTCCTGATTTCTCCCCAGCAACTTTCGTGTCTCTGTGCAGCTCCTATAAAGATGGCTGTGCTGTTGCCATGACAACGGGATGCTGAATGATGTCATGTGGCAACGTCACCTAGCGTCTCGATGTCATGGCAATGCAGCGTCATGGCAACGCAACATCATTTGACGCCGTGCAGCCATCTTTACGGAGCTGCAGCAGAGACACCAAAGTTGCTGGGGAAGTATCAGGAGAATGCCGGGAGACGCTGCACCACACCGCCGCCGTTAACACTCGCGAGCAGGTAAAATGTACTCGCCCCAAGCGAGGGCGCGAGTGCATTCATCGAGCCCTGTATACATACATATACAGTATATACATACACACACACACACACACATACACATACACATACACACACATACACACACATACACATACACATACACACACATACACACACATACACATACACATACACATACACACACATACACACACATACACACACATAATGATGAGAGTCTTCCGAGTCTCACGTCTTCATATATGACATTGAAAAATTATTTAAAAATATGTTTAAGAGTTTTCCCAGGCATCAGTCGGGATGTTTCGACCCCCTAAACATGTCACTGGTTCATTGTGTTGCTCGGAGAAGCTGCAGGACGGGTGTGCAGGTGCCTGCCGAGTGGTAAGAGCCAACTCTTTGACGTTTGTGTGTGTTCAATGCAGAACAAGCCGAACGCCCCCACCGAGAACAACCTGGGCACGCTCGGCGGGGAAACGAACGCCTGGAACCTGGGGCAGGATGACAGTGTCCTCTACGGGAAACACCTCCCCCCATCCCCTCGCAAGCCAGTCTCCACCCTCCGCGCAGCCCAAGAAGAGTCTGGCTACAGAGGCCGCGCCTGCCGCCGGTCAGAATTTCCCACAGTCCTGCTCACCGATACGTCCCCGGACAGACTTCTCGGACGCCCGAACTCTTTCTGCTCCACCCTGGAGGCACAGAGGCCATTGGGTAGGAGAGACGGAAATAGCTACAAGGACGAAACAGTGGGGAGTCCCGGTGGGGCAGTGGCAAGACCGGTGCCGTGGGAGAAGGACGGGTTGGGTTTTCGGGGTCCGCCGGGTAGGAAGGACCCCTCTTGACCTTGGCATTGCTCTCGCCTAACACCTAATTCCCGTCCCATGCGCAAAAATCCCTGAAGACGTGGGGAGAGGGGGAAGTCCCCCTTGTCACGGGATTTAAAGACCCCGTCATTTTCCAATGAAATTCCCCTACATTTCCTACCAAGCCATCAGCTGTAGTTCATGCTCAGTTGTGTCGGCCTCTTTGAATGCGAGCCTGCTGCAGTGTGTAGTGGTGCTAAGTATCACAGCGAACGTACAAACCCCCTTTCAAAGTGACAATCCCTCCGCAAAGCGTTATTTATTTTTCTGGGAAACGAAGTACCCCCGACAATGATTGGGCATCCTGCTTTCACTGAGTAAATATCCCTCTTTTGAACCCTTAACTCTTTCTCGGGGAGAGAAGCTTTCAATGCATTACGGGTTTTAACCACCGGACCGCCGGGCAGCAAAACTGTCATTTCCTAGCATTTCTGCCATTTTTTTTAATCCCACAAAATCGTTTTTTCAAAAAGAAAGCATTTATAGAATGAAACAGCTCAACAAACAAGTGACGCGTGTTTTGGGGAGAAGGTGACATTAGCTAAACATGTTTGTATTTATTTGTTGGGAGATCATCAAGTAATCTATTACGGATCGTAGTCCGACGTGTTACCGCCGCTAAGCTGTTCCAATAACCCAAACGAACGCTTGGTGTCAAACAGAATATCAGAACCGAATTGTGGGGTTTACGTGTTACGATTAGGGTCCGGACTCATCATAGCGCGGTGCGATCTGGCTGGCACTGGCGCTGGCTTGTCACCAGATCGGGGAGCTTGCCGGCGTCACCGTTGGATGACCGCGGCCTACGTCCTTTAGCTCTTTCACCGTCCGGCATCGAAAGAGTTAGGTAACCGGCTGCTTCCCGGGGGGCAGACAGTTTGCTTTACATACCACCATAACCGAACCTTTACATACATCCATGTTTAGGGGGTCGCGGGTCACTTAAACACAACGCTCATACAGTAAGCCCCAGGAATATGGATAATCCTACAATATCATGGTTTCCTATATATTTGCCGATGGACAATTCCTACACCGGGACCCCAGACTAAGTTACACCTTCTTGGGTAAAGTGATCGGCGCCATCTCACAGAGCCGGCCAGAAAACGGCCTTTTTCAGTCGTAGAATTGGCTTCCCTAATACATATCTAACCGTGGTAATAGCAAACACCTGGCGGCCTGTCCATTTTCGGCATGTGAAAATGAATGGCAAATTCCATCTCGTCTCAGGAATTGGAAGGGGGGTGTTGGTCAACGAGGTGTTTTCTTTCCCCGTGTCCCCCACCCTGTCCTTATCAGAGAGCCAGTAAAGATAGGAGGGGGAGAGAAAGAGAGGGTGTTTTTTCCCCCTACCATTAAAAAGGAAACGGACCTTAGAAATGGCACAGAAGCAGTTGCATGGGTAAGTGCCTTCACTTTGATTGCATTTCCACATGTTGTATCAAAGTGGGACTTCACCCAGCATTGCCTTAAAATACAGTCCGTACAAAATTGTGTAATTATTGCGTCGGTAAAGTTTACATTTGTAGGAAATGCATTGATTTGCGGATGGGAATTTGAAGGGAAAAAACATATTTATAATTTTAACGGCGTTATCGGCACCTTATCTATTCTGGGAATGAATAGAATCTATTTAGTGAGGTCACAGCGCACTTTTCATACGATTATAACGGGGCCGTCATCCCCCCCTGCCTAGAATATAACAGACGGGGATGGAAATCAAAGTTGGGGGATTTGAAATGTGTGAAGCTGGTTCGGGGGCGTCCATCTGACGGACCCTCGGCCTGCAGGAGCATGAATTTAATGGTCGAATTGCCAGAATAATTTAAGCCAAAAAGAACGGTAAAAAATGCTAATATCAGGGCCATTATATGATCCTCAGTACAGCAAAATAATGGAGTAGTAAGGGGGAGGGTTACTAGAAAAGTGGAATATTATGTTTCTATGTAGAAATGAAAAGCAGTGGTACTGTCCCATAGTGCTGGGATTGGGCAGTAAGCAACACCCTGATTTGCTTATTCTTTCACAACGTGGAACTTCCATGTTTTAATGGGTTCTTAGCATGCCCCTCTTATCACCCCCACCATCCCTGCACCCTCCTCCTGCTTTATAGCACAGGGAGCCCATATACCTGCACCCTCCTCCTGCTTTATAGCACAGGGAGCCCATATACCTGCACCCTCCTCCTGCTTTATAGCACAGGGAGCCCATATACCTGCACCCTCCTCCTGCTTTATAGCACAGGGAGCCCATATACCTGCACCCTCCTGCTTTATAGCACAGGGAGCCCATATGCTTGCACCCTCCTCCTGCTTTATAGCACAGGAAGCCCATATACCTGCACCCTCCTCCTGCTTTATAGCACAGGGAGCCCATATGCCTGCACCCTCCTGCTTTATAGCATAGGAAGCCCATATACCTGCACCCTCCTCCTGCTTTATAGCACAGGGAGCCCATATGCCTGCACCCTCCTGCTTTATAGCATAGGAAGCCCATATACCTGCACCCTCCTGCTTTATAGCACAGGGAGCCCATATACCTGCACCCTCCTCCTGCTTTATAGCACAGGGAGCCCATATGCCATGCACACACCTCGTGCCTTCCCAGGCCTAACACAGAGGACGGCAGAGTGTGCAGGGTGTTACTGAGCACACCGCTGTTCCCTCTGACTCCCAGCACAGGGAACTGCAGAGAGTCGCTCGATATATCCGCAAACCCCGCTCAGTTTCTGCCGCAATGTAACCTGGCTAAACCGGACTATAACTATGCAAGGATCGCACATCAATGGCGGTTTCATATATACCGCATCAATCATATTTTCATTTCTAACCAACATTAGCAAGTCCCCATTCACATTCTGTGTTTATGTCACTGTGAGATTTTGGACCAGAATTCGGGGTGCGCGTGTATTTTATTGGGGTTGGGGGCGGGGAAATACTGCTGTAGAGTTCTATAAATTCTGTTTTAGGATCTGGAGAGGGAATTTTTGGGAGAAACACGTTGAATCCTGATGCACCGGTCTCGTCGGTGAGCGTGGCCGGTCTCGTCGGTGAGCGTGGCCGGTCTCGTCGGTGAGCGTGGCCGGGCACACTGACCGCTTTTAAGGGGCCCAGAATGTTGATCTTTGCCCCTCTGAGTTTTTAAGCGGCGGTGGGTGGGGGCCTTTGTTGAAGGACTGTTGAGCAGGGTGGGGGAATTAACCGGGCTGAGGAGGGCACAGCCGGGCAGAGGAGGAGGGCACAGCTGGGGGGTGGAGGAGGGCACAGCCTGGGGGTGGAGGGCACAGCCGGGAGAAGGTGGAGGAGGGCACAGCTGGGAGAAGGTGGAGGAGGGCACAGCCGGGGGGTGGCGGATGAGGGCACAGCCGGGGGGAGGAGGAGGGCACAGCCGGGAGAAGGTGGAGGAGGGCACAGCTGGGAGAAGGTGGAGGAGGGCACAACCAGGGGTGGCAGAGGAGGGCACAGCCGGGAGGTGGAGGAGGGCACAGCCGGGGGGTGGCGGATGAGGGCACAGCCGGGGGGAGGCGGAGGAGGGCACAGCCGGGGGGAGGTGGAGGAGGGCACAGCCGGGGGGAGGCGGATGAGGGCACAGCCGGGGGGAGGCGGAGGAGGGCACAGCCGGGGGGAGGTGGAGGAGGGCACAGCCGGGGGGTGGCGGATGAGGGCACAGCCGGGGGGAGGTGGAGTACGGCACAGCAGGACGTTTGATCACGGAAGTTGTAGCCGACTTTTGGTTGGACCCAACTTCTGCTATCGCCCTGGCGAGCGCCTCAAAAGCCACCAGGCTTGGGACAGTTGTACCGGCTCCTTCCCCCCGTGTCCGTAGCCCTGAGCGTGTCCACTGATGCTGCGCACCGTATCTCAGTCTGGGCTGTACACGTTGTGCAATGCATCTGGGGAAACAGCCATGTTCAACATACATAGGAAGCATATCACTACCCAGAATCCTCTTCTACCGCTTAACCGCTGAGTGACATGTGCGGGGGAATGAGGCAGGTCTGAGGGCCAGCACACGCATAGCAGGGTCTTCTGGCTGAGCAGGCGTCAACACCTTTATTTAAAGGCGCAGTACCCTCCTGGTGTTGGAAGCCAGGGGCTGTACCGCCTTAATTTCAGCTCCTGGGACCCCCTGTTTGGTAGCGCATATTTAAATCCCCCTTGTCACATGGCTCCGTATCATCCGTCACGGCGTCTTATTGGCCCGCGTAACGCAGGAGCCTCACGCGGCCATTATGTTTCCCGTGAAGGGAGGGGGGGGGTCCCGACGCTTCCTTTCCAGGTTCATGTCTCTGGAGGCATGGGGGTCTTCGAGCCTAAAATCAGCATGGGTTAAAAAGAGTGGGGGGGTACTGCTTTCCTTTCACTATTCGCTGCTGGACCCGCGACCCCTATCTCTGACCTGTTACATACTTGCACACCCCTCCCACTCCCCGCACAGGTGACCGCACAGGTGACCGCACAGGTAATAACCGCACGGGGAGAATCTCTTTGCAGAATAGCATCTGAGGAAGACGAGTTGGAAAGGGAGTGACGGGCATTGTATAGTGCAGGGCGCCAAGCTCCGGTACTCAAGCGGCAGGTTTTAAGGATATCCCTGCTTCAGCAAAGGTGGCTCAGTTGAAGACTGAGCCACTGATTGGGCGACCTGTGCTGAAGCAGGGATATCCCAAAAACCTGGCCTGTTGGTGGCCCTTGAGGACTGGAGTTGGCCATCCGTGGTGTAGTATATATATATAGGAAAAGAAAATCAATGTGTAACAAAGCCCCTCAGCACCTCTACAATACAAGAAATGTTTGCTGAAGCAGCAGCTGAGTGAGTACAGACACGGACCTGATAACAATGACACTGAGTGTGAAGCAGGGGAGCCGGGTACAACTCCCGGTGTCAGCTCCATGGGCCAGTCACTTTGTCTCCCTGTGCCTCGGGCATCAAATTCCTAGATTGTAAGCTCCGCGGACCAGGGACTGTGTCTGCAAACGTTCGATGTACTGCGCTGCGTACACTGGCAGGCTATACAAGGATAAACTGTTATACTACAGGATCATTGCTAAACTGTCCGGGCGCATAGGAAATGAGTAGTGAGTACTACTGATAGTAATTGTACACTGTACTAATACTTTCTTAAAGCTGCAGTTCAGTCATTTTTTTTTTACTTCAATAGTTTCATGTGGGCAATCTCTAATTACCTAGAGAACTTTATAGCTGCCAGTCAATTCGTTCTCCATGTATTGATAGGCGAAATTTGGTGACATAATTAGTGAAGGGATCTGTTTTTCTTCTGCTTCTGTCACTCAGTGGAAGCTCATGAATATTCATGAGCACTCCTGCACTGACATGTGCTAGAGGGAGGGCAGGGCTGACAAAGGGGTGTGCCAGGGCTTGTGACAGGACATGAAGGGGCAGTGCCTTAGCAAATGGCTGTTAAAATAGAATACAAGAAAATTGGTCTTTCAAAGTTGTTTTTTTAAAAACAGAAAATGCTAAAAGTATTTTTTCTTAATACAGAACTGATTTATTAAAAAAACCCACATGCAGGATATTGACTGAACTGCAGCTTTAAATTATTTTTTTGTGTTAAAGGGAAATGATGCATTATATATGTGTGTATGAATGTATGTATATATACATATACATATACGTGTGTGTGTGTGTGTGTATATGATGCTGATTTGAGTTTTTCATTAAACTGTGATGGTGCCAATCGTTGATCTCAGTGGGAGTTTCTGTGCGGTAGTGCTCTGATCGGCACTATCAGAGTTTAAGGAACAACCCCCCATTGGAACTTTGCCAAATGTATAGTTTTACCTTCACCGATACCTGGGAATCACTGTGCGCTCTAATACTGTGCGCTCTAATACTGTGCGCTCTAATACTGTGCGCTCTAATACTGTGCGCTCACATACTGTGCGCTCACATACTGTGCGCTCACATACTGTGCGCTCTAATACTGTGCGCTCTAATACTGTGCGCTCTAATACTGTGCGCTCACATACTGTGCGCTCTAGTACTGTGCGCTCTAATACTGTGCGCTCTAATACTGTGCGCTCTAATACTGTGCGCTCACATACTGTGCTCTCTAATACTGTGCTCTCACATACTGTGCGCTCTAATACTGTGCGCTCTAATACTGTGCGCTCTAATACTGTGCGCTCTAATACTGTGCTCTCACATACTGTGCTCTCACATACTGTGCGCTCTAATACTGTGCTCTCACATACTGTGCGCTCTAATACTGTGCGCTCTAATACTGTGCTCTCACATACTGTGCGCTCTAATACTTCCACATGAAATCATTTGTTTAATGGAAATATACATTGTTGTAATATAGGAAAATGAAGCATCAGAAATCTCTCTCTCTCTCTCTCTCTCTCTCTCTCTCCATATCTCTTTCATTCTGTTTCCCTCTTCCTTTTTCTAAGTCTCCCTCCGTCTCTTCCCCCTCTCTTTCTCCTTTCCTCTCTCCCCCACCTCTCCTTCCCTCTGTCTCTCTTCCCCACTTTTCTCCCCCCACCCTCCCCTTCCTGCTCTTTCCCTCTCTCCCTCACCATCTCTCTTCCCAACCCTTTCTCCCCTCTCTTCCCACCCCCCTCTCTATCTCTCGCACCTCCACTCTCCTCTCTCTTCCCACCCACTCCTTTCTCTGTCGTCCCCCTCTCTCTCCCTCGCCCTCCTTTCTCTCCCCCTCTCTAATATACCCTCCCTCCTCTCTCCCACCCCCCTCTCTCTCCCCCTTTTTCTCCCTCGCCCTCCTTTCTCTCTCCCCCTCTTCCCAGCCCCTTCTTTCTCCCACCACCCCCCCCCCCTCTCTTCCCTCCCCTCCTCTCTCTCCCTCCTCTCTGCCACCCCCCTCCTCTCTTCCCACCCCCTCCTTTCTCCCTCCCCCTCCTCTCTCTCCCTCCCCCCTTCTCTCTCTATGTTATGATGCTGACTGCACATAGGAGTTTGTAAGCCCAGTACATACATACTGTACCTGGAGTATCACTATAACACGTAATATGACACGTAACAGTCTGTACCGTTTGAACTGACTCCTTGTTTATACTTGAATGAAGCACCCATGCAGCAGGGTTATCTCGGAATGCATCATGGACGTACGTTGCAGAGCAGCAGGCATCCCAAACCTGTATTACTCTACTAACTTTGAGCTTCAAACGTTTGCAAAACAAAATAACATTTAAAGCAAACTTCTTAGTAAATTTGCACCAACGTTTGCCAAGCATACAGGGATACCGCAGGCGAGGATTCTGGGTAATGCCATGCACGCTGACAGAGAGGATCGTCACCTGCGGTATACTTCGACTGAGCCTCTGATTTAGCCGCCTGTGCTGAAGCTGGGATTTCCTGAAAACCTGTCCTGTTTGGCGGGGCTTAGGACTGGAGTTGAGCACCGCTGCCTTAAGGAGAAAAAGAGACAACGATAAAATGTCAGAGAACCCTGAAAGGTCCTCGTGTAATTACCGCTTATTGGAAAGCTAAATACATCCTCAGAGATGGTCACAAAGTTATCCGCACTGTTATTTAAATAAAATATACCTCGAAACCTTGCCTGCGCTTTTTCTTTCTATTGATGGGAACATTTCCCCCCGCTAATTCTCTGTATAATTTAAGGTTTTCCGGACAGATCCTCCTGTAACTCCTTGGCTAGTTATAAAGGGGTACACGACCTCTATCTGCCACCAGTCAGATTCTACATTCGGAGGTTGCGACGATCTACACCACGAGTCTCCAAACTTTCCAGCACGCGGGACACATGGTATATTGTGCACATTTCCGCGGGCCAAAGAAAAATAATCTTTTTATCATTTTTATATATTTTATAAATGAATGAATAAGTTTTATTTGGATCTTTTTGGGGTAAATCGGCATGATATGATTCAGAACAAAAGAGAAATGTGACAATTACAGAGAGAGGACGCCGCGCTTACACTGGGAAAGGATATATAATGAGCAAATATATATATATATTTCAAGTTGCTGCAGGCCGGATAAAATCTTGTGGGGGGCTGATGTGGCCCCCGGGCCGTAGTTTGGAAACCCCAGCTCTACACGAACAGTGTGAGTTTAATATGTATATAATGTATATATATATAGAGAGAGAGAGAGAGAGATGTATGTATTTCATACTACAAATATCTTGATCGGGTTGTAGGTAAATGCAGCATTTGGAAATGAACGATCAATACAAAATATAATATGAATATATGTTATCTATAACTTATTTCATGTACTGTATATGTTTATTTATATAGCGCTCTATGTACGTAGCGCGTCACAGCAGTAATACACGTGACATAATAATATAACAGATCATGGGAATAAGCGCTTGAGACATGAAAGTAACAATAGGAAATGGAGTCCCTGTCCCGAAGAGCTTACAATCTAAGTGGTAAGTAGGAAGAACATACAGAGACAGTAGGAGGGTGGGAAAATACGTCTGCAAGTGGTCAAGGGATGTATAGTATCAGCCAAAAAGCTACTCGTATGCTGCGTTACAGAGGTGGGTTTTAAGAAAGTTCCTAAAGGTGGATAGAGAGGGAGCTAGTCGGGTATTGAGGGGAAGAGCATTCCAGAGGTGCGGGGCAGTCGGTGAGAAAGGGTTAAGGCGGGAGAGGGCTTTAGATACAAAAGGGGCAGAGAGAAGACATCCTGGAACAGAACGTGAAAGTCGGGACGGTGTATATATGTTTTTATGTTGCCGCCCGTGTTTCCTGGATAATTAATGTGCTGGGACCATTCACCTTCTATTGCGGAGTTTGCGATCATTAAGTTACCGTTTCATTTCCCAGGTGTCAAACATTTGAAATCCAACCTCCTGTTTCCTCGGAGTTATGCGAAAGGCGGATTTAATTAAAGGTCAGTTTTCTTTTTTTTTAAAAAGGTAATAAAGTAAATCAATGAACGGACGCTTTCCCAGCAAAATCTGAACGTATGCCTACTAAAAATACCGTTATTCATATTTAAGAGAAATACGATGTTGGGTGTTTTTATAGAAACGTGGTTATTTTTCTGCGTCAGGCACTCGTGCTGCTGATTGCATGTTTAGTTAAGAGATGCAGGTAACATTGCAGTGTGGTTTTAATCAGGTCGTCGATGAGGCATTAAACAAGCAAGATTATTTCCTAGCGTTGAGGGAACGAGAAGCTAATTTGATGTGGCAGCTCTTAAGAAAGCTGAAATGAAGCCATGCCCGCAGTTATACTGTTGGTTTCACAGCAGAGTGAGTACTTGTACGTAGTAAGCCTGGTGGTTATTTCACATGGGTTGGCCAAAAAAAATGCCGGGGCTTTTAAATGCCGACGGCAGGACCAGAGGAGAACAAACGTGTATTATTTTTCAAGGACTGACAAGAGTTGTGAGCTGTATGCAGAAGCGTTAACACTGTCTGTTAAGGGGCCACGTTAACGCTAACGTATCTTCAAAGCCCAATAAGGCCACGTGAAGCCGTGTTCTCTCCCGTAAAGAGGCGTCGTAATTATACCGGGCGTTTGTGGTAATGACATGCAAATGAGGCCTGATCATAACGTGGCATAGCCACTAAAGCCCGTTAAGGTTAACACACGGACTTAGCGTGACGTTAGTGAGGTCATACCTAAATGTGGCATTACATCCAGGCAGACATGGGATTTTTATAGGGTCTGGATGGGGGTAACCCCACAGTGAGGTGATGTAACTAACATAGCGTTATTTCCCTCTCTCTCTCACCGTGAGATAAACCCCTATTTCCGGGTCTGGATAGGGGTAACCCCACAGTGAGGTGATGTAACTAACATAGCGTTATTTCCCTCTCTCTCACCGTGAGATAAACCCCTATTTCCGGCTCTGGATGGGGGTAACCCCACAGTGAGGTGATATAACTAACATAGCGTTATTTCCCTCTCTCACCGTGAGATAAACCCCTATTTCCGGCTCGGGACGGGAGTAACACTAAGACATCCTCACCGTCACGTTACTGGGAGATAACACCACATGATGCTACAATAACGTGACGGTGACCCCATGCTAATGACATGTAGCACGGACGCTGCGTCTGCATATAATTAGCTGAGAGGAGACACGGTGACCTCGGGGAACATCGCGCCCGCTCCTGGTTTAGGTAACGTCCCGTTATGAACCCGGATTTAACCGCGCTTAGTGGATCTGGGCCTAGGATAGGTAAGTATTATCATTGTAAGTTACCTGCAGTGAACAATGATTGGCCTATGAGTCCAACCGACTTGGAATTAGTTACACTCATTTTTAGTACGAGTGTTTCTCTGATGAAATCAGCACTTTTCCATCAAAAGTATTTAATATCAGAACCAACACAAAGCTCACTGAACTCACGCCTTGACATTTTTAAAACAACCACCAAAAATGCTAAGGGTATTGTGATACAGTCACTGACTATATATGGGCTGGAGTGCTGCAGCTCGTCTGCTTTCCAGCCTACAGGGAGTTAACCTCCCATGGAGAGGCTTGTTGCAGATGCAGCAAATCAGCTAATCGGCCTGGTCTCCTGAGTGAGCAGGAGTATAAAAGGCAGACAGAGAGATTGCTTTCCCCAGAGAAGGGGGAGAGAGCGCAACTTCTCCCCAGCCAGGAGGAAGCTGGCTGGCACAGTCTCCTAGGCTTGCTGGACGGTGGTCGCAGAGCCTGCTGGGACTGCCTGGGTTGCACACCCAGGAAGCAAAGATGCAAGTCTGCTGTGGAAGCAGGGTTGTCCTGTGCCCACCGCGTGACCGGAAGAGGAAACACTGTGTAACTATATGTCACCGCCCCATCAGCAAGCAGTGTTCCCTTCACCGGTCTCCACCTAGCGCCCGAGCACTGATCTCTATTTGTTCTCAATACTTATTTACCAGCTACACTTGGGAGAAGTTGGATTTTATTGCAGTCAATAAATTGTTATATGTTTACGGAATCACGCGATGGAGCCCGCACTCTCCCTCTTTGTTTTGTAGAGTGCTGGTGGATTTGGTGCTGTCCTGCGCAGATCTGCCTGCAGCCTCCAGTATTCAATCTTTTTTTTTTTTTCACCCCGATTCCAGTATTTTATTTTGTATCTAATTGGCTCCTTTTGGTTCGTTTTTTGGTTCTTGGTGTTTTGTTATTCCTTTGTTTCACCTCCCCTCCCTTCCATTTGTATCATTGTCCTTTGTTTTGTAGTTTTGTGTGTTCATGTGTGTCAGTTTGTCACATGTCTCATTTGTCTGTGGTGTGGGTGGTGTATGATTTCATTAACCACATCCACACTCATTCAGTGAGCTCTGTCCATTGGCAGATATTTCATCTCAGATCTGTTTGAGAGATATAGTTCTATTATTCATCAACATTTATACACGTAGTACCTTTTATCATTCATGTCATTTTCTAACATATATCTCATATGTTTTGTACTTGGTATTTGGTGCGGTGATTATCAGCTTATTTATATATATATATATATATATATATATATATATATATATATATATATATATATATATTTCTCCCAAATATACTGGAGTTTAAAACCCCTGTTTCCATACTAAGTTTAAAAAAATGATTTCAAAATACCTGTAGGTGTCAGTACACTTTGCCCCTAGGAGGGACTGACCCCTTAACCATGTCACTGCCATTAGTACACTTTGCCCCTAGGAGGGACTGACCCCTTAACCATGTCACTGCCATTAGTACACTTTGCCCCTAGGAGGGACTGACCCCTTAACCATGTCACTGCCATTAGTACACTTTGCCCCTAGGAGGGACTGATCCCTTAACCATGTCACTGCCATTAGTACACTTTGCTCCTAGGAGGGACTGATCCCTTAACCATGTCACTGCCATTAGTACACTTTGCCCCTAGGAGGGACTGACCCCTTAACCATGTCACTGCCATTAGTACACTTTGCCCCTAGGAGGGACTGACCCCTTAACCATGTCACTGCCATTAGTACACTTTGCCCCTAGGAGGGACTGACCCCTTAACCATGTCACAGCCATTAGTACACTTTGCCCCTAGGAGGGACTGACCCCTTAACCATGTCACTGCCATTAGTACACTTTGCCCCTAGGAGGGACTGACCCTTAACCATATCACTGCCATTAGTACACTTTGCCCCTAGGAGGGACTGACCCCTTAAACATGTCACTGCCATTAGTACACTTTGCCCCTAGGAGGGACTGACCCCTTAACCATGTCACAGCCATTAGTACACTTTGCCCCTAGGAGGGACTGACCCCTTAACCATATCACTGCCATTAGTACACTTTGCCCCTAGGAGGGACTGACCCCTTAAACATGTCACTGCCATTAGTACACTTTGCTCCTAGGAGGGACTGACCCCTTAAACATGTCACTGCCTTTAGTACACTTTGCTCCTAGGAGGGACTGACCCCTTAACCATATCACTGCCATTAGTACACTTTGCCCCTAGGAGGGACTGACCCCTTAAACATGTCACTGCCATTAGTCCACGTTGCCCCTAGGAGGGACTGACCCCTTAACCATGTCACTGCCATTAGGCTTTGGTCCCGCTGCGGCCGCGGCCCACCAGCTGCTTGCCTCTGTTCTTGATGTCCCCGCTGGCTCCTTCCGGCGTGGCTGACTGTGTGCTGTGACGCGTCAGCCAACCGGATCTACAAGGAGCTTGTGGTTTCGGCGAGTGCCGCATCACGTGGCATGCAAGGGAACCAATCACGGATTGGATATCTGCAGCCAATCCGATTTCCCCCCCCCCCCCCTGCTCCGATCCCCCCCTTTCCGATTCCCCCCCTTGCTCCAATTCACCCCCCCCCCCGTGTGTATTTGCCTGTGTGTGTGAGTGGAAGGGAGCAGGGAAGGAGCTGCGGGAGGGAAGCTGTGTGTGTGAGTGTGAGTGGAGGGGAGCAGGGAAAGAGCTGCGGGAGGAAAGCTGTGTGTGTGAGTGTGAGTGGAGGGGAGCAGGGAAGGAGCTGCGGGAGGGAAGCTGTGTGTGTGAGTGTGAGTGGAGGGGAGCAGGGAAGGAGCTGCGGGAGGGAAGCTGTGTGTGTGAGTGTGAGTGGAGCAGGGAAGGAGCTGCGGGAGGGAAGCTGTGTGTGTGGGGGGGACAGACGAACGGACGGACCCTTCGCTCAAACCACGCCCCCTCCCGCTCCAGCTCCCTACAGACCGTAGGTAGCGGTCAATTGCCTTTCAGCGTGCCGCCTGTCTGCAGTGCGGGCGCGCTGATTGAGGGAGCGGGGCCTTAGTAAGGACTGCCTCTTTAAAAGCAGCACTGCGGGGTTAATGTTTGCCTGTGACATGACGCCAGCATTCGGATCCTCTGCAGCTCACTAACGAATCTGGCATTTCCCACTAATTAGCCGCTTGCAATTGTGCCATTTGTCTCATGGCGTCCCAGGCTCGACACGTTACACGCCTGTGCTCATTGTGCTCTCGCCGAAATGTCACCGCTCCCATAATTGGTTCCTTTCTATAGTCCTAGAGGTTTGAGTCTCCTTCCCCTGCGTTCTGAGTGAGCCGAGGGCAATAGGTGGGAGAGGGGGGGGGTGTATGTGTGTAAGCATGTGTATTTATATGTATGTATATTGTATATACACATACAGCTACATTCAGGGCCGCCAACAGAAATCATGGGGCCCGGGACAAATGAAAGGAGCAGCCCCCCCACCCCCCGAACCCATAGCGCCCCCCCCCCCCCGAACCCATAGCGCCCCCCCCCCCGAACTCATAGCGCACCTACCACGAAAAAATATCTTTAAGCCAAACTTTTACTTAACTGTTTTCTTATTGTGATACAGAAAAAAACATTACAATGTAACCTGTTTATTTTTATATTTTCAACAAAAGACAGATGACTGCGTGCCTGGGTGGGTGAGTGGGTGGGTGGGGGAATGACGGTGGGTGGGTGGATGAATGACAGTGGGTTGATGACAGTTTGGATGGATGAATGACAGTGGGTGGGTGGGTGGATGGATGAATGACAGTGGGTTGATGACAGTTTGGATGGATGAATGACAGTGGGTGGGTGGATGGATGAATGACAGTGGGTTGATGACAGTTTGGATGGATGAATGACAGTGGGTGGGTGGGTGGATGGATGAATGACAGTGGGTTGATGACAGTTTGGATGGATGAATGACAGTGGGTGGGTGGATGAATGACAGTGGGTGGGTGGATGAATGACAGTTTGATGAATGACAGTGCGTGGGTGGGTGGATGAATGACAGTGGGTGGGTGAATAAATGACTGGTTGGGTGGGTGGGTGGGTGGGTGGATGAATGACGGTGGGTGAATGACAGTGGGTGGGTGGGTGAATGACAGTGGGTGGGTGGGTGAATGACAGTGGGTGGGTGGATGGGTGAATGACAGTGGGTGGGTGGGTGGGTGAATGACAGTGGGTGGGTGAATGACAGTGGGTGGGAGGGTGGGTGAATGACAGTGGGTGGGTGAATGACGGTTGAATGACGGTGGGTGGGTGAATGACGATGGGTGGGTGGGTGAATGACGGTTGAATGACGGTGGGTGGGTGGATGGGTGAATGACGGTGGGTGGGTGAATGACAGTGGGTGGGTGAATGACAGTGGGTGGGTGGGTGAATGACAATGGGTGGGTGATTGACAGTGGGTGGGTGGGTTGAATGACAGTGGGTGGGTGAATGACAGTATGAATAACAGTGGGTGGGTGAATGACAGTGGGTGGGTGAATGACGGTTGAATGACGGTGGGTGGGTGAATGACGATGGGTGGGTGAATGATTGAATGACGGTTGGGTGAATGACGGTGGGTGCGTGAATGACAGTGGGTGGGTGAATGACAGTGACCGAGAGAGTGACTGGGTGGGAGAGAGTGAGTTGGAGAAAGGGACTGGGTGGGTGACAGTGACTGGGTGGGAGAGAGTGACTTTGTGGGAGAGAGTGGGTGGGAGACAGTGACTGGGTGGGTGACAGTGACTGGGTGGGAGAGAGTGGGTGGGAGACAGTGACTGGGTGGGTGACAGTGACTGGGTGGGAGAGAGTGGGTGGGAGACAGTGACTGGGTGGGTGACAGTGACTGGGTGGGTGACAGTGACTTTGTGGGAGAGAGTGGGTGGGAGACAGTGACTGGGTGGGTGACAGTGACTGGGTGGGTGACAGTGACTGGGTGGGAGAGAGTGGGTGGGAGACAGTGACTGGGTGGGTGACAGTGACTGGGTGGGAGACAGTGACTGGGTGGGTGACAGTGACTGGGTGGGTGACAGTGGGTGGGGTTACTTAACTTGACCGGGTGGGTGCAGCTTGCCGCCGGACGCTTCCCCCTCCTGCCCCCGATATCCCCGCGGCAGCTGCCCGGGGCGGGAGGTGGGCTTGGGGAGGGGGCGCGGGAGGTGGGCTCGGAGGGGGCACGGGAGGTGGGCTCAGGGGGGGGGCACGGTAGGTGGGCTCGGTGGGGTGGGGGGGGCTCAGTAGAGGGGGGGTCATGATGGGGGGGCGCGCGGGAAGCTGGCCGCGGGGGGAAGCAGGCCGCAGGAGGAGCTACTACTTCCCCCTCCGTCCCACGTTTGTAGCGGGGGTGGGGGGGGGGGAGAGGGCGGCAGAGGAGCTTGGACTTCCTCGTCCGACCCACGTTGGGAGCGGGGGGGAGAGAGGGAGCGGGCCCTGCTTGTCCTGCGCATGCGTGCCGGGATCGCAGGGAATCGTCGCCATTTTTTTAAACTTTTTATTTAATTAACTGGCGCCCTGCCGCGCAGGGGGCCCGTGTGGCCGGGTCCCCCTGAGCCACGGGCCCGGACGCCAGTGCCCTTTGTCCCCCGCTGTTGGCGGCCCTGGCTACATGTAAGCTATGTGTGTATTTAGAGATCTGTATATTCAACAAACACATCTCTAAAAATGTGTTTTTTATGTAGTTAAATATATATGTAGAGACAAAGGAAATTAAAGATGTATAAATAGTGTGTGTGTGTGTGTGTGTGTGTGTGTGTGTGTGTGTGTGTGTGTGTGTGTGTGTGTGTGTGTGTGTGTGTGTGTGTGTGTGTGTGTGTGTTTATATTTGTTAAACACGTGCTATTATGTACTTGTATTCATTTTTCTTTTGTTTGGCTTTCTCACCAGGATTTGTGTGTCATCTCATCCCCAATATCCTGATAATCTAATCCAGGGGTGAGCAAACTTTCTGCGCTGAGCCCCCCTGCCTGCTCAGCCCCAGTGCATGTGCCCCCCCCCCCTTACCTAGGAACCGGCGTCACGTCACATGGCCGCGCAGTGCAATTTGATGCCGCGTTGCCATGGCGACGCGTCGCCGAAGCCGAGGTAGGTCAGTTACAGAGGCCTCGCACGGTCCCCAGCATTTGATTTAAATGCTTTGGGAAAGAGCACCGGGTCTCTGTAACCGCCACGCTCCTCCATAACAATCTCGCCCCCCCCCCAAGTTTGTGCACCCCTGGTCTAATCCATAATAAGCAAATAATATCCCAAATTATAGTGTTTTACAAAAGAGATTTATTCCAACGAGCCTCCTTTATCCCTGAACCTCCTTCCCCTGCCCCCATGTAACCCGGAGTTACAAAGAGAAGGCTGCCCGACAAACACAGATTACACCGGACAACAGACTCATTATGAGCGAAACACTAACAAGTACATAGAAGGCCCAGGAGGGAATGAAGCTGAGCGAACGCCAAGGATCTCCGAGCCAAAACATTCCCCCGACATTGGACGTTGGGGAGATCGTCACTTGTGGTTGCTTCCTCCTAAAGACATAAGGGGTTCAGATATTAAGGACGACCACTTCAAAGAAGTAACAAAGCAGAGATAAGGGCAGTAAAACCCACCCTACAACATGAACAAACAGTCCCAGGAAAAGGTCTTCACTTGGACACTCCTATGAGGTTTGGATAGCTTTG
Organism: Ascaphus truei; assembly: GCF_040206685.1. Lineage (NCBI taxonomy): Eukaryota > Metazoa > Chordata > Amphibia > Anura > Ascaphidae > Ascaphus > Ascaphus truei. The sequence goes on along the minus strand of NC_134492.1, from coordinate 59,976,561 downwards.
TACACTAGAACTGCATCCATGAAGAACCCTAACGTGTTGGTCTCCGACCCTATAATGAATGGGCGTCCCTAACATAAACTTCCAAAAGACGAATGTCAAAATACTGACTTCTCGGCAGCCTGATTTGCTCCCACCAAACATGGCCTGCCGATAGGGTCATATTGGTGCTCCATGGAGTGAAAATACAAGACCAGGTTCGTTGTGTTGGGGAAATAAAATGTAAAAAAATGCTTAAAAAAAATAAAATTTGTTTTGTAAAAATAAAAAAAGAGCAGCGTGGATCGAGCGTTTAAAAGCAGAAGGTTTCAGAACGGCCAAAGTTGGCGTTATGTTCAGATAAGCCTCTCCATGGGGGGAGGCTGGGCAATGTCCCACATCTCCACGCGGGACCCTTCTTTCTCCTGTCGACTGGGGCTGTACGTGCCCTGGTTGGACCTCACACCAGCCGCCGCGATGAAGATGCAAAGGCCGGCGCAGATGGCGAAGAAAAGCGCCAGTACCACAGAGGCCACGGCGGTGAAAACCCCGGAAGGCAGGAAATCGGAAAGCTGCAGGGAGGGAGGGAAGGGGGGGGGAGAGCGGAAAACACAGAGAGGTTAACAGAGAAGCCCAAATAGGAGAGTCTACACCCCTAGTGAAAACAAACTGAAATCTGGATGTTTTCACGTCCGGTAATAACTGTGTTTTTAATATATCAAGAAAGGGCTTAATACCAATAATATAATATAGCTAAATTCTCCCAAGTGATGGATGTCATCATTCCCTCTGTGTGCCGCCATGTTTAGTGTTCTGCATCTCTACCACCCGGCTGTCACCTCTTGTGAGGTAATTTTCTGTATCTGCTGTGACAGGGACTGTTTGGTGACAGCAGAAAAGGGGGGTTTAATATAAAGTTCTCATTTCAGAGTGAACTTCTCTAGCAGCGACGTGTCCCCAGTGTCAGAAGTATCTCTGCTGCTGGATCATTTAGTGAAATTGTATCTTCCTGTCACCTGTGTGAGTGAGCTGAAAGTTCTGTGACGTCACACTCATGTCTGACACACGCACGTTCCTGTAACAAAGGACATCACCAAAGTGGTAACTGCTATCTTTTCTAAAATAAGTTACTTAAATGTTTAGGGTTCAGCCTGCATTTAAGACAAAGATTGTAAGGATACGTTGATGATGTTTGTAAAAGATCTAGGCATATTTCTCCTGAAAACAAAATGTGCTGCGCTATACAATGTTACTGAACATAACATAGGAACTCAAAAGTCCCACGCAGAAGGCAAACATATCATGTTATACCTAAAATCAATATAATTGTATCCCTTTTAAATATTTAATTGAATATTAGTTACAGGTCCTGTGAAAATCATGGTAATGAGACTCTTATTTTCTGCCACTGTCCCTTCTCTCCATCACGGTCCCTTCTCTCCGTCACTGTCCCTTCTCTCCGTCACTGTCCCTTCTCTCCGTCACTGTCCCTTCTCTCCGTCACGGTCCCTTCTCTCCGTCACGGTCCCTTCTCTCCGTCACGGTCCCTTCTCTCTGTCACGGTCCCTTCTCTCTGTCACGGTCCCTTCTCTCTGTCACGGTCCCTTCTCTCTGTCCCTTCTCTCTGTCACGGTCCCTTCTCTCTGTCACGGTCCCTTCTCTCTGTCACGGTCCCTTCTCTCTATCAACTGTCCCTTCTCTCCGTCACTGTCCAATGTGTCCCTTTCCTGCCACACATCAGAGAGTCCAGAGGCTTCAATCTGAGACTTGACATGACAAACATACTACGATGACAAAGAAGAGCGACACTTTGCAGGCAGAAAAACAGAAACAAAAAGACAGTGATGGAATGTAACTTTAATGTAAAAAGATCTCACAGAAAACACAGACATCACGATGACACAGGGGTGAAAAACACATCATGAGTGACACATTTAACACCTACTGCGCTGGGGGGGCCTGCCGAGTTAAGGGGTCTCCCAGAACAACATGGGTTCACGTGTATTAGGCATATTTCCTAGTGGTGTTACTTTAATATTATTTAGAATTTGGATATCTGTAGACAGGGTTATTTTTGTGGGGTGCTGAAACATTGTATTAAAGGTGGGGGGAGGGGGCAACTCCAGTCCTCAGGGGCCACCAACAGTTCAGCTTTCAGGATATCCCTGCTTCAGCACAGATGGCTCAATCGGTCCCAGCTTAATCACAAGAGGCTCAGCCTTTGACTGAGCCTATGATTGAGCCACCTGTGCTGATGCAGGGATATCCTGAAAACCTGTCCTGTTGGTTGCCCCTGAGGGCTGGAGCTGGCCGCCCCTGTATTAAATAGTAGATGGGGTTACACCTTTAAAGCACCCACAAATCATTATAGGGATCCAAATGGTGATATATTAGGAATAACATAGATGTCTAATACGCTTCCAAAGTATAAAAAGAATATTAAGATGGAGGTACGGAAATATGACAACGGTGACTGACAATTCATGAATACAGCGTTACTCTGCGCCGGGTAACGGGGCCGCCGGTGCCGCCGGGTAACGGGAGCGCCGGGTAACGGGAGCTCCGGGTAACGGGGCCGCCGGGTAACGGGGCCGCCGGGTAACGGGGCCGCCGGGTAACGGGACCGCCGGGTAACGGGGCCGCCGGGTAACGGGGCCGCCGGGTAACGGGGCCGCCGGTAATTGTGGGTTCGGTCTTATGGCCTCAATAAAACAAACACTAAATACAATGACAAATAAATAATACAGGCGCGGGCTGGTCCCCTGGGTGCCCTCAATGTCCACACTGGTGCCACTCCCAGAATGACGGGAGCATGTGTAATGTGTGAGCGTGTGTAATGTGTGAGCGTGTGTAATGTGTGAGCGTGTGTAATGTGTGAGCGTGTGTAATGTGTGAGCGTGTGTAATGTGTGAGCGTGTGTAATGTGTGAGCGTGTGTAATGTGTGAGCGTGTGTAATGTGTGAGCGTGTGTAATGTGTGAGTGTGTGTAATGTGTGAGTGTGTGTAATGTGTGAGTGTGTGAATATGTGACTGTAGGCACTGTATAAGTATGTATAAGTGTGTATGAATCTGAGTGTAGGCACTGTATAAGTATTTATCTGAGTGTATGTACACTATATGTGAGTGTATGTACACTATATGTGAGTGTATATACATTGTACAGTATATGTGAATGTATGTACACTATATGTGAGTGTAGGCACTGTATAAGTATGTATCCAAGTATGTATCTGAGTGTATGTACAGTATATGTGAGTGTATGTACAGTATATGTGAGTGTATGTACACTATATGTGAGTGTAGGCACTGTAGGAGAACGTATAACCCTATAGTGTGCCCTCACAGTCTGGGTGCCCCTGAGTGCCCGTCACACCCCCCTCTAACTCTGTCACTGCTCCTCGTAGTCCTCCTGTTCCCCCCACTCCACGGCCGGCTCATCATCCATGCGCAGAACCAGGTACGAGAGCAGCTGGAACAGGTTCTGCCAGAGCAGCATGGACACGTAGAACGAGAGGTCACTCACATCCACCTCACAGCGCTCCCCAGCAAAGTTCATGTCACAGAGGCAGTGGTAGCGGTTGGGCAGGTTCTGGCAGAGACCTCCGTTCAGGCAGGGGTCCGAGTCACACTCATCAATGTCAATCTCGCACCTAAAATAGCAGGACACAAGTAACATGTACAAGACATTCATCCTATTGCTACCAAAAACTCCTCCTATTAGCCCATATAACCTCTCCCTATAACTCCTCCTATTACCCCATATAACAGCTCCCTATAACTCCTCCTATTACCCCATATAATCTCTCCCTATAACTCCTCCTATTACCCCATATAACCTCTCCCTATAACTCCTCCTATTACCCCATATAACAGCTCCCTATAACTCCTCCTATTACCCCATATAACCTCTCCCTATAACTCCTCCTATTACCCCATATAACCGCTCCCTATAACTCCTCCTATTACCCCATATAACCGCTCCCTATAACTCCTCCTATTACCCCATATAACCGCTCCCTATAACTCCTCCTATTACCCCATATAACCGCTCCCTATAACTCCTCCTATTACCCCATATAATCTCTCCCTATAACTCCTCCTATTACCCCATATAACCGCTCCCTATAACTCCTCCGATTACCCCATATACCCCCTCCCTATAACTCCTCCAGGATGGGCTGCAGGGGAGCCAGGATGGCCTTAGACCCAGGGGTTGGTGGCTGTGTGTTGGAGATGGAAGTAGGAGAGGCCGCGGGATGCAGCAGTGGTGTAGGCCTTGGTGAGACTGATTGCAAGGTACAGGAGAGTTTGGAGAGAAAGGAAGGGGCAGAACAGAGTCTGCTTAAAAAAAGAAGAGAAACGAGCTTTATTGAAGAAGTATAACAGGAAGGTAGAAGAATTGGAAATAGAAAATATTAAGTTAAAGAGATGTCGTGGTCGTGAGGTAGACACGCGCAAGAAGCAAATAAATCATCTGCATGTTGAATTAACCCGGTTGGAGGTTGAGATTGCTAAAATAACAGGGGTTCCAGTCAGACAGAAACGTTCCCTTTTAAAAACTATTGAAATGCTAACCCACAGTGCTGAACAGGGTGCAGAGCAAAGTGCCAAGCAGGGTGCAGAGCGGGGCGCAGAGCAGGGTGCAGAGCAAAGTGCAGAACAAGGTGCAGATTCATATTGTGGAAACGGTAGCCAAAACCCCATTAAATGCTCACAAGAAAAGATAAGTTTGGTGACGCCTACAAGAAGTGGGAGAGAAACTAGATCCCAGAACAAGTCTGCAAAGTCTAAAGATAAAACAGAGAACTTATCCCAGGAAAATTCTGATTCAGATCCTGACAGTTTAATTCCACCAACTGCTAAGAAAACCCCAAAGGGTAAAGTTGCAAAAAAAAAGAAAGCAAAGGACCGGAAGCTAAAGGTTTCCACAGGAGAAGGTAACAGCCCTGTAATAGGGTCCAAAGACTTCAGGGAAGGGGACTCACCTCAGGGTGTATCAGACTGTGAGCAAGGATCTGTTCCAGAGCTTCCAGCATCCCAGGGGTTAATAGCAGAAGATCTGAGTAAAAGACCATTGCATGCAAAGAAAGCAGCAGACACCTGTGATGTTGGGTTATCTCAGACTCCCACGCTGGGAGAAGTTAAAGAAATTACAAAGAAATCTGGAGAGCAGCAAAGCAAGAACCTAGAAACTCTGAGAGGAGATCAGCTGGAAATGGAGTTTGTGCCTGAGAGCAGTGAGCCAGAGAACCCATGCTCACCTGGACTTACAGAACCACCCCCTGCTTATTAGCAGGTCCTGGGATTCAGAACTCTGAGAGGGGAGAACAGCAGGTGGTAATTAGCAGCAATGGAGACTGCATTAACCCTGTAATGCCTGGGAGTGAAGTTAAGGTTGTAGAGACTGAAAGTGCTGCTTCTATCCAAACAGTTCCTGATAGAGTGGCCCAATCAGAAGATGGGGTAAAGCAAAGTAATAGCATCAAGGTAACCCCAGTTCACACAGCACCCCCTTCAGCCTGGAGTGGGAGATCCTTTGTGAGCGCTGTGACCAGAAATGCACAACCTTTAAAAAGGAGGAACGTGGTAAAATTGAGATATAAGGGTGCAGAGGAAATGAAGCCTGATAGGATTTTTGTAGGAAAACATCTATTGAAAGAATCTTTGGACTTCAGTGCAGATGACATTTATGCCCTTATCCATGTTCCAGGTTCATGCGAATACGATGTCAGCTTTAAGAGACCTCAGGCTCTGGACTACTTTTGGACAAAATATGAGAGTCTTAAAAATTCAGAATTATGGAAGTCCTTTGCAGCTATTCCTGTGTCCAAACCGGAAACAAAGTCGGTGACAATTCTCTTCAGACATGAATCAGTCCCAATATCAGATATTCTGATATGGCTTGGCAGACAATGCGAAGTACTGGCTCCACCTACAAGAATTATGGACTCAGAAGAAATTTGGGTTGGAGGTTGGAAGGTGCAAGTCAGAGTTTGGCGGCATGGCAATGTTACAAAGCATTTGCCCAACTCCTTCTTCATAGGAAGAGAAAAAGGAAATTGTTTTTACTATGGGCAGCCAACCTTGTGCCATAGATGTGGTTCAGCCAGACATTTAAGCATGTCTTGTGATGTTCTAAAATGCAACTTGTGCCACTCCTTGGGCCACGAGAGGGCAAGTTGTACAAACATCAGATGTAATTTATGCGATAAATTTGGACATTCATACACGAATTGCGCAGAAGCCTGGCATAATATTTCAAAAGTATGGGAGCAGGAAGTGGACTTCGAAGACAATGAAGCACTTTATGACCGGGCCCTGAAAGTTGCAGACAGAATATGTCTGGATCCGCCTGCAGATGGGGTTGGTCTGGTTCAGCCTAGGGATGGTGCTTGTTTAGATCCTCCTGGAGACGGAGCTTGTCCTGGACCACCTGTGGATGCAGTTTGCCCAGAAACACTTACAGAAAAAACAATTATTGTGAGTGTAAACAAGGCCCAGGAAATGTCAGAAGACCCCTTAGAAGGAACCTCCCCAAATCTACTCCCAGCAGGGGAACAATCTGGGGAATCAGATGATCCTACTTTGATGGAAACCCAAGTGAGGGAAAATAATAATAAAGAAAAAGAAAGTGAGCAGATTTGGGCACAGGGAAAAAAAGAAAAGGAAGAAGAGCATGGTGAAAAAACTTGGAGGGACTCTTCGACGTCCTGCAGGTCCCGCTGGTAAAGTTCCTCAGGTAGCTATGAAAAACCGTTTTTCTGCTCTCAGAAAGGATTGGGGGTCAAGAGCTGAGGACTCCGACGATGTAGAGGAACTTTCCTTATCCGAAGAGGAACATACTATGGATGTTTCCAGAGAGACAGACTTGGACATGATCCCACCTTCAGTGACCGTCAAGAGGTTTGGGTCATTGGGGGATAATGTGGGGAAAAAGAAAAAGTAATACCGTGTGGTTTTTTTGGAGGTTTTTTTTTGGGGGGGGGGGGCTTAATGTTTGTTCATTAATCCTTTAAAGGTAGCAGCTATTAATGTTATAGTTAAGGCTTTTATTTAGTTTCAATTAAAATGTGTATAAAAGGAATGTGAAGTTGCTGTTGAGGAGAAAGGTTGGCACAAATGCTGAGTTAATATTGATATAATATAAGTTTGTACATAATGAGCAGTTTTTTTTTTTTGTTTGAAATGTTTTTCTATGGAATGTAATGTTGGAAAAAAAATTCAATAAAAAGAGTTCCTCCTATTACCCCATATAACTCCTCCTATTACCCCATATAACCGCTCCCTATAACTCCTCCTATTACCCCATATAACTCCTCCTATTACCCCATATAACCGCTCCCTATAACTCCTCCTATTACCCCATATAACCGCTCCCTATAACTCCTCCTATTACCCCATATAACCCCTCCCTATAACTCCTCCTATTACCCAATATAACCCCTCCCTGTAACTCCTCCTATTACCCCATATAACCCCTCCCTGTAACTCCTCCTATTACCCCATATAACCGCTCCCTATAACTCCTCCTATTACCCCATATAACCTCTCCCTATAACTCCTATTACCCCATATAACCGCTCCATATAACTCCTCCTATTACCCCATATAACCGCTCCCCATAACTCCTCCTATTACCCCATATAACCGCTCATTATAACTCCTCCTATTACCCCATATAACCGCTCCCCATAACTCCTCCTATTACCCCATAATACTGCTCCCTATAACTCCTCCTATTACCCCATATAACCGCTCCCTATATTTTCGCTCAGTTACTCTCGTACGTTACTGAATATTTTGCGGGGCGCGCACAATCAGGTTGTAGATTGGCTGCAGCCCTGCACTTTAGGTGTTGCCCGGGGAAGGTAATTATTTTGACCTTTGGGGGTATATATAGATGTGCTACTGTTTGTCACTTTTGAGGTGTTTGGTCTGAGGAAGGGACTTTGTGTCCTGAAACGTTACCACATAACGCTCTGATGCATCAATACATTTGGTAATCTTTTGATACCACTATATTTTGTGTGCTCCTTCTTTTTTCTCCTACCGCTCCCAATAACTCCTCCTATTACCGCATATAACCGCTCCCAATAACTCCTCCTATTACCCCATATAACCGCTCCCAATAACTCCTCCTAATACCCCATATAACCGCTCCCAATAACTCCTCCTATTACCCCATATAACCGCTCCCAATAACTCCTCCTATTACCCCATATAACCTCTCCCTATAACTCCTATTACCCCATATAACCTCTCCCTATATTTTCGCTCAGTTACTCTCGTACTTTACTGAATATTTTGCGAATACCTAATTGTGCAAAATGTTCACATTTACACTTTAAATTTAAATATTGCACAGATTTTCAAACACCAAATAAAATCACTACCTAAATAACACTTTTCATTCACACAAATTGCACTTGAGTTCTCTTTACAGGTGCACACACCAAATGGCATCCTTAAACAAATCTAACTGATAAAAGCAAATATTCACCAGGTTTTGTCATTAGTAAAAAAGTTTTTATCATGTCACTGCCATTAGTACACTTTGCCCCTAGGAGAGACTGACCCATTAACCATGTCACTGCCATTAGTACACTTTGCCCCTAGGAGGGACTGACCCATTAACCATGTCACTGCCATTAGTACACTTTGCCCCTAGGAGGGACTGACCCATTAACCATGTCACTGCCATTAGTACACTTTGCCCCTAGGAGGGACTGACCCCTTAACCATGTCACTGCCATTAGTACACTTTGCCCCTAGGAGGGACTGACCCCTTAACCATGTCACTGCCATTAGTACACTTTGCCCTAAGGAGGGACTGACCCCTTAACCCTGTCACTGCCATTAGTACACTTTGCCCTAAGGAGGGACTGACCCCTTAACCCTGTCACTGCCATTAGTACACTTTGCTCCTAGGAGGGACTGACCCCTTAACCATGTCACTGCCATTAGTACACTTTGCCCCTAGGAGAGACTGACCCCTTAAACATGTCACTGCCATTAGTACACTTTGCCCCTAGGAGGGACTGACCCCTTAACCATGTCACTGCCATTAGTACACTTTGCCCTAAGGAGGGACTGACCCCTTAACCATGTCACTGCCATTAGTACACTTTGCCCTAAGGAGGGACTGACCCCTTAACCATGTCACTGCCATTAGTACACTTTGCCCCTAGGAGGGACTGACCCATTAACCATGTCACTGCCATTAGTACACTTTGCCCCTAGGAGGGACTGACCCCTTAACCATGTCACTGCCATTAGTACACTTTGCCCCTAGGAGGGACTGACCCCTTAGTGAATACAGTGAGATGTGTGTTTGGGAGTCAGGCACAGTGTAACTCACCTCTCTCCCACGAATCCCGTCAGGCAGACGCACCTCAGCTCCCCTCCCACCTCTGTGCAGTTACCGTAGTTGTAACACGTGATGTTTCTCTTCTCGTTCCCACAGAAGGTGGACGGCATCCTATTAAATCTGTAAGGACAGGGAATTAACAGTCATTTTAGCCCTAAGAAATAGTCCCCGTCGCTGGTCCCTGTGGCAGGATAGAGGTTAGGGGTGCAGCCTAAAATACGTGTGTAACATACATGTGTCTATCTCTGTATATGTCCCCACACCCACACACACACGTGAAAAAGAAAGTACACCCTCTTTGAATTCTATGGTTTTACATATCAACACATAATAACAATCGTCTGTTCCTTAGCAGGTCTTAAAATTAGGTAAATACAACCTCAGATTAACAACAACACATGACATATTACACAGTGTCATGATTTATTTAATAAAAATAAATCCAAAATGGAGAAGATATGTGTGAAAAACTAAGTACACCCTTACTGCTTCCATAGGAATTAAGATGCTAAGTAGCAGACAGGTGCTGCTAATCAAATGCCCCTGATTAATTGATCATCAGCAAGTGTGGGCACCTCTAAAAAAGCCGAAGTTTTAACAGTTTTCTGGTCTGGAGCATTCAGGTGTGTGTTAACACAATGCCATGGAGGAAAGACATCAGCAATGATCTTAGAGAAGCAATTGTTGCAGCCCATCAATCTGGGAAGGGTTATAAGGCCATTTCCAAACAATTTAAAGTCCATCATTCTACAGTGAGAAAGATTATTCAAAAGTGGAAAACATTCAAGACAATTGCCAAGCTTCCCAGGAGTGGACGTCCCAGCAAACTCATCCCAAGGCCAGACGGTGCAATGCTCAGAGAAATTGCAAAAACCCCAAGAGTTACATCTCAGACTCTACAGGCCTCAGTTAGCATGTTAAATGTTAAAGTTCATGACAGTACAATTAGAAAAAGACTGAACAAGTATGGTTTGTTTGGATGGGTTGCCAGGAGAAAGCCTCTTCTCTCTAAAAAGAACATGGCAGCACGGCTTAGGTTTGCAAAGTTGCATCTTAACAAACCACAAGACTTCTGGAACAATGTCCTTTGGACAGACGAGACCAAAGTGGAGATGTTTGGCCACAATGCACAGTGCCACGTTTGGCAAAAACCAAACACAACATATCAGCACAAACACCTCATACCAACTGTCAAGCACGGTGGTGGAGGGGTGATGATTTGGGCTTGTTTTGCAGCCACAGGACCTGGGAACCTTGCAGTCATTGAGTCGACCTTGAACTCCTCTGTATATCAAAGTATTCAAGAGTCAAATGTGAGGCCATCTGTCCGACAGCTAAAGCTTGGCCGAAATTGGGTCATGCAACAGGACAATGATCCCAAGCACACCAGCAAATCTACAACAGAATGGCTGAAAAAGAAAAGAATCAAGGTGTTGCAATGGCCCAGTCAAAGTCCAGACCTCAACCCGATTGAAATGCTGTGGCTGGACCTTGAGAGCTGTGCATAAACAAATGCCCGCAAACCTCAATGAGCTGAAGCAACGTTGTAAAGAAGAGTGGGACAAAATTCCTCCACAACAATGTGAGAGACTGATAAAGTCCTACAGAAAACGATTACTTCAAGTTATTGCTGCTAAAGGTGGTTCTACAAGCTATTGAATCATAAGGTGTACTTAGTTTTTCACACATGGCTTCTCCATTTTGGCTTTATTTTTGTTAAATAAATCATGACACGGTGTAATATGTCATGTGTACACACACACACACACACACACACACACACTGTAATATGTCATGTGTTGTTGTTCATCTGAGGTTGTATTTACCTAATTTTAAGACCTGCTAACAGATGATTGTTATTATGTCCTGATATGTAAAACCATAGAATTCAAAGAGGGTGTACTTTCTTTTTCACATCACTGTGTGTGTGTATATATGTTATATGTATATATATATATATATATATATATATATATATACATATACATATACACATACACATACACACATACACACTCTCCACACTAGTAGAGACCCTGTGTGTACAGACATTAGACAGATTGTTTATGGCTTATACCCGTATATGGCTAGTATATACCAGTTAGTACTGTATCTGTTCCTGCATATAAAGCTGTTCATAGTGTAACTACATTGTGCATATACGGTAGGAGTGGATATAAATGAATGCACATATTGGCCCATATTACCTAAGCGGTGCTTCGGACCCTGCCTGGCACCCGAAGACCTATACATTTGAATGTGCAATGAGGCGACTTCCAGAAGATCATAGGAAAAGTTTTTCAACAGAAACAGAACAAGCGTCGGAGCGCAAACCAGTCCCAGTTATATACGGAGCAGACATATAACGTGTAACGCAGTCTGGTCAAAGCCGTGAGCCCCAACACGCAGTGCAACACAGGACATGCTCACAGGCAGGGGGAGGGGATCACACAGGATACACATCCTCCAGACAGGGGGCTCAACCCCCCAACAGGTCAGGATTTCAGGATATCCCAGCTTCAGCACAGGTGGCTCAATCAGACCCTGCTTCAGCACAGGTGGCTGAATCAGACCCTGCTTCAGCACAGGTGGCTCAATCAGTCCCAGCTTCAGCACAGGTGGCTCAATTAGACCCAGATTCAGCACAGGTGGCTCAATCAGACCCAGCTTCAGCACAGGTGGCTCAGAGGCCCAGTCTTCGCCCCTGCGCTGCTCCTGCGTTCCTCCGCCCCTGCGCTTCTCCACTCCTGCGCCCCTGCGCTTCTCCACTCCTCCGTCCCTGCATTCCTCCGTCCCTGCATTCCTGCGCTTCTCCGCCCCTGCGTTTCTCCACTCCTGCGCTTCTCCGCCCCTGCATTCCTGCGCTTCTCCGCCCCTGCGTTCCTGCGCTTCTCCGCCCCTGCATTCCTGCGCTTCTCCGCCCCTGCATTCCTGCGCTTCTCCGCTCCTGCATTCCTGCGCTTCTCCGCCCCTGCATTCCTGCGCTTCTCCGCTCCTGCATTCCTGCGCTTCTCCGCTCCTACGATCCTCCGCCCCTTGCGGTACTGCGCTGCTCCGCCCCTGCGCTTCTCCACTCCTGCGCCACTGCATTCCTACGCTTCTCCGCTCCTGCGCTTCTCCACTCCTGCGCCACTGCATTCCTACGCTTCTCCGCTCCTGCGCTTCTCCACTCCTATGCCCCTGCACTTCTCCATGCCTGCGCCCCTGCGTTCCTCCGCCCCTGCATTCCTGCGCTTCTCCGATCCTGCGTTCCTGCGCTTCTCCACTCCTGCTCCCCTGCGTTTCTCCGATCCTGCGCCCCTGCGTTCCTGCGCTTCTCCGCCCCTGCGTTCCTGCGCTTCTCCGCCCCTGCGTTCCTGCGCTTCTCCGCCCCTGCGTTCCTGCGCTTCTCCGCCCCTGCGTTCCTGCGCTTCTCCGCCCCTGCGTTCCTGCACTTCTCCGCCCCTGCGTTCCTGCGCTTCTCCACTCCTGCTCCCCTGCGTTTCTCCGATCCTGCGCCCCTGCATTCCTGCGCTTCTCCGCCCCTGCATTCCTGCGCTTCTCCTCTGCGTTTCTCCGATCCTGCGCCCCTGCATTCCTGCGCTTCTCCGCCCCTGCGTTCCTGCGCTTCTCCGCCCCTGCGTTCCTGCGCTTCTCCGCCCCTGCGTTCCTGCGCTTCTCCGCCCCTGCGTTCCTGCGCTTCTCCGCCCCTGCGCTTCTCCGCCCCTGCGTTCCTGCGCTTCTCCGCCCCTGCATTCCTGCGCTTCTCCGCCCCTGCGTTCCTGCGCTTCTCCGCCCCTGCGTTCCTGCGCTTCTCCGCCCCTGCGTTCCTGCGCTTCTCCGCCCCTGCGTTTCTCCGATCCTGCGCCCCTGCATTCCTGCGCTTCTCCGCCCCTGCATTCCTGCGCTTCTCCGCCCCTGCATTCCTGCGCTTCTCCGCCCCTGCATTCCTGCGCTTCTCCGCCCCTGCATTCCTGCGCTTCTCCGCCCCTGCATTCCTGCGCTTCTCCGCCCCTGCATTCCTGCGCTTCTCCGCCCCTGCATTCCTGCGCTTCTCCGCCCCTGCATTCCTGCGCTTCTCCGCCCCTGCATTCCTGCGCTTCTCCGCCCCTCCATTCCTGCGCTTCTCCGCCCCTGCATTCCTGCACTTCTCCGCCCCTGCATTCCTGCGCTTCTCCGCCCCTGCATTCCTGCGCTTCTCCGCCCCTCCATTCCTGCGCTTCTCCGCCCCTGCATTCCTGCACTTCTCCGCCCCTGCATTCCTGCGCTTCTCCTCCCCTGCGTTTCTCCGATCCTGCGCCCCTGCATTCCTGCGCTTCTCCGCCCCTGCATTCCTGCGCTTCTCCGCCCCTGCATTCCTGCACTTCTCCGCCCCTGCATTCCTGCGCTTCTCCGCCCCTCCATTCCTGCGCTTCTCCGCCCCTGCATTCCTGCGCTTCTCCGCCCCTCCATTCCTGCGCTTCTCCGCCCCTGCATTCCTGCGCTTCTCCGCCCCTGCATTCCTGCGCTTCTCCGCCCCTGCATTCCTGCGCTTCTCCGCCCCTGCATTCCTGCGCTTCTCCGCCCCTGCATTCCTGCGCTTCTCCGCCCCTGCATTCCTGCGCTTCTCCGCCCCTGCATTCCTGCGCTTCTCCGCCCCTGCATTCCTGCGCTTCTCCGCCCCTGCGCGTCTCCGCCCCTGCATTCCTGCGTTCCTCCGCCCCTGCATTCCTGCGCTTCTCCGCCCCTGCATTCCTGCGCTTCTCCGCCCCTGCGCTGCTCCGCCTGCTTGAATCCGTGTGAGTAGGTCCTATTACACTGTGTGCTGGAGCACAGTTTAGTGAAGCGCACAGCTTTGATCAGACTGCGTTACACGTTATATTTGTTCATTATATCTGGGGGCGGTTTGTTCTCCGACGCTTGTTCCATGTCTTTTGCAATAGCGCTACATAGTGAAACATTCGCTCTGCACCAGAGGGGCCGTCTATACCGTACAACGGACAGATAGACAGACAGAGACACAGAGGGACAGAGGGACAGATAGAGACACAGAATCGAGACGCCCAGGGCTGGATCGCGCCAGGTGAAGCATTACTTCTACAAAGTGTTGCACCAGTTTCTCTAGTGTTTCCTTTCTTTGGGCCCCAGCGCTACCTACCACCATCTATTGGGAGACTTCCCGAGACTAAAGGTGGGGTGATATACTCCCTATTAGCGTTGTGAAACAGAGACGGGAATTCCTGATTATGTGCAGAGCTGTCCCGAGCCCAGTGGTACATGGAGCCGCGGCGCTCCGAACATGGAAGTTAGGCCCCTGCTGGAAGTCGGGCCCAACATCTGTTATTCCCCACCCCTGGGCGGTCCCCTACCTTGCCGCCAGGTAGGGCCTGGAACCTACACCCAACAATTAGCCCCCCCTCCCCCCGGTCAACAATAAAGTTTCCAGTTCCTCCCCCAATCAACAGTTAGGACTCCCAGATCCCCACCAGCCAGCAGTTAGGGCTCCCAGACCTCCACCGGTCAACAGTTAGGGTACCCAGACCTCCACCAGCCAGCAGTTAGGGTACCCAGACTTCCACCGGTCAACAGTTAGGGTACCCAGACCTCCACCAGCCAGCAGTTAGGGTACCCAGACCTCCACCGGTCAACAGTTAGGGTACCCAGACCTCCACCAGCCAGCAGTTAGGGTACCCAGACCTCCACCAGCCAGCAGTTAGGGTACCCAGACCTCCACCGGTCAACAGTTAGGGTACCCAGACTTCCACCAGCCAGCAGTTAGGGCTCCCAGACCTCCACCCGTCAATAGTTAGGGCTCCAAGACCTCCACTGGACAACAGTTGGGGCTCCCAGACCTCTACCGGACAAGAGTTGGGGCCGTTGGACCTATCTGTCGGTAGCATTGTGTATGTGTACCCGATTATGTGCTGTCTGTGTATTCTTGTGTTATTATTTTGCCATTTCCCCCTGCCCTAGTTAATAAACCCATTGGGAAGTGTCTTCTTTCCATTGTTGATAAAGAAGGTTATTGGCATGTTCCAACGGTGTGACAGACATATACCGTTCTAGCTTTCCTGGAGACCATCAATTGGCTCATACACCTAGATAAATCACCAGGTGGTAACACTGAAGCACTTACAACTGGATTCCAAGAAAGATTAAAAAACCGAGATGACGCCCAAAGTAAGATGAGAGGATGGGATGAGGCAATGTGTGGGAGCGACGTGGAGAAGAGAGGCTGTAACCGCAGCACCTGGGAGATCATTGGGGAGGCTTCATCCAGCAGTGGGGAGACACGGGCTGGAGAGGATGGGATGAGACAATGTGTGGGAGCGACGTGGAGAAGAGGCTGTAACCGCATTACCTGGGAGATCATTGGGGAGGCTTCATCCAGCAGTGGGGAGACACGGGCTGAAGGTGATGGTGTGTATAATATATATATTTTTTTTTAAATCACAATCTCAGCTTTCCCCTAGTATCCTGGTATACCTTTACATTTTCTAGCAACAATAATTTCAATTACAACTTATATTATATATTTTATAAAAAACCCACTTATGAGGTTCCTGCCCCAGAGAACGCAAAACACCCCGGAAAATTAGGGCAGACAAATTTGGACTAAAAACACAAGAAACACACAAGCTCCTGTCAGACCAGGTCACACAGCCATGTATAATCCACACCTTGCTCTTTGGCCTGAGTACTGCTGCTTCACTGGTGTAAAACTCCTACCGGGCTTTGCTGATACGCTCTGAATTGTAAACACAGCTCCCCCCACGAAATGACTTTGAAAGTAAGCTCCATGTATTGCCCTGCAAAGACAACATCAACCCTATTTTTCCCCCTTACGGTTTCTAATTTCAATTTGAATTTAATGAGGCCCAAAAGCCTGCAGTAGAGTATCCACACGGCAACTCCAAGCAGGCAGAACAAAGACGACCTACAGAACCGTATTCTAAAGATGTTCACCTCAAAGGTCCAAAATCAGTGAGAGCCGGCGGGTCTGGTATGTTGACGACATCTTTAGAAACAAACACTACGGAGGAACCTCACGTTTAAGGGACCCATTCTAAGACATCACGGACACAAGCACACGTGGAGTTAGGACAGGTAGATGATACATACATTCTTACCACACTGAGAGCTGAGGCTTCAGACCATGAGGACACACTGTGAAGGACAGTGAAGTTGTGTTAATACACACAGACAATGGCTCACTTCATCACACCGGGTCAAAGGGAGAACACTATGAAAATCAACAGGTGATGGAGAGCACACGTGTACAGCTTTGTTACGTAACAGAGCAGGGGATATTACTGTCCTGTCTCACCTGCAGAACCTTCCGGTGAAGTTAGCCGGGCAGAAGCAGGAGTATCCAGTCGTTCCACCAATGCAGGTGGCACCGTGGGCACATTTGTGGCTCTGGCAGCTGTCGATGATATCACAGTTGGCTCCGGTGTAGCCAGCCTGGCACTCGCACCAGTAGCCGGCAGCGCCATCCGTGCAGTTGCCGTGAAGACATGGGCTGGAGAGGCACTCGTCGATGTCTGTTTCACAGCGGGCGCCGGTCCTCCCTGGGGGGCATGTGCACAGTGGGTGGGTGTACACATCCTGGCAGCTACCTCCATGCGTGCAGGGGTTGGAGGCACAGGGGTTAAAGGGCAGGCAGCCGACACCAACGCTCCCCGGTGTTATTTTAAGAAACTGCTCTGCCTGCGGCTTTACCGTTTGGTAATCTGCTGCTGCGAAGTACGGCAAGGGTATCCCTCCAATCTCCACGGTGCCCAGACAACCGGTGAAGCCCCCGCCCGTGACATCGCTGAGCGCCCCCAGGTAAATATCCGTGCCCTCCCTGAGGAAGTTCAGGTTCCCAGTGGGAACCGAGCTGGTGATGACGTTCCTCTGCCCGTCCGTTGTCAACTGCCACTGGGAGGCCTGGGAGCCGGGTGCAGCCATGGACCACGTGACACTGTGCCACTTCCCGTCGGACACTGCCTCGGCGCCCGAGAGGCTCACAGAGTAGAAGCTGTTTCCGCTCTGCAGGTGGAAGAGTAGCCGAGCGTCTCGGACAGCCACGGTCAGGGATTCCGGCTCTCTCTCGGCGTGCAGGAGAACCGACTCGGTGCCTCGCGTGCGGAATCCCATCGTCAGGTTGGTGAGGTCCCTCGTGATCTTCCCGTTGCTTCTGTAGGCGACGCCCTGGCCTGTGCCGGTAAAAAACGCATCGGCCGTACCTGCGCAGACGGAATAACACGGCCAGCATCGATGAACATTATGATAAATGAGTTGTCACACACTACTCGGCTACAAGGGAGACATGTAAACTGCATGAAAAAAATAATAATCGGGTATAATATAATAGATATATATTTTTCACGGTTAATCACACTAAGTGAAGATGTGTAATAATGTAGGAAGAAGAAATGAAAAGAAGGCGAGAAATAAATAAATATACACACAAAATGGCGGCACTCGTTGGGTAAATTGCCCAGGCACGCCAACGTGGCGACCGGTAAGATCACGGGAAGTGGTCAAAATTACTGGCAATACGCAAAATGTATGAAGAAAATATGGATTCATTAGTTCGCTCGACGTTTCGGTCCCTAGGGGTAATTTTGACCACTTCCTGTGGTCACATAAGACTATTATTTATATATATATATATAGAATAAGCTGCCCCCACGTCTCACAGTCACAACATGGAGGTTTTCCTCCATCCTTCTAATAGACATTTAGGGATACGTTCCCCCATTGACCCCCACCCCAATACCCCATGGTTGCCCAATAACACCCCATGATTTTCTACACCAATCTTCCCTCTGGGCCAAAAAACCCTAGGGCCATATGGACTACCCGGTGCTTAGAATGACGGTGCACTATTTAGTAGATATGGCCCTGATCTGTTCAGAGGCTCTGGCACTTACATTCATACCCAGTGGGCACCGGCTGGCAGACGGCTTGAGAAGGGCACGGGGTGAGCTGACACCAGTTGAGGTCCTCGCACGCCTGGCCGGCTGTGTTCGGGGGACAAGTGCAGGTGAAGTCGTCCCAGATAGAATAACAGACGCCCCCATTCCTGCAGGGGCTGGACTAGAATAACACCAGGTATGTTACTGACTCTGTCTCTCCTTGTGTCCTCCCGTCCTCCGTTATGCTCTTCTCCCCCACCTCCTCCTCCCTCTCTCATCTTCCATGTTCTCTCTCTCCCCCACCTCCTCCCTCTCTCACCTTCCATGTTCTCTCTCTCCCCCACCTCCTCCACCCTCTCCTTCCATGTTCTCTCTCTCCCCCACCCCCTCCTCCCTCTCTCACCTTCCATGTTCTCTCCCTCCCCCACCTCCTCCTCTCTCTCCTTCCATGTTCTCTCCCCCACCTCCCTCTCTCACCTTCCATGTTCTCTCTCTCCCCCACCTCCTCCTCCCTCTCACCTTCCATGTTCTCTCTCTGCCCCACCTCCTCCTCCCTCTCCTTCCATGTTCTCTCTCTCCCCCACCTCCTCCTCCCTCTCTCACCTTCCTTGTTCTCTCTCTCCCCCACCTCCTCCTCCCTCTCTCACCTTCCTTGTTCTCTCTCTCCCCCACCTCCTCCCTCTCTCACCTTCCATGTTCTCTCTCTCCCCCACCTCCTCCCTCTCACCTTCCATGTTCTCTCCCCCACCTCCTCCTCCCTCTCTCACCTTCCTTGTTCTCTCTCTCCCCCACCTCCTCCCTCTCTCACCTTCCATGTTCTTGCTCTCCCCCACCTCCTCCTCCCTCTCTCACCTTCCTTGTTCTCTCTCTCCCCAACCTCCTCCTCCCTCTCTCACCTTCCTTGTTCTCTCTCTCCCCCACCTCCTCCTCCCTCTCTCACCTTCCTTGTTCTCTCTCCCCCCCACCTCCTCCCTCTCTCACCTTCCATGTTCTCGCTCTCCCCCACCTCCTCCCTCTCTCACCTTCCATGTTCTCGCTCTCCCCCACCTTCTCCTCCCTCTCTCACCTTCCATGTTCTCGCTCTCCCCCACCTTCTCCTCCCTCTCTCACCTTCCTTGTTCTCTCCCCCACCTCCTCCCTCTCTCACCTTCCATGTTCTCTCCCCCACCTCCTCCTCCCTCTCTCACCTTCCATGTTCTCTCCCCCACCTCCTCCCTCTCTCACCTTCCTTGTTCTCTCCCCCACCTCCTCCCTCTCTCACCTTCCTTGTTCTCTCTCTCCCCCACCTCCTCCTCCCTCTCTCACCTTCCTTGTTCTCTCCTCCACCTCCTCCCTCTCTCACCTTCCATGTTCTCTCCCCCACCTCCTCCTCCCTCTCTCACCTTCCATGTTCTCTCCCCCACCTCCTCCTCCCTCTATCACCTTCCATGTTCTCTCCCCCACCTCCTCCCTCTCTCACCTTCCAGGTTCTCTCTCTCCCCCACCTCCTCCCTCTCTCACCTTTCATGTTCTCTCTCTCCCCCACCTCCTCCTCCCTCTCACCTTCCATGTTCTCTCTCCCCCACCTCCTCCTCCCTCTCTCACCTTCCATGTTCTCTCCCCCACCTCCTCCTCCCTCTCCTTCCATGTTCTCTCTCTTCCCCACCTCCCCCTCCCTCTCTCACCTTCCATGTTCTCTCTCCCCCACCTCCTCCTCCCTCTCTCACCTTCCTTGTTCTCTCTCTCCCCAACCTCCTCCTCCCTCTCTCCCCTGCCATGTATGTATGTATATCTTTATTTATATAGCGCCATTAATGTACATAGCGCTTCACAGCAGTAATAGTAACAATCATATAAATAATAAAATATAAATAACAAAGGGAATAAGTGCTTCAGACATAAAAGTAACATTTAGGAAAAGGAGTCCCTGCTTCGAGGAGCTTACAGTCTAATTGGTTGGTAGGAAGAACATGCAGAAACGATAGGATGGCGTTCTGGTAATCGTGTCTGCAGGGTGACAAGGTTAATGTATGAGGTGTTAATTATCAGCCACAGAGCTATTCATATGCTTCCTTAAGCAGGTGTGTCTTAAGGTGGGTCTTAAAGGTGGATAGAGAGGGTGCTAGTCGGGTATTGAGGGGAAGGGCATTCCAGAGGTGTGGGGCAGTCAGTGAGAAAGGGTTAAGGCGGGAGAGGGCTTTAGATACAAAAGGGGTAGAGAGAAGACATCCTTGAGCAGAACACAAGAGTCGGGATGGTGCACAACGAGAAATTAGGGCTGAGATGTAAGGCCTCGGGCATTGTGCCTCGGGCTGCGCTGATCCGCACTCCTGCTCTGCCTCGTCTGCAGCTTTTTTGTGTCCTGGCAGGCGAGGCAGTGAGCGCGCTTTGGGGGTGGGGCGTGGCGGAAGTGGAACGGAGGCGTGGCGGGAGGCGGGGCTAGTCCCTCGCTCCCATTGGATGTGCCTGTCTCCTCAAAATATCTGAGCCTCCGCACGCATGACAGCTGCAGGGGGTAAGTGCATCTGCTCAGCACGGCCTTCTGTACTATGTCCCAGGCCTAAGTAGGGGCAAAAGAGTGTAAAGCTTTAATTTAGTGTGAGATACGGGATTTGATCGGAAGCCAGGAGAGGGATTTCATGAGGGGAGATGCGGAGACAGATTTAGGAAAGAGTAGAGTGATTCTGGCAGCAGCGTTTAGGATAGATTGTAGGGGAGACGGGTGAGAGGCAGGAAGGCCGGACAGCAGGAGGTTACAGTAATCGAGACGGGAGAGAATGAGGGCCTGAGTCAGAGTTTTAGCAGTCGAGCAACAGAGGAAAGGGCGTATCTTGGTTATATTGCGGAGGAAAAAGTGACAGGTTTTAGAAAGTTTTGAATCTGAGAAAAGAATGAGAGAGAGGAGTCAAGTGCCACCTCCCAGTCCCCATTGTGCCCTCCTATACAGTGTCCCCTCCCAGTCCCCACTCTCCCCTCCCGGTCCACTGTCCCCTCCCGGTCCCCACTGTCCCCTGCTACACGCTGTCCCCTTGCACGGTAGAGGCCGGAGAACTCTAGCCCATAACACCTCCCCCGCCTCGTACATGTTCTCTCTCTCCTCCGCCCTCCCTTTCTCTTCTCTCTCCCTTGCCATGTTCTCTCTCCCCCCGTTCTCCCTCTTTCACCTTCCATGTTCTCCCTCTCCCTCCCCCCTCTCTCCCTCCCCCCTCTCTCTTTATGTTCTCTGTCTCCTCTGCTTTCCCTCTTTCACCTTCTATGTTCTCTCTTTTCTCCACTTTCCCTTTCTCCTCCCCCTCTCCCCTTCCATGTTCTCTCCTCCACTCTCCCGTTCTCCTCCCTCTCTCCTGCCATGTGCCCTCTCTCCTCCATCCCACACTCCATCTCCTATTTGGTCTAGATTTCCTCCTCCTCACTCATGTTACATAGTTACATAGTAGATGAGGTTGAAAAAAGACTTCCGTCCATCAAGTTCAACCTATGCTAAATTTAGACAACAGATACTTTATCCTATATCTATACTTATTGATCCAGAGGAAGGCAAACAAAAAACCCCATGAAGGGGAAAAATTAATTCCTTCCTGACTCCAAGAATTGGCAATCGGATTAATCCCTGGATCAACATCCTTCCCTTGTATACTTATTTGGTATATCCCTGTATACCTTTCCCATTTAAAAAGATGTCCAACCTTTCTTTGAACAAATCTATTGTATCTGCCATCGCAGTCTCCATGGGTAATGAATTCCACATTTTAACTGCCCTTACTGTAAAGAACCCTTTCCTTTGTTGCTGGTGAAATTTCCTTTCCTCCAACCTTAAGGGATGGCCCGAGGCCTTTGTACTGCCCGTGGGATGAATAGTTCTTTTGAAAGCTCCTTGTATTGTCCCTGAATATATTTGTATATAGTTATCATATCCCCTCTTAGACGCCTCTTTTCTAATGTAAATAAATCTAATTTAGCTAGCCTCTCCTCATAAGTTATATTGTCCATCCCCTTTATTAATTTGGTGGCTCTTCTCTGCACTCTCTCTAGTTCCATAATGTCTTTTCTTAGGATTGGTGCCCAAAATTGTACTCCATATTCAAGGTGTGGTCTTACTAATGCTTTGTAAAGGGACATAATTATGTTTACTTCCCTTCCATCCATTGCCCGTTTGATGCAAGATAAGATCTTGTTTGCCTTTGCAGCTACTGCACGACATTGGGCACTATTTCTAAGCCTGCTGTCTACAAGCACTCCTAAATCCTTCTCCATCAAGGATTCCCCCAATATATCTCCATTTAATTTGTAAGTCGCCTTTTTATTCTTGCATCCCAAATGCATAACCTTACATTTATCTGTATTAAACCTCATCTGCCATTTACCTGCCCACGTTTCCAGTCTCTCCAAGTCCTTCTGAAGAGAAATTACATCCTGCTCTGATTCTATTACCTTACACAATTTAGTATGATCAGCAAAGATGGAGACTTTGCTCTCGATCCCAACCTCAAGGTCATTAATAAACAAGTTAAAAAGCAGGGGTCCCAGTACCGATCCCTGAGGTACTGCACTCACGACTTTAGCCCAACCTGAAAAAGTTCCATTTATGACAACCCTCTGTTGTCTGTCCTTTAACCAGTTTCCAATCCAGGTGCATATATTATTACTGAGTCCAACTTTCTTTATTTTATACACCAACCTCTTGTGTGAAACCGTATCAAAAGCCTTTGCAAAATCTAAGTAGACCACATAAACTGCATTACCCTACTTACCTCCTCAAAGAAACAAGTAAGGTTAGTTTGGCATAATCTATCCTTCATAAATCCATGCTGACTATTACTAATAATGGAGTCCTTGAATATTAAATATAATGGTTTGGCTATTACTGAGCTTAACTCCTTGAGAGCTCTTGGATGTATGCCATCGGGGCCAGGTGCCTTATTTACTTTAATTTTTTCAAGTCGCTTATGAACTTCTTCCTCAGTTAACCAATTGTTCATTAATATGGAGGTTGTGACTTCCTCCTACGGCACTACTATTGAACTTGATTCTTCCCTGGTAAACACAGAGGCAAATAATTTGTTTAATACCTCTGCTTTTTCCTTATCTCCAATAATCTGCCTGCCCATCTCACACTGAAGGGGTCCTATATTTTCTTTTCTCATTTTTTTGTTATTAAGGTACTTAAAGCACTTTTTAGGGTTGACCTTACTTTCTATTGCAATCCTTTTTTCATTATCCATTTTTGCTAATTTGATTGCCCTTTTGCAATTTTTGTTACATTCCTTATAATTCTGATACGATGTCTCTGTCCCTTCTGACTTAAAGAATCTAAACGCCTTCCTCTTCTTGTCCATTTCCTCCCCTACCTGTTTATTTAGCCACACTGGTTTTGACTTATTTCTTTTATACTTATTCCCAAGGGTATACACTGATAAGTGTGCTTTTCTAACAATGTTTTAAAGACTGACCATTTATCTTCTACATTTTTCCCTGCAAAAACATCATCCCATTGTATTAATACTAGATTAGACCTCAGTTTATTAAAATCTGCCTTTCCAAAGTTGAAGGTCTTTGTTGAACCCAAGTAATCTGTTTTTTGATAATTTATTTCAAATGAGACCATGTTATGATCACTGTTACCCAAATGTTCCAGGACTTGAATATTTGTTATTACTTCCACATTGGTTGATATGACCAAATCCAGAACTGCCCCTCTCCTGGTTGGTTCCTCAATAATTTGGGTCATATAATTGTCTTTAAGCACCTCCAAAAACCTGTTCCCTTTGTTGTAACGCTAATCTCATTGCCCCAGTCTATGTCTGGATAATTAAAATCCCCCATTATGCAAACATGACCCAGTTTTGATGCCTTCTCCATTTGCAAAAGTATTTTAGCTTCCTCAATCTCACAGATATTTGGTGGTTTGGTGGTCATTGAGGTGCAATCCGTCCCTAGAATATAGATGGCACCTCTCAGAAAAGGAGTCCCAGTGCTCTAAAAACCCAAACCCCTCCTTCCTGCACCACTTTCTTAGCCATGCATTAACCTCCCTGATCTCTGACTGTCTCCCTGCGGTAGCGCATGGCACTGGTAGTATTTCAGAAAATACTACCTTGGAGGTCCTTGCCTTAAGCTTTTGGCCTAGATATCTGTAATCATTTTTTAGGACCCTCCATCTTTCTCTAACTTTGTCATTGGTGCCAACGTGTACCAAGACCGCCGGGTCAATCCCAGCCCCCCCCCCCCCCCCAACAATCTGTCTACCCGATCCGCAATGTGCCGAACCCGAGCACCCGGGAGACAACAAACTGTTCGGTTCATGCGGTCCTGGCAACAGACTGCCCCTATCTACCTTCCTAATAATGGAGTCCCCTACCACCACAATCTTTTTTTGTGTCTGAGCATCCTGAGTCCCCTCTGTGCTGGAGGAACTATTCCCCTGGCTGCTAGAGGAATTAGTCTCCCCCAGCCTTGCCATTTCTGCCCCAACATTCCCAAAACAATTTTGTTTTAAGCTGTGTATTTTATTCCTAAAGAAACTCAAAACCTAAATAACAAAGGCTGCTAATCTCTTCTGAGACACTAGCAGACCCCAAAAAACCTTATCTGAGAAGTTTAAGACCAGACATTCTTTCTGATAAGACCCTTTGTCTGCATGTAAAACAGCAGCTCAGTGCTGCCTGGTGGAGTGGAGAAAGTCAGAACAAACAGCAGGAGTTGTCGTGTGGACATTGTACTACAGGCTTTGGGGCCTTGTTAAATCCAAATTAAAACAACAAGGTAAGAAGATCAGAATAATTTTGGCTGATCTGCCTTTAAGGGGGTCACACTTTCAGGTCGGGGGGACTGCACGTGTAGAGGAGGTGCCGGCAGCTTGCCTACCTTGCAGAGATTGTCACCTGCACATCCCGGTGTCACATTGCTCAGGACCCGGCTCCCACCGGCCGATGTCGTCTCAGATTTGGGGAACAACTCCAGCCGCCTGCTCCCCATCCTCAGATCTTGAACGCAACCCTTAAAATACCCGCCTCTCTTTGCCGTCTCCCCAGTGCCCTGCAAGCCCCCAACATACAGCACGTCCTCGGCTTGGATTCGCTGCGTCTCCGCAGATATCTGACCCAGTGACTGGGACGACAGGAAGAGCTCCACCCTGTGACGCGCCATCTTTAAAGAGACCAGGTGAAAATGGCCATCGTTGATGACGCGTTCTCCGGTCAGGAGGAGGTCGCCGCTGGATGTCACGGTCAACTTGCCGCCGTCCAGCGAGACTGCGATGCCATAGGAAGTGGCGTTCCCCAAGGCTAGCAGCAGCCCAGATGCGCGTCGCGTTCTCATGAATGCGGATATGGTGATGTCATCGCTCGGCTCCGCGCCGAGTCCGAAAGCCGCGTATGATGGAAGATCTGCGTGTCCGAACCTTCCGGCTTCGTATTCTGGGGGTAAAAGCAAGGTTTTGGGGTAACAAAGCTAAGAGGAAGGTTCCAAGTCTGTTAACCCCTTCCGGTTGTAGGTGCAGTCCCACTTTTAAAAAAAATGTATTGCAACTAATTGAAAGCGATCAGCCATGAAACGCCTTCTCTGGCCTTCATGGGAGGTTTATGGGTCATAGATTTGAAATGATTTTAAGGGCTTTAGGCATTAAAACAACCCACACTGATAAAAACACCATAAATACAATTATTAATTCAGCATGTGCCGATTATGGGCACATTAACGGGTCAGTCCCGCCTAGGGGCAAAGTGTACTAATGGCAGTGACATGGTTAAGGGGTCAGTCTCTCCTAGGGGCAAAGTGTACTAATGGCAGTGACATGGTTAAGGGGTCAGTCTCTCCTAGGGGCAAAGTGTACTAATGGCAGTGACATGGTTAAGGGGTCAGTCCCTCCTTAGGGCAAAGTGTACTAATGGCAGTGACATGGTTAAGGGGTCAGTCCCTCCTAGGGGCAAAGTGTACTAATGGCAGTGACATGGTTAAGGGGTCAGTCTCTCCTAGGGGCAAAGTGTACTAATGGCAGTGACATGGTTAAGGGGTCAGTCCCTCCTTAGGGCAAAGTGTACTAATGGCAGTGACATGGTTAAGGGGTCAGTCCCTCCTTAGGGCAAAGTGTACTAATGGCAGTGACATGGTTAAGGGGTCAGTCCCTCCTTAGGGCAAAGCGTACTAATGGCAGTGACATGGTTAAGGGGTCAGTCCCTCCTAGGGGCAAAGTGTACTAATGGCAGTGACATGTTTAAGGGGTCAGTCTCTCCTAGGGGCAAAGTGTACTAATGGCAGTGACATGTTTAAGGGATCAGTCTCTCCTAGGGGCAAAGTGTACGAATGGCAGTGACATGGTTAAGGGGTCAGTCTCTCCTAGGGGCAAAGTGTACTAATGGCAGTGACATGTTTAAGGGGTCAGTCTCTCCTAGGGGCAAAGTGTACTAATGGCCGTGACATGGTTAAGGGGTCAGTCCCTCCTAGGGGCAAAGTGTACTAATGGCAGTGACATGGTTAAGGGGTCAGTCTCTCCTAGGGGCAAAGTGTACTAATGGCAGTGACATGGTTAAGGGATCAGTCCCTCCTTAGGGCAAAGTGTACTAATGACAGTGACATGGTTAAGGGGTCAGTCCCTCCTTAGGGCAAAGTGTACTAATGGCAGTGACATGGTTAAGGGGTCAGTCCCTCCTTAGGGCAAAGTGTACTAATGGCAGTGACATGGTTAAGGGGTCAGTCCCTCCTAGGGGCAAAGTGTACTAATGGCAGTGACATGTTTAAGGGGTCAGTCTCTCCTAGGGGCAAAGTGTACTAATGGCAGTGACATGGTTAAGGGGTCAGTCCCTCCTAGGAGCAAAGTGTACTAATGGCAGTGACAGGGTTAAGGGGTCAGTCCCTCCTTAGGGCAAAGTGTACTAATGGCAGTGACAGGGTTAAGGGGTCAGTCCCTCCTTAGGGCAAAGTGTACTAATGGCAGTGACATGGTTAAGGGGTCAGTCCCTCCTAGGGGCAAAGTGTACTAATGGCAGTGACATGTTTAAGGGGTCAGTCCCTCCTAGGGGCAAAGTGTACTAATGGCAGTGACATGTTTAAGGGGTCAGTCTCTCCTAGGGGCAAAGTGTTCTAATGGCAGTGACATGGTTAAGGGGTCAGTCCCTCCTAGGGGCAAAGTGTACTAATGACAGTGACATGGTTAAGGGGTCAGTCCCTCCTTAGGGCAAAGTGTACTAATGGCAGTGACATGGTTAAGGGGTCAGTCCCTCCTAGGGGCAAAGTGTACTAATGGCAGTGACATGTTTAAGGGGTCAGTCTCTCCTAGGGGCAAAGTGTACTAATGGCAGTGACATGGTTAAGGGGTCAGTCCCTCCTAGGAGCAAAGTGTACTAATGGCAGTGACAGGGTTAAGGGGTCAGTCCCTCCTTAGGGCAAAGTGTACTAATGGCAGTGACAGGGTTAAGGGGTCAGTCCCTCCTTAGGGCAAAGTGTACTAATGGCAGTGACATGGTTAAGGGGTCAGTCCCTCCTAGGGGCAAAGTGTACTAATGGCAGTGACATGGTTAAGGGGTCAGTCCCTCCTAGGGGCAAAGTGTACTAATGGCAGTGACATGTTTAAGGGGTCAGTCCCTCCTAGGGGCAAAGTGTACTAATGGCAGTGACATGTTTAAGGGGTCAGTCTCCTAGGGGCAAAGTGTACTAATGGCAGTGACATGGTTAAGGGGTCAGTCCCCCCTAGGGGCAAAGTGTACTAATGACAGTGACATGTTTAAGGGGTCAGTCTCCTGGGGGCAAAGTGTACTAATGGCAGTAACATGGCTAAGGGGTCAGTCCATCCTAGGACCTTTGCCCCTTTTAAGGGATCATACCCGAGAATGTTACAGTAATCCCAGGACAGGGCGGCGTTATGAGGCCGTTTGCAGAAAACACACCGCATCAGTATCAGCGTCGCCCATTTATTATTCCCAGATGTGAGTTTATGGGGGCCCAAGGGAAAGAGGTACCTGGCAGGACCCCTATCTCCGGAGCACAGAGACATTGCTAATAAAGCCCAGGGAACTCTACGGGTTATATTCTGTACGCTGCGAGATCGCGGTTTCGCCGAGTGACCTGTATGGGATTTTCCGTGTGAGATCGGCGATAGGAAATGCTCGAAGTTGACAGAATATAACCGATGTCTCCACTCGGACTCGCGAAACGCGTGCCACCTTCATCAGGACCATGTTAACCGTCGCCAAAGGCACGTACTCGCCCTCCTAATCAGGCCCTGCAAATCCCGTCTCACGTTGCCAGTGGGCCAGTCCCCATTAAACTCTACTGCGCAGAGTGTAAGCTCTTCAGCGTAGACGTCCCACCTTCCCGTGGCTATATCACCGTTACTGCCCCTCTGGCAGGGAGAGGGGCTCATATTGTTATTCTTTTGTAAGATGCTTTATCATTACATTTAATCATTTAGCCCCGGGGAGGCCAACCCCAGTCCTCAAGGGCCACCAAAAGGTCAGGGTTTCAGGATATCCCTGCTTCAGCACAGATGGCTCAATCAGTCCCAGCTTCAGCTCAGGTGGCTCAATCAGTCCCAGCTTCAGCACAGGTGACTCAATCAGTCCCTGCTTCAGCACAGGTGACTCAATCAGTCCCTGCTTGAGCACAGGTGTCGATTGAGCCACCTGTGCTGAAGCAAGGATCTCATGAATACCTGACCTGTTGGTGGCACTTGAGGACTGTAGTTGCCCCCCCCCCCTGATTTAATCCATCTGCGGGTACGTTCTTGCTCCTACAAATGATTGGCAGACTGCAGTCATCGTTATAATATTAATTTTCCTATGTAGAATCAGAATTTTGTAGGCTCAGGGAGTCACTGCCCCTAGGAACGTACAATCTAATTTGGGGGCATTAGGCACAGGGAGATAAAAGGGACTTGGCCGAGGTCACGAGTTGACATTCAAACCAAGCTCACCCACTTGAAAGGCAGTGACATCATCACCGAGCTGCTCCTCCATCTTGTTATATCCCAGGGGGTGGAAATACTTCTTACCTGAGGAACAGTTATGCCCTCTATAAGGCCTGTGGCAATCGCAGCGGTAGCTCAGCCACAAGTTATTGCACCGGCCTCGGTTTTGACATGGATGGCTCTGGCACAGGTCCCGTCTCTGGCATCCAACCTCGACATTACCCAACGTAACGTCTTCCGCTGTGACGACGGCGGAGTTTACTCCGACATCCCGCAGGCAGCCCACCAGCCAAGGCTGGAGGTCATTATCAAAGCCATTCTCCTCCTGAGTCCCTGTTGAAGGTTCACCTCCCAAAATCAGGTTCTGGAAGGCAAAGTCCAGTGGACCACCGATGACATCATGGGCAGAGCTGTTCACGCATTCCCCAGCACAAGAGGGGTCCAGTAATTTAAGGGCAATGGTACCCACCAAGGACACCTCTACCGAATGCCAACGATCGTCACTGACGTGGTGGGAAATATGTAGGAGGGCCTTGAGTTGGCTGTTGACGTGAGAAGCTAAGAACATGGAACCGTTTTGTAGGTACAGCCTGAGGGATGTTTCGTGGTCGCCCCAGTGGAAGATCACCGCCGAGGGCTGCACAGTCTGGAAGCTCAGAGTTATGTTGTAAAGAAGATGCCCCGGTTGAGATGTAGCGTTCCTCAAGGGAAGGACGGCTTTGCCGTTGAACGAGAACGTGGTGCGGTTCATGCATTCTGGGCCTCTGAATCCTGCCGGACACTGGCAGCTGTGAGAGTGTTCGCCATCCGTTAAACGGGGGACGCACGAGCCGCCATTTTGGCACGCGCGCCCCACGCAGCCAATCAGCAGCTCCCCGCAGTTCCTGCCTCCGTAAAAAGGTCCCGCCAGGTCCCCGCCGACTGCGCAGTGGCAGACGTAGCTGCCGTGAAGATTCTCGCAGGTGCCGCCATTTTGACACGGGTTCAACTCACACTCGTTGAGGTCTTCTTCACAGTGAACGCCTAGGGAATAGAGGAAAGGTAGAATGAAATGTTGGATGGGGCGGTAGTGGGGCGTCCTCGCTCTGTGGGAAATGGTAATGCCGCGTGGCATAATGATGCGGAGTACCTCTAAATACTTGCTCCTACTCTTGCTTTCGTCACAAACGGGGATCCTTCACCCTCCGAAGCAATTGAATCAAACACCCCCCACCCCCCCCCCCCCACTCCCCCATCCCCAATCAGACAGTGTATTATACAGTATTATAGAAATAAAATATCTAAACAATTATAAAAAAAAAATAGATTTAAAATTCGGATTTTTTTTCTTAGGTAAATATGTTTTTTTGGATAATTCCGACTAATTTATACCAAGTTTTCCTCATTAAAACCGGAAACAAGAAGGCGTTATTTTCCCAAACCTCCTGGCTGCAAAAACCCGAGAGAAAGAACCGCCCCAGATCGCTCGGCAGCCGCAAAACGCCGCCTGCTCTCCGAGGCAACTCTTTACCTTGGCAAATCTGACACCATTTTGGAGCCGGGAGATTTCAGCCAACAGTATACCCCGCGGACTACCGCCGTCTGTTACCTGCCGGTACCACGACCGTAGACAGGTATATCCACCACCACGGACACGCCATTCTCAGCGCAGTTCTCTGCCGCGATGGTTAGCTACGTGCCGGCTGCACATGTTGATATATTCGCACTCCGAGTCGCCGGATTATCGCACAGACGCTGCCCGGGATATTCTCGTCCATCCGATTAGACCGGCTTAGGCTAAATACTCATTAGCGCTGTTTATGGGCGGGGCGTTGGGAGGGGCTTCGCTGCTCATCCCGGCTCCCAACATGCCTGTTAACCCGCTCACTACCGGAGGCGAAAGCAGGAGACAGAAAAGCAACAAAAAGTCCCAGACCCATAGAGCTAGCAATCACCAACCGTTAGGGGACGCGCGAGGTTAGGGGACGCGCGAGGTTAGGGGACGCGCGAGGTTAGGGGACGCGCGAGATTAGGGGACGCGCGAGATTAGGGGACGCGCGAGGTTAGGGGACGCGCGAGGTTAGGGGACGCGCGAGATTAGGGGACGCGCGAGGTTAGGGGACGCGCGAGGTTAGGGGCCGCGCGAGATTAGGGGACGCGCAAGGTTAGGGGACGCGCGAGGTTAGGGGACGCGCGAGGTCAGGGGATGCGCTAGGTCAGGGGACGCGCGAGGTCAGGGGACGCGCGAGGTCAGGGGACGCGCGAGGTTAGGGGACACACAAGGTTCTGTTGTATCAGAAGCTCTTTGAGAGTGTCTGGTGACAAGTTACACCACTAAGTGGGTTTATTAGTTTGCCCCGCCTTTACGGACATTTTCCTGAACATCTTGGCCATTCGAGTCCCTGCTTCAGCACAGGTGGCTCAATCAGTCCCTGCTTCAGCACAGGTGGCTCAATCAGTCCCTTTTTCCTGGAACCAGGGTCACGAATGATGTATGATTAGTTCCAGTAAGCTCAACTCATGTCCTCCCTCTTCCAAAGCATGACAAGTCCTTAATGTCTTTCTTAATTTTATTGCTGGATTAGAAAACACAGGAACTTGTGGGTGTAGTGTAGGCAGAGAGTGCTTCTCTATGTGGGATGCTTCTATGAGGTTGGACTATGGTAAGAGAGAAAGGCCTTACCAGGGGTGGATGCAGACAGGTCTGTACTCACTGTAATCTAGGGTGGAAAAGAAAGTGAGGGGCAGGGGTCACACTAAAGGTTGAGTGGGACTGCACTAACTGTCAGCAAAAGACAGGGGAGAACATGGGAAAGTCCATTAACTGGGAGGACTGGAGAAGCTGCAGTAGCAGTTCACTGATTATGTGCTCAGAGGCAAAAAATGCAACATTGTTGCATGTTACACAGGCACAGTGTGTGTATGTGGAGCCAATGCCTGCAGCTGAACTTAAGGAGCTGACAAGCAGAAGGGGGGTCGGGCAGGAATGTGATTCTTGTTCCATGACACTCCCCGTCTGGTATCTGGGGATACCACTATATAACTGGAATATGTGGAACATATGTGCAATGCATAACAAAGATAACATCACATTCTCAAACAATGCAAGAGTCCATGTCCACATAGCGATGTGACACCGGCCGGTATCACTGGTATCAAGGTCCCTTGGCCAAGGTTCTTTGGCAAAGGATGCAGGGTGGATGCACAGCTCCAGGTTTGCTGGTTGCACCACAATGTCTTTGTATAAAAGTCTCTGGCACTGTTTCCTTTTAGTCTTGTGAGAGAACAGTCCTTTTGTCTCTGTAGTTTCACCCACAGAGTGTATCCCCTTGTAGGTATACCAGCCGTGGCAGCCTGTTGCTCTATCACCTGGCGTTTGGCAGAAGGAGAGGGCTTTTGGCTCCTTGTGGGAGCGGATTACTGTCCCTGGAAAACTGGTTGTCGAATGTAATCCAATAAAGGGGGCGTCGTTCAGGGAGACTCCCTGAAGCTGAGCGCTGGGGTTGAACATTACCCGGATTTGATCGGGTTCCTGAGGGTGGTAGGCCCCAGGTGATTGGAGGTACCGACATTCTTTGCCTTCCTCCATTAGAGGTGCTGGCTTTGCGTGGCCGGTAAAGAATATCTTCTGGATGAAGACCACAAAGTTGTTTTTGGTCTCTGGTTCCCTTTGTGGGCCGCAGAGGTGCGAGGTGAACCTAGAGATGGCATGTTCTCCATTGTTTGGGAAGCGCCTCCTTGGTGAACGGAATGGTAGCGGAGTCACCCGACTGCTTAGTCCGTCTTTAGAGAGCTCCTTGACAGTTAACCTCGGGAATCCTCTATCTTCCCTCGAGGGTGTTTGTTTGTCATCGTTCCTTGTTGTCTGGAACGCTGTGCACCGTAGTTCATCGGTACATTTCTCTTGCACGAGAACATCTCCGCGTAGTTTGGTGAAACGCTTTTGTGTTTCTTTGTTGACTGCCATCGGGAGGTTGTTTTCTCCCTGGACATGACGAAGAACAGTCTCTTTTGTCCTTGTAAATCCTTTTGGGAAATGTCTCTGCAACTGTCCCCTTTTACGTGTTTGAACGAACAGTCCTTTTGACACTGTGGCTTCGCCTGTGGGGCGCAATCTTTTGCGGCTATGCCAGCCGTGGCAATTGGTTGCTCTGTTGCTTGATACTCTGTGGAGAGGAACAACTGTACGTCTTAATTGTGCCCTTGCTCGCGGGAGTATTGTCTGATTGTTTGTTGTTTTTAGGACGATCCCTTTATCGGTCACCTTTGGGAGGTTACTCTCTTCCTTCGGTGGAGTCGACTCATCATCCTTGGCTGTCTGGACTGCTGAGCATCCTAAGCCATTGTCGCATCCCATCGGCGTGAGGATGTCTTTGTTGGTCTCAGGGGTATGACCTTGTCTTTCCTCTTCACTTGGCCCTTCGGTCACTTGGAGATGGCCAAGACATGGTTCAGAGAGAGATGTGTGTCCACATTCTGTCACCTCCGTTCTGCGGGCATCAACGTAGTCTTGCCCGTGCTCTCTGTTAGTGCACGAGTTGCCCACTATCACCCATCCTAGGTCGAGCCTTTGGGCGTATGGCGCGTTGTGGGGTCCGTTGTGCTATTTACGGACTTTATGTACCCTCATGATGTCCCTACCGAGCAGCAGCAGGATCTTGGCGTCTTGTTCCACCGGCCGGATGCGGTTGGCTATTCCTTTGAGGTGGGGGTAATGGAGTGCCACGTCTGGTGTGGGTAT
This sequence comes from Ascaphus truei, assembly GCF_040206685.1. Taxonomy (NCBI): domain Eukaryota; kingdom Metazoa; phylum Chordata; class Amphibia; order Anura; family Ascaphidae; genus Ascaphus; species Ascaphus truei. The sequence continues at coordinate 59,942,755 of NC_134492.1, read as the reverse complement.
CTCGTCCCTGTTTGTGGTCATGTGGTTGCACTCGATGAGTGTGGGAAGGGGCATGTTCACTTTGCCGTCTATTGAGCATATGGTGTAGCCGTTCACTCTTCTCCCTGTGGTCTCCATTTGCCCTGCGCACGTTCTGAGAGTGTAAGGAAAGGCACCATCTTGTATGTTAAACATGTCGAAGAACTCTGACCTGACCAGTGATCGGTTGCTCTGGTCGTCGAGGATTGCGTACATCCGAATAGCCTTCTCAGGTTGTCCCTGGGGGTGCACTGCGACAAGGCATATTTTGGAACAGGACATTTTGTCACCTTCTTTTCCGCAAACCTCAGTGCGCTGAGATGTGACGGATGTTGACTCTCCTTCTTCTTTCTCCCCGCCATGCTCCGCTATGGAGGATGGGTTCTTGAGTTGGTGGAGTGTCATCGCCTCTGGGTGTAACGCTGTCACGTGCTTGTCACTCTCGCACACTGTGCATTTGATCTCTTCCTTACAGTCCCTGGCTAGATGGGTCGTGGAACCGCAGCACTTGAAGCAAACTCCGAATTCTCCAAGTAACCTCTTGCGTTCCTCTAGGGACTTCATCCTGAACCCAAAGCACTTGTTGAGTGGGTGTGGCTTCTTGTGTATGGGACATTCCCTGTTTGGGTCCCTTGGTTCCTTGTCTCCGGCGACCGACTGATCGGGAGTAGTTTGGGCCGTGGGAGGCACGTCCGTCCTGCGGGCCGAGATGGGTGTTTGGGGGTTACCATATCTCGTCGCTGGTCTCTCGTTCTTCGGGCTGCTTGCACTGTATGTGGTTTGCGCACCTAAGATGAAACTGGGATCGTTTCTTGTCTTTGCCGCTTCGCAGATGAAGCTCACGAAGAATGAGAATGGGGGGAAGACAACCTGCTTCTCCCTTTTGTATTTGGAACCTTGTGAAAGCCACCTTTCTTGGAGGTTGAAGGGTAGCTTCTCCAGGATGGGTCTCACTCCACGAGCTGAATCTAGGGCGTTGAGACCTATTAAGGAATGGTCTTTCCTTGCGAACTCCAGTTCTTGCAGCAGGTCTCCAAGATCTCGTAACTTCGAGTAGTCTTTACTCGTGATCTTGGGGAAGCTCTCGATTCTTTTGAAGAGTGAATCCTCGACTGCTTCAGGGCTGCCATAGGTCTCTTCTAGCCTTTCCCACACTAGGTCCAGACCTACTTGGGGTTGATGTGCGTTTGCCGTCCGAAGTCTCTGCGCTTGCTCCCTGGATACGTTCCCCAGGAACTTGACTAACAGGTTGAGCTCTTCCCTTGCTGAGAAGTCCAAGCTGTCGATTGCGTCTTTGAACGTGAACTTCCACGTCCGGTAGTTCTCAGGGCGGTCGTCGAAGCTGATGAGTCCTGCGTGCACCAAGTCGCGCCGGATCATGTACTTGGCTATGTCTGTCAGACCTGAGACATCGGCGCGTTTGCCCCGTTCTGAGGTAGTTGCTGGGACGGTCTTTGCGGTCGCCTCTTCCTTGGCGTGGACGCGTGATGACTGCTGGCCAGTGTGAGGGGCTGTTTTCTCCCGCGTGGGTGTACCTGGATTACGAGCCTGTTGTGGTGCATCCGTGTGCGCTCTGGCGTGTGGATCACTGTTGCGGCTGTGGCTATCCCAGGCAGCGTGTGCCATTGACGGAGCAGCGTCTTCTCCTCGTGGTCCTAGCGAGTCTTCGTTGTCTGTGGTGTCGCTCCCTCCGTGTTGAGATGGTGCGCTGGTGTTTACACTGAAGAGGCTCCTTACATAGTCTTCAGTGCGTCGGGCTGGATCCTCTGAGGCAATCCGTCTGTAGGGTAGCTCCCCGCCGTCCTGTCTCGCAGCTGCTTCTAGGACTTCGGCTTGGGCTATGGCGGCAGCGGCGTCTTCTTCTTTGTTTAGAGCCTCTAGATCCGCGTCTAATTCGGCCTTTCTACGTGCATTGGCAGCGGCGGCGGTAGCAGCGGCGGCGGCATTGGCAGCGGCGGCGGTAGCAGCGGCGGCGGCATTGGCAGCGGAGACGACCTGCTCCTCCTCTTCTATGCGCGCCTTTTCTGCCCTTACGGCTGCCTCTCTCCGACCATATTCGGCCCGGGCACGTGCGGCCTCTGCAGCGGCTCTCGCCTTGGTAGCGTTTGTGCTTGCGCTGGACGTGTTAGACTGCGCTGATCTTGCTGATCTAGATGAGTGCCTGGATATGCTTGAGCGCTGCGATGCAGTCTCCAGGAGGAGCTCTTTTCTCACGCTTTGAGCGTCTGTGATGGCGGCCCGCACGCGGCTGTCACGTGCAAGATCAATGTTATTTTGTAAGTCTCTTTCTTGCAGGCTTTCGCCGGTGTTGGTTCTGGTCAAGTAGGTGATGTATGTTTCTGACAGCCCTTGGTAGCACGAGTGATCAGACTTTATTTGAATAATTGCCTGCGCGAGCTGTTGTGCATTATCGCCAATACTAACGACATTGCGTAACTCCAATGCGGTTGTTTCCCAGGCCAACTCTAATTTAGCGCGGTGCGCTTCAATGTCGCTCTCATATTTTTCGCGGCCCTTTTGTGTCAGTGTGACTGTCCGTTTGGGCCTTGCGCCTGCCTGCGCCTGTTGCAGATGCGCAGCGGTCTCTGTATCTGAGAGATCGCTTTCCTGCGTGATGTCTGGTGAGGCTCTGAGTTCTGCCATGCTGTAGGTGTGTGTAGGCCTTTTGCCAGTGCGTGTGGCGTGCGGTCTTTTACCTTGTCAGCGTAGGGCGTCTGTCTCAGATGGTGCCGAGCGGTGTCCTGCAGCGTGCAGCGTTGGGGTAGCTGTGCTTACAGGTGTCCGTAGGCTCCTCACTGTGGGGCTGAGCAGCGGGTGGACTCAGACAGAGAAAAAGGCAGTTAGGTTTGTGTGTACAGTCTGTTTGCAAAGCTGTTGCCTTGTGTGCAGGGACTATTCTGTATAGCATAAAGTCTTTGAGTAGTAGCCCCTGTGTGATTCCCTAACACAGGTCTTTGTTTTACTGTTCTGTTTAAACTGCTGCTTGTTTTTGCAGAAAGCTGTAGCAGTTTGCTGTATAGCTGTGTAGAGCTGCACTTTTGTAGCATGAAGGCTGTGAGTGATAGCTTCTGCGTAGACCTCTAATACACGGTCTCTCTCTTACTTTCCTGGAACCAGGGTCACGAATGATGTATGATTAGTTCCAGTAAGCTCAACTCATGTCCTCCCTCTTCCAAAGCATGACAAGTCCTTAATGTCTTTCTTAATTTTATTGCTGGATTAGAAAACACAGGAACTTGTGGGTGTAGTGTAGGCAGAGAGTGCTTCTCTATGTGGGATGCTTCTATGAGGTTGGACTATGGTAAGAGAGAAAGGCCTTACCAGGGGTGGATGCAGACAGGTCTGTACTCACTGTAATCTAGGGTGGAAAAGAAAGTGAGGGGCAGGGGTCACACTAAAGGTTGAGTGGGACTGCACTAACTGTCAGCAAAAGACAGGGGAGAACATGGGAAAGTCCATTAACTGGGAGGACTGGAGAAGCTGCAGTAGCAGTTCACTGATTATGTGCTCAGAGGCAAAAAATGCAACATTGTTGCATGTTACACAGGCACAGTGTGTGTATGTGGAGCCAATGCCTGCAGCTGAACTTAAGGAGCTGACAAGCAGAAGGGGGGTCGGGCAGGAATGTGATTCTTGTTCCATGACACCCTTCTTCAGCACAGGTGGCTCAATCAGTCCCTGCTTCAGCACAGGTTGCTCAATCAGTTCTAGCTTCAGCACAGGTGGCTCAATCAGTAGCTCGGTCTTCGATTGAGCCACTGACTGAGCCACCTGTGCTGAAGCAGGGATATCCTTAACACCTGACCTGTTGGTGGCCCTTGAAGACAGGAGTTGGCCACTCCAGGCTCAGTGCATCTGGGCCTAAATTTGCCCCACATGTGGCTGTATTGCCCGATTACACTCTTCCGTTAGCACAATACGGGCAGGGTTGCCACCCCGGAGATGTAAAAATAAATAAAGCACTTACCCCCTGCAACTCACTTCAAAACGGGTAGCGTTTCGTTGTCGTGGAAACGGACGTCACGTGACGCTGTAACATCACATGGTGTTCCCGTTGGCATGGCAACGCGGCGTCATTTGCCAGTATTTGCAGGGGGGAGATGCCAGGAGACGTTGCCGCGCCCCCACCACCGCCCGCCCAAGGTTGCCACGCCCTGGAGGTTTACCAGGTAAAGCCCGGAGATACGTGGCCAAAACGCGTAGTCTCTGCGTGGAACCCGGAGCGGTGGCGGGCTGAATCCGGGGAGGGGCCGCGAGCCGGGGATACAGTGTGTGCCGGAGACGGAGTTCATGCTTCGCTGGGAACGGGAGCGGAGAGGGGGAGGCGAGGTTTCATGGGTCGCATGGCAACGGCAGGGAACGGGAGGGAACGGGGGGGGAACGGGAGGGAACGGGAGGGAACGGCAGGGAACGGGAGGGAACGGGGGGGAACGGGAGGGAACGGGGGGGAACGGGAGGGAACGGCAGGGAACGGGAGGGAACGGGGGGGAACGGGAGGGAACGGCAGGGAACGGGGGGGGAACGGGGGGGAACGGGGGGGAACGGGGGGGAACGGGGGGGAACGGGAGGGAACGGGAGGGAACGGGGGGGAACGGGAGGGAACGGGGAGGGAACGGGAGGGAACGGAACGGGACGGAACGGGAGGGAACGTGGGGAAATGGGAGGGAACGTGGGGGAACGGGAGGGAACGGGGGGGAACGGGAGGGAACGGGGGGGAACGGGAGGGAACGGGGGGGAACGGGAGGGAACGGGGGGGGAACGGGAGGGAACGTGGGGGAACGGAACGGGAGGGAACGTGGGGAAATGGGAGGGAACGTGGGGGAACGGGAGGGAACGGGGGGGAACGGGAGGGAACGGGGGGGGAACGGGAGGGAACGGGGGGGAACGGGAGGGAACGGGGGGGAACGGAACGGGAGGGAACGTGGGGAAATGGGAGGGAACGTGGGGGAACGGGAGGGAACGGGGGGGAACGGGAGGGAACGGGGGGGAACGGGAGGGAACGGGGGGGAACGGGAGGGAACGGGGGGGAACGGGAGGGAACGGGGAGGAACGGGGGGGAACGGGAGGGAACGGGGGGGGAACGGGAGGGAACGGGGGGGAACGGGAGGGAACGGGGGGAACGGGAGGGAACGGGGGGGAACGGGAGGGAACGGGGGGGGAACGGGAGGGAACGGGGGGGGAACGGGGGGGAACGGGAGGGAACGGGAGGGAACGTGGGGGAACGGAACGGGACGGAACGGGAGGGAACGTGGGGAAATGGGAGGGAACGGGAGGGAACGTGGGGAAATGGGAGGGAACGGGAGGGAACGGGAGGGAACGGGGGGGAACGGGGGGGAACAGAAGGGAACGGGGGGGAACGGGGGGGGAACGGGAGGGAACGGGGGGGAACGGGAGGGAACGGGGGGGAACGGCAGGGAACGGGAGGGAACGGGAGGGAACGGGAGGGAACGGCGGGGAACGGCGGGGAACGGGAGGGAACGGGGGGGAACGGGGGGGAGCGGGGGGGAACGGGGGGGAGCGGGGGGGGAACGGGGGGGAACGGGGGGGAACGGGAGGGAACGGGGGGGAACGGGAGGGAACGGGAGGGAACGTGGGGGAACGGAAGGGAACGTGGGGGAGGGAACGTGGGGGAACGGGAGGGAACGTGGGGGAACGTGGGGGAGCGGGAGGGAACGTGGGGGAGCGGGAGGGAACGTGAGGGAACGGGAGGGAACGTGGGGGAGCGGGAGGGAACGTGGGGGAACGTGGGGGAGCGGGAGGGAACGCGGGAGGGAACGGGGGGGAACGGGAGGGAACGGGGGGGGAACGGCGGGGAACGGGGGGGAACGGCGGGGAACGGGAGGGAACGGGGGGGAACGGGAGGAACGGGGGGGAACGGGGGGGAACGGGAGGGAACGGGGGGGAACGGGAGGGAACATGGGGGAACGGGAGGGAACGGGGGGGAACGGGAGGGAACGGGGGGGAACGGGAGGGAACGGGAGGGAACGGGGGGGAACGGGGGGGAACGGGAGGGAACGGGGGGGAACGGGAGGGAACGGGGGGGAACGTGAGGGAACGTGGGGGAACGGGCGGGAACGGGCGGGAACGGGAGGGAACGGGGGGGAACGGGAGGGAACGTGGGGGAGCGGGAGGGAACGTGGGGGAACGTGGGGGAACGGGAGGGAACGTGGGGGAACGGGAGGGAACGTGGGGGAGCGGGAGGGAACGTGGGGGAGCGGGAGGGAACGTGGGGGAGCGGGAGGGAACGTGGGGGAACGTGGGGGAACGGGAGGGAACGTGGGGGAACGGGAGGGAACGTGGGGGAACGGGGGGGGAGCGGGAGGGAACGTGGGGGAACGGGAGGGAACGTGGGGGAGCGGGAGGGAACGTGGGGGAACGTGGGGGAACGGGAGGGAACGTGGGGGAACGTGGGGGAGCGGGAGGGAACGTGGGGGAGCGGGAGGGAACGTGGGGGAACGTGGGGGAACGGGAGGGAACGTGGGGGAGCGGGAGGGAACGTGGGGGAGCGGGAGGGAACGTGGGGGAACGGGAGGGAACGTGGGGGAACAGGAGGGAACGTGGGGGAGCGGGAGGGAACGTGGGGGAGCGGGAGGGAACGTGGGGGAACGGGAGGGAACGTGGGGGAACGTGGGGGAGCGGGAGGGAACGTGGGGGAACGGGAGGGAACGTGGGGGAACGGGAGGGAATGTGGGGGAGCGGCAGGGAACGTGGGGGAACGGGAGGGAACGGGAGGGAACGGGGGGGAACGGGAGGGAACGTGGGGGAACGGGAGGGAACGTGGGGGAGCGGGAGGGAACGTGGGGGAACGGGAGGGAACGTGGGGGAACGGGAGGGAACGTGGGGGAGCGGGAGGGAACGTGGGGGAGCGGGAGGGAACGTGGGGGAACGGGAGGGAACGTGGGGGAACGTGGGGGAACTGGAGGGAACGTGGGGGAGCGGGAGGGAACGTGGGGGAGCGGGAGGGAACGTGGGGGAACGTGGGGGAACGGGAGGGGAACGTGGGGGAACGTGGGGGAACGGGAGGGAACGTGGGGGAACGGGAGGGAACGTGGGGGAACGGGAGGGAACGTGGGGGAGCGGGAGGGAACGTGGGGGAGCGGGAGGGAACGTGGGGGAACGTGGGGGAACGGGAGGGAACGTGGGGGAACGTGGGGGAGCGGGAGGGAACGTGGGGGAACGGGAGGGAACGTGGGGGAACGGGAGGGAACGTGGGGGAACGGGAGGGAACGTGGGGGAGCGGGAGGGAACGTGGGGGAACGGGAGGGAACGTGGGGGAACGGGAGGGAACGTGGGGGAACGGGAGGGAACTTGGGGGAGCGGGAGGGAACGTGGGGGAACGGGAGGGAACGTGGGGGAGCGGGAGGGAACGGGAGGGAAATTGGGGGAACGTGAGGGAATGTGGGGGAGCGGGAGGGAACGTGGGGAACGTGGGGGAACGGGAGGGAACGTGGGGGAACGGGAGGGAACGTGGGGGAACGGGAGGGAACGTGGGGGAGCGGGAGGGAACGTGGGGGAGCGGGAGGGAACGTGGGGGAACGTGGTGGAACGTGGGGGAGCGGGAGGGAACGTGGGGGAACGGGAGGGAACGTGGGGGAACGGGAGGGAACGTGGGGGAACGGGAGGGAACGTGGGGGAACGGGAGGGAACGTGGGGGAACGGGAGGGAACGTGGGGGAACGGGAGGGAACGGGAGGGAACGTGGGGGAATGGGAGGGAACGTGGGGGAACGGGAGGGAACGTGGGGGAGCGGGAGGGAACGTGGGGGAACGGGAGGGAACGTGGGGGAGCGGGAGGGAACGTGGGGGAACGGGAGGGAACGGGAGGGAACGTGGGGGAACGGGAGGGAACGTGGGGGAACGTGAGGGAAATTGGGGGAACGTGAGGGAATGTGGGGGAACGGGAGGGAACGTGGGGGAACGGGAAGGAACGGGAGGGAATGTGGGGGAACGGGAGGGAACGTGGGGGAACGGGAGGGAACGTGGGGGAACGGAAAGGAACGGGAGGGAATGTGGGGGAACGTGAGGGAACGGGAAGGAAAGGAACGGGAGGGAATGTGGGGGAACGTGGGGGAACGGGAGGGAACGTGGGGGAACGTGGGGGAACGGGGGGGAACGGGAGGGAACGTGGGGGAACGGGGGGGACCGTGGGGGAGTGGGAGGGAATGTGGGGGAACGGGAGGGAACGGGAGGGAACGGGAGGGAACGTGTGGGAACGTGGGGGAACGGGAGGGAACGTGGGGGAACGTGAGTGAAATTGGAGGAACGTGAGGGAATGTGGGGGAACGGGAGGGAACATGGGGGAACGGGAAGGAACGGAAAGGAACGGGAGGGAATGTGGGGGAACGTGGGGGAACGGGAGGGAACGTGGGGGAACGTGGGGGAACGGGAGGGAACGTGGGGGAACGGGAGGGAACGTGGGGGAACGTGGGGGGCCGTGGGGGAGCGGGAGGGAACGTGAGGGAACGGGAGGGAACGTGGGGGAACGGGAGGGGACGTGGGGGAACGTGGGGGAACGGGAGGGAACGTGGGGGAACGTGGGGGAGCGGGAGGGAACGTGGGGGAACGGGAGGGAACGTGGGGGAACGGGAGGGAACGTGGGGGAACGGGAGGGAACTTGGGGGAACGGGAGGGAACGGGAGGGAACGTGGGGGAACGGGAGGGAACGTGGGGGAACGGGAGGGAACGTGGGGGAGCGGGAGGGAACGTGGGGGAGCGGGAGGGAACGTGAGGGAACGGGAGGGAACGTGGGGGAACGGGAGGGAACGAGGGGGAACGTGAGGGAAATTGGGGGAACGTGAGGGAACGTGGGGGAACGGGAGGGAACATGGGGGAACGGGAAGGAACGGGAGGGAACGTGGGGGAACGGGAGGGAACGTGGGGGAACGGGAGGGAACGTGGGGGAACGGGAGGGAACGTGGGGGAGCGGGAGGGAACGTGGGGGAGCGTGGGGGAACGGGAGGGAAAGTGGGGGAGCGGGAGGGAACGTGGGGGAGCGGGAGGGAACGTGGGGGAACGTGGGGGAACGGGAGGGAACGTGGGGGAACGTGGGGGAACGGGAGGGAATGTGGGGGAGCGGGAGGGAACATGGGGGAACGTGGGGGAACGGGAGGGAACGTGGGGGAACGGGAGGGAACGTGGGGGAGCGGGAGGGAACGTGGGGGAGCGGGAGGGGAACGTGTGGGAACGTGGGGGAACGGGAGGGAACGTGGGGGAACGTGGGGGAGCGGGAGGGAACGTGGGGGAACGGGAGGGAACGTGGGGGAACGGGAAGGAATGGAAAGGAACGGGAGGGAATGTGGGGGAACGTGGGGGGAACGGGAGGGAACGTGGGGGAGCGGGAGGGAACGTGGGGGAGCGGGAGGGAACGTGGGGGAACGTGGGGGAACGGGAGGGAACGTGGTGGAACGTGGGGGAGCGGGAGGGAACGTGGGGGAACGGGAGGGAACGTGGGGGAACGGGAGGGAACGTGGGGGAACAGGAGGGAACGTGGGGGAACGGGAGGGAACGTGGGGGAGCGGGAGGGAACGTGGGGGAACGGGAGGGAACGGGAGGGAACGTGGGGGAATGGGAGGGAACGTGGGGGAACGGGAGGGAACGTGGGGGAGCGGGAGGGAACGTGGGGGAACGGGAGGGAACGTGGGGGAGCGGGAGGGAACGTGGGGGAACGGGAGGGAAAGGGAGGGAACGTGGGGGAACGGGAGGGAACGTGGGGGAACGTGAGGGAAATTGGGGGAACGTGAGGGAAATTGGGGGAACGTGAGGGAATGTGGGGGAACGGGAGGGAACGTGTGGGAATGGGAAGGAACGGGAGGGAATGTGGGGGAACGGGAGGGAACGTGGGGGGAACGGGAGGGAACATGGGGGAACGGAAAGGAACGGGAGGGAATGTGGGGGAACGTGAGGGAACGGGAAGGAACGGAAAGGAACGGGAGGGAATGTGGGGGAACGTGGGGGAACGTGGGGGAACGGGAGGGAACGTGGGGGAACGGGGGGGAACGGGAGGGAACGTGGGGGAACGGGAGGGAACGTGGGGGAACGGGAGGGAATGGGAGGAAACGTGGTGACCGTGGGGGAGTGGGAGGGAATGTGGGGGAACGGGAGGGAACGGGAGGGAACGTGTGGGAACGGGAGGGAACGTGGGGGAACGGGAGGGAACGTGGGGGAACGTGAGTGAAATTGGGGGAACGTGAGGGAATGTGGGGGAACGGGAGGGAACATGGGGGAACGGGAAGGAACGGGAGGGAATGTGGGGGAACGGGAGGGAACGTGGGGGAACGGGAGGGAACGTGGGGGAACGGGAAGGAACGGGAGGGAATGTGGGGGAACGTGAGGGAATGTGGGGGAACGTGAGGGAATGTGGGGGAATGGGAGGGAACGGGAAGGAACGGAAAGGAACGGGAGGGAATGTGGGGGAACGTGGGGGAACGTGGGGGAACGTGGGGGAACGTGGGGGAACGGGAGGGAACGTGGGGGAACGTGGGGGAACGGGAGGGAATGGGAGGAAACGTGGGGGGCCGTGGGGGAGCGGGAGGGAACGTGAGGGAACGGGAGGGAACGTGGGGGAACGGGAGGGAACGTGGGGGAACGTGGGGGAACGGGAGGGAACGTGGGGGAACGGGAGGGAACGTGGGGGAACGTGGGGGAACGGGAGGGAATGTGGGGGAATGGGAGGGAACGTGGGGGAACGGGAGGGAACGAGGGGGAACGGGAAGGAACGGGAGGGAATGTGGGGGAACGTGAGGGAATGTGGGGGAACGGGAGGGAACATGGGGGAACGGGAGGGAACATGGGGGAACGGGAAGGAACGGGAGGGAATGTGGGGGAACGTGAGGGAATGTGGGGGAACGGGAGGGAACGTGGGGGGAACGGGAAGGAACGGAAAGGAACGGGAGGGAATGTGGGGGAACGTGGGGGAACGTGGGGGAACGGGAGGGAACGTGGGGGAACGGGAGGGAACGTGGGGGAACGGGAGGGAACGTGGGGGAACGTGGGGGAACGTGAGGGAACGTGGGGGAACGTGGGGGAACGGGAGGGAACGTGGGGGAACGTGGGGGAACGGGAGGGAACGTGGGGGAACGGGAGGGAAATTGGGGGAATGTGGGGGAACGGGAGGGAACGTGGGGGAACGGGAAGGAACGGGAGGGAATGTGGGGGAACGGGAGGGAACGTGGGGGAACGGGAGGGAACGTGGGGGAACGGGAAGGAACGGGAGGGAATGTGGGGGAACGTGAGGGAATGTGGGGGAACGGGAGGGAACGGAAAGGAATGGGAGGGAATGTGGGGGAACGTGGGGGAATGGGAGAGAACGTGGGGGAACGTGGGGGAACGGGAGGGAACGTGGGGGAACGGGAGGGAACGTGGGGGAACGGGAGGGAACGTGGGGGAACGGGAGGGAATGGGAGGAAACGTGGGGGAACGGGAGGGAACGGGAGGGAACGTGGGGTAACGTGAGGGAACGTTAGGGAACGGGAGGGAATGTGGTGGAACGGGAGGGAACATGGGGGAGCGGGAGGGAACTTGGGGGAACGAAGGGAACGTGAGGGAACGTGAGGGAACGTGGGGGAACGGGAGGGAACGTGGGGGAACGGGAGGGAACGTGGGGGAACGTGAGGGAACGTGGGGGAACGTGAGGGAACGTGAGGGAACGGGAGGGAACGGGAGGGAACGGGAGGGAACGTGGGGGAACGATAGGGAACGTGGGGGAACGGGAGGGAACGTGGGGGAACGGGAGGGAACGGGAGGGAACGTGGGGGAACGGGAGGGAACGTGGGGGAACGTGAGGGAACGGGAGTGAACGGGGGGGAACGGGAGGGAACGTGGAGGAACGGGAGGGAACGTGGGGGAACAGGAGGGAACGGGAGGGAACGGGGGGAACGGGAGGGAACGTGGGGGAACGGGAGGGAACGTGGGGGAACGGGAGGGAACGGGAGGGAACGTGGGGGAACGTGAGGGAACGGGGGAGAACGGGAGGGAACGTGGGGGAACGGGAGGGAACGGGAGGGAACAGGAGGGAACGGGAGGGAACGGGAGGGAACATGGGGGAACATGGGAGGGAACGGGGGGGAACGGGGGGGAACGTGAGGGAACGTGAAGGAACGTGAGGGAACGTGGGGGAACGGAAGGGAACGTGGGGGAACGGGAGGGAACGTGGGGGAACGGGAGGGAACGTGGGGGAACGGGAGGGAACGTGGGGGAACGGGAGGGAACGTGGGGGAACGGGCGGGAACGGGAGGGAACGTGGGGGAACGTGGGGGAACGTGGGGGAATGTGGGGCGTAGCTGCTGGGTTTTCATTGGGTCAATATTGAGGCAGATGCAGAGAGATGGCGAGATCCCCCGAAATCAGATGTGCCACCATGGAAATAACTGTTATACTCAGCGAAGGGTTAATGTTTCCAAACCTCACAGGTCTCTTCTTCACGTCTACAGAGCTTTCCAAACCTCACTGGTCTCTTCTTCACATGTACAATGCTTTCCAAACCTCACAGGTCTCTTTTTCACATGCACAGAGATTTCAACGTCTCACAGGGAACGTGAGGGAACGTGGGGGAACGGGAGGGAACGTGAGGGAACGGGGGGGAATGGGAGGGAACGTGGGGGAACGGGAGGGAACGTGGGGGAACGGGAGGGAACGGGGGGAACGGGAGGGAACATGGGGGAACGTGAGGGAATGTGGGGGAACGGGAGGGAACGTGGGGGAACGGGAAGGAATGGAAAGGAACGGGAGGGAATGTGGGGGAACGTGGGGGAACGGGAGGGAACGTGGGGGAACGGGAGGGAACGTGGGGGAATGGGAGGGAACGTGGGGGAACGTGGGGGAACGGGAGGGAACGTGGGGGAACGTGGGGGAACGGGAGGGAACGTGGGGGAACGGCAGGGAACGTGGGGGAACGGGAGGGAACGTGAGGGAACGTGGGGGAACGGGAGGGAACGGGAGGGAACGGGGGGGAACGTGGGGGAACGGGAGGGAACGTGGGGGAACGGGAGGGAACGGGCGGGAACGGGAGGGAACGTGGGGGAACGGGAGGGAACGTGGGGGAACGGGAGGGAACGGGAGGGAACGTGGGGGAACGTGGGGGAACGGGAGGGAATGTGGGGCGTAGCTGCTGGGTTTTCATTGGGTCAATATTGAGGCAGATGTAGAGAGAGGGCGAGATCCCCCGAAATCAGATGTGCCACCATGGAAATAACTGTTATACTCAGCGAAAGGTTAATGTTTCCAAACCTCACAGGTCTCTTCTTCACGTCTACAGAGCTTTCCAAACCTCACTGGTCTCTTCTTCACATGTACAGAGCTTTCCAAACCTCACTGGTCTCTACTTCACATGTATAGAGCTTTCAGAACCTCACAGGTCTCTTCTTCACATGTACAGAGATTTCCAAACCTTACAGGTCTCCTCTTAACCTGTACAGAGCTTTCCAAACCTCACAGGTCTCTTTTTCATGTGTACAGAGCTTTCCAAACCTCACAAGTCTCTTCTTCACGTGTACAGAGCTTTCCAACCCTCACAGGTGTCTACTTCACATGTACAGAGCTTTCCAAACCTCACAGGTCTCTTCTTCAACCGTACAGACCGTTCCAAACCTCACAGGTCTCTTCTTCACGTGTACAGAGCTTTCCAAACCTCATAGGTCTCTTTTTCACGTGTACAGAGCTTTCCAAACCTCACGTCTCTTCTTCACGTGTACAAAGCTTTCCAAACCTCACATTTCTCTTCTTCACATGTACAGACCGTTCCAAACCTCACAAGTCTCTTCTTCATGTGTACATAGCTTTCCAAACCTCACAGGTCTCTTCATCACATGTACAGAGCTTTCCAAACCTCACAGGTCTCTTTTTCACGTGTACAGAGCTTTCCAAACCTCACAGGTCTCTTCTTCACATGTACAGAGCTTTCCAAACCTCACGGGTCTGTTCTTCATGTGTAAAGAGCTTTCCAAACCTCGCAGGTCTCTTCTTCACTTGTACAGAGCTTTCAGAGTCTCACAGGTCTCTTCTTCACATGTTCAGAGCTTTTCAAACCTCACAGGTCTCTTCTTCACTTGTACAGAGCTTTCCAAACCTCACAGGTCTCTTCTTCACGTGTACAGAGCTTTCAAAGTCTCACAGGTCTCTTTTTCATTTGTTCACAGGATTCCAGACCTCACAGGTCTCTTCTTCACTTGTACACAGCTTCCCAAACCTCACAGGTCTCTTCTTCACGTGTACAAAGCTTTCCAAACCGCACAGGTCTCTTCATCACATGTACAGAGCTTTCCAAATCTCACAGGTCTCTTCTTCATGTGTGCAGAGCTTTCCAAACCTCACAGGTCTCTTCTTCACATTACAGAGCTTTCGAAACCTCACAGGTCTCTTCATCACGTATACAGAGCTTTCCAAATCTCACAAGTCTTTTTTCACATGTACAGAGCATTTCAAATCTCACAGGTCTCTTCTTCACATGTACATAGGTTTGGAAAGCTCTGTACATACGTAGAATACATACCTGAACCATGGTTTGTGTTAAAGAATTTTTTTTTAAAAGTTGCATTTTGCTGTTTTACCAAATAGTAAATAACAACCCAACGCGTGTGCGCAGTCCGACGTCTCAGCCAGGTCTGCCACCCTGCCCTTCCCCATTATCTCTTAGCATACACTGCTTCCCCTGCAGCCAGGGATTCTGGGTAATGACATGCAAACGAGCACACACTCTTTACGTCCTATCCTTCTTAACAGGAACCCCCATACGTTCACGTCTGCCGCATTACACAGTTACAGAAGTGCAGAGCCAGTAACCCACTCAAGGGATGTTCCACCTTTTGGGTCTGATCAGTGTGAGGCAGGTTACTTATACTGGCTGTGCAACATGAGGCTGGGATACACATTATACACGTTATGGTGGGTAAAAAAGGGACCAAACAACCCCCCACCATACCGCAAATAACAATAGCACGTGTAAAAATCATTTCGCAAAAAACAATTCTATTTATCGCCACAAGGTGGCAGCAAAATCTCCTGTCCAAAAGGGGAAATATTACAGTTGTTTGTAATGGATCTCTTTATTTAAATAGCAAATGGAAATATTACTGTTGCTCATCTGCATGTCTTAGACAGGTCTGCAGCCCCGCCTTTCACCATTATCACCCAGCACACAGCACTTCCACTGCAGCAAGGGATTCTGGGAAATGACATGCAAATGTGCACAAAGTGCCACCTTTTGCTTCAAAATCATAAACATGGTTCCCTACAGGCTTGAGCTTGCTGCATGGTCACAGCTTTGAGCACAGCCAATAGATATTGGGACTGTCAGTCTCAAACTAGTGCTTCACAGCCAGAACAAATATCTTCATATAAGCAATAACAATGAATATGCCCGTAGATGTAGTATTAGAAGGAAGGTGGGGATTTGCGATCCAGGTGTGCAGTGAGTATAGGTGATGGTAATTTGCAGTCTGATACACCGTGCCCCTTGCCGAAATAAAGAAATATTCAGCCATCTAATTGGTAAGGATTACAGCACTACTATCAAGTGAGGGGGGAGGAGGTGTTAGAGCGGGGGGTACGCATAATAAGTCCCAATGGATATCGGACAACCCGACCGCTCCCTCCTTGGTACAATCGCTTGTTTTGCCCCCTCCGTTTCAGACTAATAAGAAATTAAAAACATACTTGAATGAATGAAAGTCATTTGATAATGAAATGAGTATTCACTGCACCAGTAAACGGATAAGCAATGCAGGCGCCATCAGCGTGCGTCTCCGGATAAGCAATGCAGGCGCCATCAGCGTGCGTCTCCGGATAAGCAATGCAGGCTCCATCAGCGTGCGTCTCCTGATAAGTAATCCAGGCGCCATCAGCGTGCGTCTCCGGATAAGCAATCCAGGCGCCATCCGCGTGTGTCTCCGGTTAAGCAATCCAGGCGCCATCAGCGTGCGTCTCCGGATAAGCAATCCAGGCGCCATCAGCGTGCGTCTCCGGATAAGCAATCCAGGCTCCATCAGCGTGCGTCTCCGGATAAGTAATGCAGGCTCCATCAGCGTGCGTCTCCGGATAAGCAATCAAGGCTCCATCGGCGTGCGTCTCCGGATAAGCAATGCAGGCTCCATCAGCGTGCGTCTCCGGATAAGCAATCCAGGCTCCATCGGCGTGCGTCTCCGGATAAGCAATGCAGGCTCCATCAGCGTGCGTCTCCGGATAAGCAATCCAGGCGCCATCAGCGTGCGTGCGTCTCCGGATAAGCAATCCAGGCTCCATCAGCGTGCGTCTCCGGATAAGTAATCCAGGCTCCATCAGCGTGCGTCTCCGGATAAGTAATCCAGGCTCCATCAGCGTGCGTCTCCGGATGAGCAATCCAGGCTCCATCGGCGTGCGTCTCTGGATAAGCAATCCAGGCTCCATCAGCATGCGTCTCCGGATAAGTAATCCAGGCTCCATCAGCGTGCGTCTCCGGATAAGCAATGCAGGCTCCATCAGCGTGCGTCTCCGGATAAGCAATACAGGCTCCATCGGCGTGCGTCTCCGGATAAGTAATCCAGGCTCCATCAGCGTGCGTCTCCGGATAAGTAATCCAGGCGCCATCGGCGTGCGTCTCCGGATAAGCAATACAGGCTCCATCGGCGTGCGTCTCCGGATAAGTAATCCAGGCTCCATCGGCGTGCGTCTCCGGATAAGTAATCCAGGCGCCATCGGCGTGCGTCTCCGGATAAGCAATGCAGGCGCCATCAGCGTGCGTTTCCGGATAAGTAATCCAGGCTCCATCAGCGTGCGTCTCCGGATAAGCAATCCAGGCTTCATCGGCGTGCGTCTCCGGATAAGCAATCCAGGCTCCATCAGTGTGCGTCTCTGGATAAGCAATCCAGGCGCCATCGGCGTGTGTGCGTCTCCGGATAAGCAATCCATGCTCCATCAGTGTGCGTCTCTGGATAAGCAATCCAGGCGCCATCGGCGTGCGTGCGTCTCCGGATAAGCTATCCAGGCGCCATCGGCGTGCGTGCGTCTCCGGATAAGAAATCCAGGCTCCATCGGCGTGCGTCTCCGGATAAGTAATGCAGGTGAAGAGCCCGAACAACCAGGCACAAGGACAGCACAGCTCAGATGCAAAAAATGTGAAAAAAAACGTGAGGGAATATGGGGGAACGGGAGGGAACGTGGGGGAACGGGAAGGAACGGAAAGGAACGGGAGGGAATGTGGGGGAACGTGGGGGAACGTGGGGGAACGGGAGGGAACGTGGGGGAACGGGAGGGAACGTGGGGGAACGGGAGGGAACGTGGGGGAACGTGGGGGAACGTGAGGGAACGTGGGGGAACGTGGGGGAACGGGAGGGAACGTGGGGGAACGGGAGGGAACGTGGGGGAACGGGAGGGAAATTGGGGGAATGTGGGGGAACGGGAGGGAACGTGGGGGAACGGGAAGGAACGGGAGGGAATGTGGGGGAACGGGAGGGAACGTGGGGGAACGGGAGGGAACGTGGGGGAACGGGAAGGAACGGGAGGGAATGTGGGGGAACGTGAGGGAATGTGGGGGAACGGGAGGGAACGGAAAGGAATGGGAGGGAATGTGGGGGAACGTGGGGGAATGGGAGAGAACGTGGGGGAACGTGGGGGAACGGGAGGGAACGTGGGGGAACGGGAGGGAACGTGGGGGAACGGGAGGGAACGTGGGGGAACGGGAGGGAATGGGAGGAAACGTGGGGGAACGGGAGGGAACGGGAGGGAACGTGGGGTAACGTGAGGGAACGTTAGGGAACGGGAGGGAATGTGGTGGAACGGGAGGGAACGTGGGGGAGCGGGAGGGAACTTGGGGGAACGAAGGGAACGTGAGGGAACGTGGGGGAACGGGAGGGAACGTGGGGGAACGGGAGGGAACGTGGGGGAACGTGAGGGAACGTGGGGGAACGGGAGGGAACGTGAGGGAACGGGAGGGAACGGGAGGGAACGTGGGGGAACGATAGGGAACGTGGGGGAACGGGAGGGAACGTGGGGGAACGGGAGGGAACGGGAGGGAACGTGGGGGAACGGGAGGGAACGTGGGGGAACGGGAGGGAACGTGAGGGAACGGGAGTGAACGGGGGGGAACGGGAGGGAACGGGAGGGAACGTGGAGGAACGGGAGGGAACGTGGGGGAACAGGAGGGAACGGGAGGGAACGGGGGGAACGGGAGGGAACGTGGGGGAACGGGAGGGAACGTGGGGGAACGGGAGGGAACGTGGGGGAACGTGAGGGAACGGGGGAGAACGGGAGGGAACGTGGGGGAACGGGAGGGAACGGGAGGGAACAGGAGGGAACGGGAGGGAACGGGAGGGAACATGGGGGAACATGGGAGGGAACGGGGGGGAACGGGGGGGAACGTGAAGGAACGTGAGGGAACGTGGGGGAACGGAAGGGAACGTGGGGGAACGGGAGGGAACGTGGGGGAACGGGAGGGAACGTGGGGGAACGGGAGGGAACGGGAGGGAACGGGGGGGAACGGGAGGGAACGTGGGGGAACGGGCGGGAACGGGAGGGAACATGGGGGAACGTGGGGGAACGTGGGGGAATGTGGGGCGTAGCTGCTGGGTTTTCATTGAGTCAATATTGAGGCAGGTGCAGAGAGAGGGCGAGATCCCCCGAAATCAGATGTGCCACCATGGAAATAACAGTTATACTCAGCGAAGGGTTAATGTTTCCAAACCTCACAGGTCTCTTCTTCAAGTCTACAGAGCTTTCCAAACCTCACTGGTCTCTTCTTCACATGTACAATGCTTTCCAAACCTCACAGGTCTCTTTTTCACATGCACAGAGATTTCAACGTCTCACAGGGAACGTGAGGGAACGTGGGGGAACGGGAGGGAACGTGAGGGAACGGGGGGGAATGGGAGGGAACGTGGGGGAACGGGAGGGAACGTGGGGGAACGGGAGGGAACGGGGGGAACGGGAGGGAACATGGGGGAACGTGAGGGAATGTGGGGGAACGGGAGGGAACGTGGGGGAACGGGAAGGAATGGAAAGGAACGGGAGGGAATGTGGGGGAACGTGGGGGAACGGGAGGGAACGTGGGGGAACGGGAGGGAACGTGGGGGAATGGGAGGGAACGTGGGGGAACGTGGGGGAACGGGAGGGAACGTGGGGGAACGTGGGGGAACGGGAGGGAACGTGGGGGAACGGCAGGGAACGTGGGGGAACGGGAGGGAACGTGAGGGAACGTGGGGGAACGGGAGGGAACGGGAGGGAACGGGGGGGAACGTGGGGGAACGGGAGGGAACGTGGGGGAACGGGAGGGAACGGGCGGGAACGGGAGGGAACGTGGGGGAACGGGAGGGAACGTGGGGGAACGGGAGGGAACGGGAGGGAACGTGGGGGAACGTGGGGGAACGGGAGGGAATGTGGGGCGTAGCTGCTGGGTTTTCATTGGGTCAATATTGAGGCAGATGTAGAGAGAGGGCGAGATCCCCCGAAATCAGATGTGCCACCATGGAAATAACTGTTATACTCAGCGAAAGGTTAATGTTTCCAAACCTCACAGGTCTCTTCTTCACGTCTACAGAGCTTTCCAAACCTCACTGGTCTCTTCTTCACATGTACAGAGCTTTCCAAACCTCACTGGTCTCTACTTCACATGTATAGAGCTTTCAGAACCTCACAGGTCTCTTCTTCACATGTACAGAGATTTCCAAACCTTACAGGTCTCCTCTTAACCTGTACAGAGCTTTCCAAACCTCACAGGTCTCTTTTTCATGTGTACAGAGCTTTCCAAACCTCACAGGTTTCTTCATGCGTACAGAGCTTTCCAAACCTCACAAGTCTCTTCTTCACGTGTACAGAGCTTTCCAACCCTCACAGGTGTCTACTTCACATGTACAGAGCTTTCCAAACCTCACAGGTCTCTTCTTCAACCGTACAGACCGTTCCAAACCTCACAGGTCTCTTCACGTGTACAGAGCTTTCCAAACCTCATAGGTCTCTTTTTCACGTGTACAGAGCTTTCCAAACCTCACGTCTCTTCTTCACGTGTACAAAGCTTTCCAAACCTCACATTTCTCTTCTTCACATGTACAGACCGTTCCAAACCTCACAAGTCTCTTCTTCATGTGTACATAGCTTTCCAAACCTCACAGGTCTCTTCATCACATGTACAGAGCTTTCCAAACCTCACAGGTCTCTTTTTCACGTGTACAGAGCTTTCCAAACCTCACAGGTCTCTTCTTCACATGTACAGAGCTTTCCAAACCTCACGGGTCTGTTCTTCATGTGTAAAGAGCTTTCCAAACCTCGCAGGTCTCTTCTTCACTTGTACAGAGCTTTCAGAGTCTCACAGGTCTCTTCTTCACATGTTCAGAGCTTTTCAAACCTCACAGGTCTCTTCTTCACTTGTACAGAGCTTTCCAAACCTCACAGGTCTCTTCTTCACGTGTACAGAGCTTTCAAAGTCTCACAGGTCTCTTTTTCATTTGTTCACAGGATTCCAGACCTCACAGGTCTCTTCTTCACTTGTACACAGCTTCCCAAACCTCACAGGTCTCTTCTTCACGTGTACAAAGCTTTCCAAACCGCACAGGTCTCTTCATCACATGTACAGAGCTTTCCAAATCTCACAGGTCTCTTCTTCATGTGTGCAGAGCTTTCCAAACCTCACAGGTCTCTTCTTCACATTACAGAGCTTTCGAAACCTCACAGGTCTCTTCATCACGTATACAGAGCTTTCCAAATCTCACAAGTCTTTTTTCACATGTACAGAGCATTTCAAATCTCACAGGTCTCTTCTTCACATGTACATAGGTTTGGAAAGCTCTGTACATACGTAGAATACATACCTGAACCATGGTTTGTGTTAAAGAATTTTTTTTAAAAAGTTGCATTTTGCTGTTTTACCAAATAGTAAATAACAACCCAACGCGTGTGCGCAGTCCGACGTCTCAGCCAGGTCTGCCACCCTGCCCTTCCCCATTATCTCTTAGCATACACTGCTTCCCCTGCAGCCAGGGATTCTGGGTAATGACATGCAAACGAGCACACACTCTTTACGTCCTATCCTTCTTAACAGGAACCCCCATACGTTCACGTCTGCCGCATTACACAGTTACAGAAGTGCAGAGCCAGTAACCCACTCAAGGGATGTTCCACCTTTTGGGTCTGATCAGTGTGAGGCAGGTTACTTATACTGGCTGTGCAACATGAGGCTGGGATACACATTATACACGTTATGGTGGGTAAAAAAGGGACCAAACAACCCCCCACCATACCGCAAATAACAATAGCACGTGTAAAAATCATTTCGCAAAAAACAATTCTATTTATCGCCACAAGGTGGCAGCAAAATCTCCTGTCCAAAAGGGGAAATATTACAGTTGTTTGTAATGGATCTCTTTATTTAAATAGCAAATGGAAATATTACTGTTGCTCATCTGCATGTCTTAGACAGGTCTGCAGCCCCGCCTTTCACCATTATCACCCAGCACACAGCACTTCCACTGCAGCAAGGGATTCTGGGAAATGACATGCAAATGTGCACAAAGTGCCACCTTTTGCTTCAAAACCATAAACATGGTTCCCTACAGGCTTGAGCTTGCTGCATGGTCACAGCTTTGAGCACAGCCAATAGATATTGGGACTGTCAGTCTCAAACTAGTGCTTCACAGCCAGAACAAATATCTTCATATAAGCAATAACAATGAATATGCCCGTAGATGTAGTATTAGAAGGAAGGTGGGGATTTGCGATCCAGGTGTGCAGTGAGTATAGGTGATGGTAATTTGCAGTCTGATACACCGTGCCCCTTGCCGAAATAAAGAAATATTCAGCCATAATACTCACACGGCCTTGTGTGAGTAAATACACAAGGCCGTGTGAGTATTATTTGATTTATATATATCACTCAATACTGGACCCTTATTACACCTATAGATCACTACGTGTAAAGACCAGACTGGGATAAAAAGATACCTTCCCCTAGGATTGTACTCACACTAGCCCGTGTGAGTGCTGGCAGTAATTACTGCCTTTATATATATATGCATTTAGAGCTAAAAAATTGGACTTGATCAGTACTGTCTGTATTCCCCTCTAAACCACTGTTTTTCAATCTGTTCACTCCGAGGGAGATATCCACATTGTAAGCCGAGGACTATTGAAGATATCCAGAAAGAAAACCAAGTCCTGGAAAGAAGAAGGCAACCGACCAAGAGAACACTAAGACAAGTAAACCTTGCTGTGAGAGCATTTACACAAGGCCGTGTAAGTGATTTAATATATCTTTCAAGCACACCCACAAATATCTATTTAGATACTCTAGATACCCCAAATTCTTCAACCTGTGCTCCCCCTTTTTTCTCTCTATATCCCTGTACAAATAAGGATCCTGGATAAGGATCCTATTGGGGTCTGAGCCATAGGACAAGAAGACGAACCAGAGGGGACCTTTGTCTATAAGGTTGTAAAGTTCATTGTCACATTGCCCCTGTTCTTAAGAACTCAATCAGGGAGCGCCCGGGTTTTTCTCTGTTTCATAGTCATTGAGTGGACCATGAACTCCTCTGTATACCAAAGTATTCTAGAGTCAAATGTGAGGCCATCTGTCCGACAGCTAAAGCTTGGCCGAAATTGGGTCATGCAACATGACAATGATCCCAAGCACACCAGCAAATCTACAACCGAATGGCTGAAAAAGAAAAGAATCAAGGTGTTGCAATAGCCCAGTCAAAGTCCAAACCTCAACCCGATTGAAATGCTGTGGCTGGACCTTAAGAGAGCTGTGCATAAACTAATGCCCGCAAACCTTAATGAACTGAAGCAACGTTGTAAAGAAGAGTGGGCCAAAATTCCTCCACAACGATGTGAGAGACTGATAAAGTCATACAGAAAACGA
Organism: Ascaphus truei; assembly: GCF_040206685.1. Taxonomy (NCBI): domain Eukaryota; kingdom Metazoa; phylum Chordata; class Amphibia; order Anura; family Ascaphidae; genus Ascaphus; species Ascaphus truei. The sequence goes on along the minus strand of NC_134492.1, from coordinate 59,919,920 downwards.
TTACTTCAAGTTATTGCTGCTAAAGGTGGTTCTACAAGCTATTGAATCATAAGGTGTACTTAGTTTTTCACACATGGCTTCTCCATTTTGGCTTTATTTTTGTTAAATCATGACACGGTGTAAAATGTCATGTGTTGTTGTTCATCTGAGGTTGTATTTACCCAATTTTAAGACCTGCTAAGGAACAGATGATTGTTATTATATCCTGATATGTAAAACCATAGAATTCAAAGAGGGTGCACTTTCTTTTTCACACAACTGTATATCTCTCAAAAAGGTTGATTGCACATTAAAAGAGTACCACACCCCTAAAATAAAGCGCCGCATCACTACGTCTGTTCAACAGCCGCTTGGGGACTTACCGCTAAATCCGCTCCGACACTTGCACACGTATGCCGGGGTTCCCGCGTGCGTGGCCTCTCGCGACACGCCTGTATATCTCTGGGACCACGTCAGCTCCACGCACTCGCCGCCATGCAGACAGGGCCGGCCGCTGCATTCGGAAATATCCGTCTCGCACACGGAGCCCGTGTACCCTGTAGGAGGAGGTGGAAGGGTTAATACCGCCATTTTTCATGTCGCACGCGGCCGACCCGCAGACGAGGATTGTGGGTGGGGACAGGCGTGGGTGTCGCTTTTGCATTCCTATCCAATTTGAGGACGGATGTCTCCAGCTGTGCTAGGCTGCATCCACACTGCCGCTAAGCGCGCTCATGCTTGGCGCGCTCACATTAATGTAATCTAATGAGCATGGCCACGCTGACGCTTCGCACGTACATGTACGCTCGGCAATGCTCAGCGCCTGGGGCGACATGGAAGATTGATTTCCAAGCGCTCAGAAGGGTCACATGATCCAAAATTACGTCACGATAGTTCCTTCAATAACACGCCCCGATCCAGCCAATGACATGCCCCCTCCCTTAAACGCCACGGCCCACACGCTCACAAAATGCAGAAGGACAGCGAGCGCTCATGCTTGGAGAGTTGATGACGTCACTGCTCTCAAGCATGAGCGTGGCCGCTTTCTTAGGCTAAGTCCCCGGTGGAGGGTGCCGCATGCGCGCCTGGCTTCCTGGCGGCGCGAGCACAGCTTAAAACCGCGATCTGCGGTCTGTAGGGAGCGGTGGGAGGCGTGGGGGGCGTTGCCAAAACAGAGGAGGGGGCGCAGCCCAGGAGCTCAAAGCGCAGCACTCCCATTGGGCCAAGCTATCTGCCCTCGCATTGGCTCCCAGCGTGTTGTCTCCCCTGCTGGCTGACAGCACCGCACTGCGTGAGCCATCACGCAAGGAGACACTGGGGCCTGCCCGATTGAAGTTAGTGACTGGTGTGCGGTGTGCACGCTGTCGCATGCGCCGCTGTCACCACCGGGGACCTAGCCTTACACCGCCTGTGCTGCTCAGCCTGGGATAAGGGAGTGCAGAGCCTGTGGACCCGCTCAGAGACAGCCGTTTCAGCCGCCTGGACTCACCAGGTTAGCTGGCTCACTGATTGTGAAGCTGGCGCTGGTTGGTTACGCTTTGTGTCAATATTAAAAAAAAGTAGTTGTTAAAATATATAAGGAGTGATACTTTGTACCTGTGACAGGGTGAATGAACGTCACCAGCCATAGACCTGGCAAGCCTATGTTTAGGCTTGCAGTGCAGCAGTGATGAGGTTAAGTTTCAGTTGAGAAGGGCTGCTTAATTAGTCTGACCCCAGCTGCATAATCAAGGTGTTTTAAAACCCCCAGGCTGTACACACATGCAGGCTAGCTGGTCAGGAGACAGGACTGAAATACTGAAGAGATTACTGCTATAAGGTCTGTTTTCAAAGTACATGTGTGATGAACTGTCTGTGTCCTGCATGCTGAAGACAAGCTGCCTTGTTTCCTATTGTCATGAGAGAGAGGATTTGGCCCGGGATTAAAGGGGTTACACCCCATTTGGTCCCCCTCTACTCTCACCTGGGAAGCAAGGGGTTAACTGGACTGAGGTCCAGTAATGTGTTTTTACCTTGCTTCAGTATCCAAATGTTTATTCCCCTGTATAACTGTATTGTGTTATCCTGGTGTTTGCACTCACACATACACTAGGATTGATGCGGGAGGGAAGGGGTTAAGGTTAATTTAGTGATTATAGCCCTTTGTTCCCTTTTCCCACCTTTTCAGGCTCCATTTTGCAGCCGTCCATAGGTCGCCATTGAGCCTCCATGCTTTCTAATGGCAGAAGTAGCGGTTTTGGACCCGTTTTCCAGCGACGACCAGCAGGTGGCGTCCGAGAGGAGGAGCAGCGGTTTCCCATTGTAAGTCAATTGTATATCTCCGGTTCCGAAGGTCGCAGCGGGCTGAAACTTGGACCCTATAGTGTACCACTTCCGGCATTAAGGTCTGGAAAGTTTGGACCCGCTGGGCCTACCAGAACCGGGTATTTTAATATGTGTAAATATTAAAGTGTATATGGGATTTTTGATCTGCTCTGAAAATGCAGACCCCATCTGCTATGCTAATAGGGCAGGAAGAGCATCCTGAAAGAATTAGCATAGCCCTGTGATCCAAAGTGATCAAAAGTTAACTGCCCTGATTGTTTATACTAGGGCCGGGTACAAAAGGAGCTGAGTGTTTTTAAGTGTGGTACTTCACACTTACAGGGGAAGCCAAAATCTACTTCAAAGAGATTTTTCTAGCCAACTCGGCACCTAGGGTTAAGAGTAAAGGGTTGAAATGGTATATAAGTCAGCCTTTACTCAATTGTCTTCATGCATGGTCTTCATGATCTTCATGTATTGCCGTGATGTCTACATCTGAACCTGAATTATGGAAGAAATGGTCCATCCTGTATCCTGGTGGCTTTCTTGTCCAAACCTTTCAGTAAGTGTCTATATTTTGTCTGTTATTTGTATAATCTGTTGTGTTCACCTTTTTCAAGGAATAAATGATATTTTATCATATCTAAGCCTCGTTCAGTTCAACCCAGTTATATTTTTGGTGTATTATTATAGCCTGTTACAAAGTTACCGTCATACCTATGCTAAAGAGAAGCTATTTTGTTTTTGTATGCTGAAGAGAAGCTATTTTGTTTTTGTGTGCTGTATGTTTTTAAGGCTCAATAAATAAGCCTTATCAAGAGAACCCGTGTGTGCGGTTGCATGTACCCTGCAACAGTACCCCAAACATACAGATAAGAGACTCATGGGGGGTATAAGACGCCGTTCTGCATTCCGATTGGCTGAACCCACGACCCTCTATAATAAATAGGAGATTACCTGGCCAGCAGAGACACGTGAAACTCCCAGAATCCTCTAGGCAGGTGGCGTGATGGTGGCACGGCTGTGACCAGCACAACGGTGCCGGCGTCTCACAGTGCAAACCGATGAATCCCACCCCGTCGCAGTCACAGGTGTACCTGCAAATCAACACGGGTTATTTAAAGATGGCGGCGCTAGGGAAGCCGAGAGCAGCTCTTGGCTGCTCAATACTTTTGTGGTCCAAAAGGAGCACTTGTTTGAGGTCCATGTGGTGACCCACCCATTGTTACCATCCACGCAGTGCCCCCCATTCAGGCACGGACAGCTGGCGCACTCGTCAACGTCTAGTTGGCAGAGGTCACCGCGGAAGCCAGCAGGGCAGGTACAGGAGAAGCCGCCCAGAGAGTCGTGGCAGGCGGCGTCGTTCAGACAGGGACCCGACGAACACTCGTCCACCTCCAGCTCACAGTCTGTCCCTTGGAAAGGACGGAGAAGGTCACAGGGTCACAAAGAAGTACCAAACCGCCCCTCACCTTACTGATAGAAATGCCCAGCCTGACGATGTTCTCTATCGCTGCCAAGTCCCAGACTCTCCAAATCTACATTATTATGTATTTCCAATACTACTGAATATGTAAAAGAGACCGCAGTCACCATATGTGTATCTACTCAGAGTAAATGATTGGTGCTTAGAGGGTAAATATAGGATATTAACAGTGTTGATCAGAAAGTTTTCCCCCTATACACAGCACTCAAATCATATATAGTCTATTGATGGACTAACAAATGGTCCTGCAGATATGCTGCAAAAAACTGGTAAGTATCCCAGAATCACAGTGGAAATCAAAAATAATAAAACCCCTTCAATACTGTTTTGAAGGGGTTTTCCCATCCGCATCTTATGGGACATACAGAGAGAATTATTACTAGTGATTACCCTATATTCAAACACCACCTTTGATATCGTTTATTGTACTGACATTGAATACACTTAGCGTATTACAAACCTTTCTCTGATTGTTACAATTTGGATGTGAGGATATGAATAAATCAAGACATTAATTAATTATACTTACCTTATCACTACGATATTTATTCATATCAGCCACTACAATATGGGGAGTGTTAATAATGTATTTGTGTTTTTAATGATCTATGTAGACGTAATAAAGTTTTATTATTTTTGTTTTCCACGGTGATTCTGGGATACTTATCAGTTTTTCGCAGCATATCTGCAGGACCATTTGTTTGTCCATCAATAGACTATATATGATTTGAGGAAGAGAGTAGGTAGAGCGACGCTCAATAACCGTGTGTGCACACATACATCTTGATAGTTGAGAGAAATAATCCAAAAGTAGGAACACAGTATTTAATCCATAGGCTCATATATATAGCATCATCATATAAGGGGGGGGGGGGCAAAAATAAAGACCTAGCGGTCAGTCTGCCTGACTACCGCAAAGATGGTCAATAATGCACATCCCACACTTAGAGCATAAACATCCCCATAGGGGTCTCAGGTAATAAGATAAGGGCTAGTGCCCATTACCTGCCCTGGGGGTATCCTGAGGTCTGGAGCACCGAAGCCGGATGGTGGTTCCTCTGCGTGCAATCCTGGAGTGTTGAAGCAATAAAGATGAAGGAGAGCAAAGGATGCACTGTAACTGGAAAGGTATTTGGAAAAAATATTGAGCAAACTCCAAAATAAAATAGAGGGTATTTAATGAATGGACTCACAAATGGGTGTACATGACAGCCGCACCAACGCGTTTCGTCCCGCAGGACTTTATCAATAAAGTCCTGCGGGATGAAACGCGTTGGTGCGGCTGTCATGTACACGCATTTGTGAGTCCATTCATTAAATACCCTCTATTTTATTTTGGAGTTTGCCCAATATTTTTTCCAAATACCTTTCCAGTTGCAGTGCATCCTTTGCTCTCCTTCATCTCTATATATGATTTGAGTGCTGTGTATAGGGGGAAACCTTTCTGATCAAATCTTTTTTGATCAACACTGTTAGTATTTCCAATACTACCCCATATAACCTCTCCCTATAACTTCTATTACCCCATATAACCTCTCCCTATAACTTCTATTACCCCATATAACCTCTCCCTATAACTTCTATTACCCCATATAACCTCTCCCTATAACTTCTATTACTCCATATAACCTCTCCCTATAACTTCTATTACCCCATATAACCTCTCCCTATAACTTCTATTACCCCATATAACCTCTCCCTATAACTTCTATTACCCCATATAACCTCTCCCTATAACTTCTATTACCCCATATAACCTCTCCCTATAACTTCTATTACTCCATATAACCGCTCCCTATAACTTCTATTACTCCATATAACCGCTCCCTATAACTTCTATTACCCCATATAACCTCTCCCTATAACTTCTATTACTCCATATAACCGCTCCCTATAACTTCTATTACTCCATATAACCGCTCCCTATAACTCCTCCTATTACCCCATATAATCCCCCTTATAACTCCTCCTATTACCCCAAATAACCTCTCCCTATAATTCCTCCTATTACCCCATATAACTGCTCCCTATAACTCCTCCTATTACCCCATATAACCGCTCCCTATAACTCCTATTACCCCATATAACTGCTCCCTATAACTTCTATTACCCCATATGACCTCTCCCTATAACTCCTCCTATTACCCCATATAACCGCTCCCTATAACTCCTCCTATTACCCCATATAACCGCTCCCTATAACTCCCCCTATTACCCCATATAACCGCTCCCTATAACTCCTCCTATTACCCCATATAACCGCTCCCTATAACTCCTATTACCCCATATAACCCCTCCCTATAACTCCTCCTATTACCCCATATGACCTCTCCTTATAACCCCACAGACCGTGCCAGTGAAGGACAGGGATACATGTCACACACACGTATGTATCTCTCCCCGCCGCCGCCTCCTCCCGTGCTCAGTAATTACATTTTTTTTCTGCCAGTGTCAGGGGTGAAAATGAAAGAGAAGATTTAAATTGGCCTGATTCCCCCCCCTCCCCCTCCCCCAGTGGCTTGGTGCAGGCTACTGGTCACGGAGTGGGAGAAAGAGCCCAGAGCCTGGAGACACAGCACAAATCAGGGCTTTACAGGTTCAACTACTCTGCCTTGACACGGGCAGAGCTGTACATGCTGTGTAATGATGTACTGTATGCAAAAGCTCTAGGGAAATCACATAATAAAATGGATTGGAAGCTAAAAGTGACACACACAGTGTGCTTTTTTGCATGTCACTACCCAGAATCCTTGCCTGCAGAGGAACAGCTGAATGACACGTGACTGAAGCGTAATGTAGGATTGCTTTATTGTTTGCGCAGTGGCTCTCTGGAGCGGTCGGCAACCAGGGATAGAATAAAATGGCCGCTGCTTCCTTCTAGGAGATTTGACATTCTCATGCAATGGCAGATTTGACTATGTTTCATATTGGAGGGGGGTTTATATTAATATTTGTGTTCCAAGTTACCTGTATACTCTGCCGGGCAAACACAGGCGTATCGTCCAATCAGGTTAAGGCACGTGGCTCCGTTGCGGCAGGGCTGAGAGACACACTCGTTGACCTCGATGTCACACAGCGTCCCCTGGAAACCGGGGACACAGTAGCAGGAGCGTCCATCCCCTTTATCCCTGCACACCGCCCCATTAAAGCAGGGGTTCCACAGGCACTCGTCCGTCGGCGTCTCGCAGTAACTCCCCTTGTAGCCCGTGGCACACACACACGTGAGACCTCCGTGACTTACGTAGCACTGACCCCCGTGTCTGCAAAGGTTCTGTTCACATCTCTCCATGGGTATATCGCAGTTCTTCCCACCATACCCCGTGGGACACTGGCATGCAAAGGTCTGGGCGTTGAAGGAGACCTGGCACGTGGCATTCAGTGGGCACGGGTTCGAGAGGCAGGGATCTGTGGCTCGCTCACAGCCCCCTTCATTGGCGCAAGGCGAGTCCTCCTCGCAGGGAGAAGATAGGCACTGCGGGATATCCTTGGCACACAGAGACTCTACAAGGAAGAAGATATGGTTAAGAGGAAGGTCAAGTGTTCATGCCAACTTCAACCCAAATCATGTTCCCCTCAACTGAAGTTCCACTGAAGTTCCCCTCAACTGAACTCAAGATCCCCTCAACTGAACTCAAGATCCCCTCAACTGAACTCAAGAGCCCCTCAACTGAACTCAAGATCCCCTCAACTGAACTCAAGATCCCCTCAACTGAACTCAAGATCCCCTCAACTGAACTCAAGATCCCCTCAAGCCCAACTCAAGATCCCCTCAAGCCCAACTCAAGGTCCCCTCAAGCCCAACTCAAGATCCCCTCAAGCCCAACTCAAGATCCCCTCAAGCCCAACTCAAGATCCCCTCAAGCCCAACTCAAGATCCCCTCAAGCCCAACTCAAGATCCCCTCAAACCCAACTCAAGATCCACTCAAAGCCAACTCAAGATCCCCTCAAAGCCAACTCAAGATCCCCTCAAACCCAACTCAAGATCCCCTCAACCCAATGGCAGATGTAGCCTAATTTCCTGATTAATTACAGTAATTTGGAGGTACGCTGGTATAAGGCGGTACGGAGTATAACTCATTTCTTATTTGCAAACCCAGAGTGCCGATACTTTCTTACTGACCGGCATAATATTAATATTGCATTAGTCTCTTTAATATACAGTCATGAATGTTGATTTTTCTTTTATTTACCATTTTCTACACTTATTCTCTGTCTAAAAGCTATTTTTCTGTCCATCCACCAGATATCTTATAAGACTATCTGCTATTGTTGTTTTGAATGAAATAGACATTGTGAATAAATACGCATTAAATGTCATTATCACTGCACAGGGGCAGGGGTCTGATAAGACTAATGGCGTTAGATGCTTCACCATCCAATCAGTTGCCATGGGAACCTGTTGATTCACAGCAAAAGGGTTACCATGGTAACTACTGACACAAAGGCAGCGCATCAGCCTGTCTTATCACTGGGTACCAATTCGGTCTTCTGTTGCCCAGCCAAACATGCAAACGCAAAAGCAACAAGACGTCATTGATCTTATATATGATGAAATAACAGACTTTCATACTCTTATTTCCAAAACACATTTTGCGTCATCAATTAGTTCCAATATATTGGTCCTGTAAATGTTTTGAAGGTTATGATACTAATGAACCAACAAGGGAGTTTTTCGTACATTAAATTATAATGTGCAGAGCTTTTCAAACCTCACAGGTCTCTTCTTCACGTGTACAGAGCTTTCCAAACCTCACAGGTCTCTTCTTCGCATGTACAGAGCTTTCCAAACCTCTCAGGTCTCTTCTTCACATGTACGGAGCTTTCCAAACCTCACAGGTCCCTTGTTCATGTTGACAGAACTTTTGAAACATCGCACGTCTCTTATTCATGTGTACACAGCTTTCCAAAGTACAGAGCTGTCCAAACCTCACAGGTCTCTTCTTCACGTGTACAGAGCTTTCAAAAAATATAAAAATGTAGGGGTACTCGGAGTCTGTAAATAAAAAGCAGCAGTACCCTATAAAATATCCCACTCCTTCCGTACCAGTAATGACCTTTCGTGCGAGTGTAAACGACGGTTTAGGGATTAACCTTTCGTAGGCTGTGAGTTTGCAGAACTCAGTGGGAGCTGCCAGCCACGGGAGAGAAGACCCAAATGTGAACCGACGCGGCAGAAAAATCAGTTGCTCAAAATCATTTTTAAGGAGCAGAAGCGATTAGCTGGGATCAGGTTGGATGAAGCAGTTACAGGACGCCTGGGGGCCGGGGCAGCCAGCCAGCAAAATTATATTCAATTACAATTCCCTCTCAAATGCTTTTTTACATATCATTTTATTCCCATCAATTAAAATAATAATCCGCTTTATGTGCAAAATACCCATAAATAACTTGTATTCGTGCACTGTGCTCCATTTTATTTGAAGAATGTATTTGCTAAGAGGTTTATCCCCGGTTCTGTTTGTACATGAATTGCCTATAAAACCTTTTGAGCAAAATGAGGTCAAAAGAATGTAAGGTTCTGGTCATTTCTTAAAACCAGGCGCTGCAGAACTGCGGTTTTTAAAGACCCTGTTACCGCTGAGCATATTCAAGATTTTTTCCCATACTGCATTGGGGCTAAAGCAGCAAAACAAGTGAAATCTTATGGGGTTTAAAAAAGAAAAAAAAATCAGTTCTGTAGTTTTAGATCAGTGGTTTTCAAAGGTTTTTCGGTTAAGGAACCCTATAATTATATTGTGATGTTCTAGGGAACCCCAACCCTCTCTAATAGCACATCTGAGATCAGGGGCATTGTAAGGAACCCCAATCCTCTATAATAGCGCGTCTGAGAACAGATGCATTGTAAGGAACCCCAACCCTCTCTAATAGCGCGTCTGAGATCAGATGCATTGTAAGGAACCCCAACCCTCTCTAATAGCGCGTCTGAGATCAGATGCATTGTAAGGAACCCCAACCCTCTCTAGTAGCGCATCAGAGATCAGATGCATTGTAAGGAACCCCCACCCTCTCTAATAGCGCGTCTGAGATCAGATGCATTGTAAGGAACCCCAACCCTCTCTAATAGTGTGTCTGAGATCAGATGCATTGTAAGGAACCCCAACCCTCTCTAATAGCGCATCGGAGATCAGATGCATTGTAAGGAACCCCAACCCTCTCTAATAGTGCGTCTGAGATCAGATGCATTGTAAGGAACCCCAACCCTCTCTAATAGCGCGTCTGAGATCAGATGCATTGTAAATTCTTCTGTAGTTGGTACAATTTTCAAATGACCTGAACATTTGCAGGGAACCCTTCAGGGACGCCCGGGGAACCCAATGGCTTCTAGGAACCGCTCTTGAACCCCCCTGGATTAGATAATAGTGGCTGGTTTTGTTTTTAGCCCACCTTCCCAGCAGTGCAAGATATTTGCAAACCATTTATCTTGTTTATAATCATGTGTTGCCAATGTTCACAGCGTTCTGAGCTGCAAACTGTAAAAATAGATCATGTTACTTCAGCAATATAAGAATACACTGTAGCTGCTGAGTTACACTGACTGAAGCAGCCATTATGTTAGGCACACAAACAGGATTTTGACAGATTTATAACAGGAGCCCTCCAGTTTGCGCTCCGCTGATTGTAGACGGCAGATACTTTATCCTATATCTATACTTACAGTATATTGATACAGAGGAAAGCAAACACAAACCCCAGTGACACATCAGAAAAATAAATTCCTTCCTGGCCCAGTAATAACAATCAGTTTACTCCCTGGATCAACATCCTTCCCATGTATACTTATTTGGTATATCCCTGTATACCTTTCCCATCTAAAAAGATGCACAACTTTTTTGGAACAATCTATTGTATCTGCCATCACAGTCTCCATGGGTAATGAACCCCGCACTGTAACTGCCCTTACTGTAAAGAACCCTTTCCTTTGTTGCTGGTGAAATCTCCTTTCCTCCAACCTTAAGGGATGGCCCCGAGTCCTTTGTACTGCCCGTGGGATGAATAGTTCTTTTGAAAGCTCCTTGTATTGTCCCCGAATATATTTGTATATAGTTATCATATCCCCTCTTAGACGCCTCTTTTCTAATGTAAATAAATATAATTTAGCTAGCCTCATGTGTGTTACATTCTATATTTCCCGGCAGTGTACTAATTACGGGCAGGACGCTTAATAACACACGTAAGAATGGGGGCTCGGGGGCGCATTGTGGATTCTTTCCCTGTGGTTCCCGTGGAAGCCCGGACAGACGGTGACCTAGATTAAAGGGACTCCTGTCACTGCCTCTGTGTCCTGATCTTAAGTGACATCTGTCATGTGCTTTGTGTTGAGTGAAACACGGCTGCAGCAGCATTGTCTGGTCCTGTTCAGAAAGACGCGTTCCGCCTGCTTTATTACCAGCGCCCCCGTCCTGCACGCTTCACCTGCGTTAGTCACCCCCCTTCCTCTTCATCCATCATTGTCTAATTCTCCTGCCCCCCTCTTCCCCGCCAGATACTGAATGTCTTCACTGCCTATTAGTTTGGGGGGGGGGGGGGGGGGGGAGCTATGACCGGTGCATTTATTTTCCTTCTATAACACCTTTCTTTTTTTATTCATGTATTTTTCTTATTTTTAAACTTTTATTTCATTATTATTATTTGGGGAATCTGGGGGGGGGGGTGCGATGTATAAAATGTAGGTGCTGGTTTTGTTCTGTACCATTTAACATTTTTAAACTTTTTATTTTATTTCAATAATTGTTTTTTTATACACACACACACACACACACACACACACACACACACACACACACACACACACACACACACGTATCTATACACATAGTAGATGAAGATTTTCTTGTGTACAATGTAATTTTATATTTAACCCGTTCAACGCAATACACTGCTAGGAATAAAATGATGTCAGCTGCTTTTGAAACATATTTCCTATAGCAAAACACTTCTTGTTATTAGATGTGTGTCTGTTTGTGTCTGTGTGTGTACCAAGCCATTATATGTAAATAAGTCATGTTGCCAGCACTGGGACTTGGGATACTCAGTATACAGCTAGTGGTGGAGCAGCTTGGTGTGTGTTACTGCTCAGAGTGGAACCGTCGCAGCCAACACACAGCTGTCCTGCCCGTGGGGTTTGGATGGTGTATATCACATACACAATCTCCTAACCAGGACACAGCGCTTACTCTTACACTTACACTTACTATCCTCACACTCACACGCCTCACACTCGCTAACTGCATACTCACACACCTCTAACACACCTCACACACACACCTCACACTTACACTCACTAACCTCACACTTACACTCACACACCTCCCACTTACACACACCTCACACTCGTCACACGCCCACTCACTAAACCTCACACTCACACACCTCACACTCGCTAACTGCATACTCACACACCTCTAACACACCTCACACACACACCTCACACTTACACTCACTAACCTCACACTTACACTCACACACCTCCCACTTACACACACCTCACACTCGTCACATGCCCACTCACTAAACCTCACACTTACACTCACCTTACACTCGCTAATCTTACACCTCACACTTACACTCACTAACCTCATGTTTGCTAACCTCACACTCACGCACCTCTAACACACTTCACACTTCCACACACCTCACACTCGCTAACTTCACACTCACACCTCCCACTTACACACACCTCACACTCACTAACCCCATGCTCACACATCTCACACTTACATTCACTAACCTCACACTTACACGCCTCCCACTCATACCTCCCACTTACACACATTCACACTGGCTATTCTCACGCTCACACACCTCACACTTCACTCACTAACTTCCCACTTTCACTCACACACCTCCCACTCACTAACCTTAACACTCACACCTCCCACTTACACACCTCCCACTCGCTATCCTCACATTCACACACCTACTACTTACACTCCCTAACCTCACACTTACACTCACCAACTTCACACTTTTGCTCACCTCTCACTCACTAACCTCACACTTACACTCACACACCTCACACTTACTAACCTCACACCACTAACCTCACACTAGGGTCGCTAACCTTACACCTCACACTTACACTCACTAACACTTTCACTCACTAACCTCACACTAGGGTCGCTAACATGACACCTCACACTTACACTCACTAACACACTTACACTCACTCACCTCACACTTGCTAACATCACACTTACACACACCTCACATTCACACTTGTCACCTCCTTTTCTAAGACACAATGTTACCACTGCACTGGCTAAGGGGACACTATGAATGTATGTCCAAATGTATCAAAAGTGTATATTAAAAAATTCCATATATATATAAACACTCATCAGTTCCACATCCAAATGAAATAATGACACTTCTGCATATCGCTGACAGTGTACTCAGCGCTCCACTACAACACCCAGCACGGGAGGAAGGGGTAACGAGAGCACCATTCTGCCCCGCAGAGCTTACACTCTAAGCAAGAAGGGAAATATCGCCACTCACGTGTGACCAGGAGGAGCGTCAGGGCGGCGAGGTGGGAGATGGGGGTGCGGGTGAGTAATGCCCCTGCCATGCTGCCATACATCTCCCCACGTTGGTGCAGGTGGAGGGCGCAGTCACCCCTCGCAGGGAGCGAGCGAGCGATAACCCTGCATCTCAGCCCTGGCACAGAACTACTGCGGCCACAGTCACCGGCAGCGGCGGCGAGACGCTGCTCAGCTCAGTGCGAGGGGTTTGGGAGGTGCGGAAAACCCGGGGCAGAGATCTGCAGCGGCGCGGAGCGGGCTCAACTCCCTGCCCTGGAGAACAGCTGGGGGGCGGGGGGGGGCGTGATGGTGCTCAGAAGGTACCGCTTCCCACTGCCAATCATTAACCCTTACCTGCCACAGCAACGGGTTGTGGGAAGAAAATATAGTAACATGCAGAGATCTATAATAATATAACATACAGAGCTATAATAAAACACAGAGATAATAACATGCACAGAGAAATAATAACATGCACAGAGATATAATAACATGCACAGAGAAATAATAACATGCACAGAGATATAATAACACGCAGAGATATAATAACATGCACAGAGACATAATAACATGCACAGAGAAATAATAACATGCACAGAGAAATAATAACATGCACAGAGATATAATAACATGCACAGAGAAATAATAACATGCAGATATAATAACACGCAGAGATATAATAACACGCAGAGAGATATAATAACACGCAGAGAGATATAATAACACGCAGAGATATAATAACACGCAGAGAGATATAACATGCACAGAGAAATAACATGCACAGAGATATAATAACACGCAGAGATATAATAACACGCAGAGCGATACAATAACACGCAGAGAGATATAATAACACGCAGAGAGATATGATAACACGCAGAGAGATATGATAACACGCAGAGCGATATAATAACACGCTGAGAGATATAATAACACGCAGAGATATAATAACACGCAGAGATATAATAACACGCAGAGAGACATAATAACACGCAGAGAGATATAATAACACGCAGAGAGATATAATAACACGCAGAGAGATATAATAACACGCAGAGAGATAATAACACGCAGAGATATAATAACATGCAGAGATATAATAACATGCAGAGATATAATAACACGCAGAGAGATATAATAACACGCAGAGAGATATAATAACACGCTGAGAGATATAATAACATGCAGAGATATAATAACAAGTAGAGAGAAATAATAACACGCAGAGAGAAATAATAACACGCAGAGATATAATAACACGCAGAGTGATATAATAACACGCAGAGAGCTATAATAACACGCAGAGAGATATAATAACACACAGAGATATAATAACACGCAGAGAGATATAATAACACGCAGAGAGATATATTAACATGCAGAGAGATATAATAACGTGCAGAGAGATATAATAACACGCAGAGAGATATAATAACATGCAGAGATATAATAACACGCAGAGATATAATAACACGCAGAGAGATATAATAACACCCAGAGATATAATAACACGCAGAGATATAATAACACACAGAGAGATATACTGTAATTACACACAGAGATATAATAACACACTGAGAGATATAATAACACGCAGAGAGATATAATAACACAGACAGATATAATAACACGCAGAGATATAATAACACGCAGAGAGATATAATAACGTGCAGAGAGATATAATAACACGCAGAGAGATATAATAACACACAGTGATATAATAACACACAGAGATATAATAACACAGACAGATATAATAACACACAGAGAGATATAATAACACACAGAGAGATATAATAACGTGCAGAGAGATAAAACACACAGGGCCTTATGCAGAGAGCATCGTTATTTCGAAATTCGCCATTTTTTGTACAATTTCGCGCAGAAACCGGCAGAAAATGGCGAGTTCCGAAAAACGCGCCATTTTGTTTTTTCAATTGCTAAAACTCGCCTCGCGGCTGGCGAGAACCTCCATCTCGCCATTTTTAAACTCTCCGAATGCAGAGAGGTGCGAACGCCATAAAACGGCTGTTCGCGCCAAAAAATGCCGCGATTCTCGCATTTTTGCCGCGCCAGGAAAAGATGGCAAGATGGCGCTCGCCGCCTATAGTAAAGGGGAAAAAAAGGCGCGAATTTGTTTTTACACGTTTCTGAAGCGCGCATTTCGCCAATTTAAACTCGCCACACGCATCCATGTTAAACATAGCAGAATTCGCACTTTTCTGCATATGGAGAATAAAACTCTCCAAAAAAGCTACTTTTTATGAAATTCGCCAATTTTAAAATTCTATGCTCTCTGCATAAGGCCCACAGACAGATATAATAACACACAGACAGATATAATAACACACAGAGAGATATAATAACACACAGAGATATAATAACGCGCAGAGATATAATAACACGCAGAGATATAATAACACGCAGAGAGATATAATAACACGCAGAGAGATGTAATAACACGCAGAGAGATATAATAATATGCAGAGAGATATAATAACACACAGAGATATAATAACACGCAGAGCAATATAATAACACGCAGAGCAATATAAAAACACACAGACAGATATAATAACACACAGACAGATATAATAACACACAGACAGATATAATAACACACAGAGAGATATAATAACACACAGAGATATAATAACGCGCAGAGATATAATAACACGCAGAGATATAATAACACGCAGAGATGTAATAACACACAGAGAGATATAATAACACGCAGAGAGATATAATAACACGCAGAGAGATATAATACACAGACAGATATAAGAACACGCAGAGAGATAATAACACACAGAGAGATATAATAACATGCAGAGAGATATAATACACAGAGAGATATAATAACACGCAGAGATATAATAACACGCAGAGAGATATAATAACACACAGAGATATAATAACATGCAGAGATATAATAACACACAGAGAAATATAATAACACGCAGAGAGATATAATAACACACAGAGATATAATAACGTGCAGAGAGATATAATAACACGCAGAGAGATATAATAACATGCAGAGATATAATAACACGCAGAGATATAATAACACGCAGAGAGATATAATAACACCCAGAGATATAATAACACGCAGAGATATAATAACACACAGAGAGATATACTGTAATTACACACAGAGATATAATAACACACTGAGAGATATAATAACACGCAGAGCGATATAATAACACGCAGAGAGATATAATAACACGCAGAGAGCTAAAATAACACGCAGAGAGATATAATAACACAGACATATATAATAACACGCAGAGATATAATAATACGCAGAGAGATATAATAACGTGCAGAGAGATATAATAACACGCAGAGAGATATAATAACACACAGTGATATAATAACACACAGAGATATAATAACACAGAAAGATATAATAACACACAGAGAGATATAATAACACACAGAGATATAATAACGTGCAGAGAGATAAAACACACAGACAGATATAATAACACACAGACAGATATAATAACACACAGAGAGATATAATAACACACAGAGATATAATAACGCGCAGAGATATAATAACACGCAGAGATATAATAACACGCAGAGAGATATAATAACACGCAGAGAGATGTAATAACACACAGAGAGATATAATAACACGCAGAGAGATATAATAACACGCAGAGATATATAATACACAGAGTGATATAAGAACACGCAGAGAGATAATAACACACAGAGAGATATAATAATATGCAGAGAGATATAATAACACACAGAGATATAATAACACGCAGAGCAATATAATAACACGCAGAGCAATATAAAAACACACAGACAGATATAATAACACACAGACAGATATAATAACACACAGACAGATATAATAACACACAGAGAGATATAATAACACACAGAGATATAATAACGCGCAGAGATATAATAACACGCAGAGATATAATAACACGCAGAGAGATATAATAACACGCAGAGAGATGTAATAACACACAGAGAGATATAATAACACGCAGAGAGATATAATAACACGCAGAGAGATATAATACACAGACAGATATAAGAACACGCAGAGAGATAATAACACACAGAGAGATATAATAACACGCAGAGAGATATAATACACAGAGAGATATAATAACACGCAGAGATATAATAACACGCAGAGAGATATAATAACACACAGAGATATAATAACATGCAGAGATATAATAACACACAGAGAAATATAATAACACGCAGAGAGATATAATAACACACAGAGATATAATAACATGCAGAGATATAATAACACGCAGAGAGATATAATAACACGCAGAGATATAATAACACACAGAGATATAATAACATGCAGAGATATAATAACACACAGAGATATAATAACATGCAGAGATATAATAACACGCAGAGAGATATAATAACACGCAGAGATATAATAACACGCAGAGAGATATAATAACACGCAGGATATAATAACGCGCAGAGAGATATAATAACACACAGAGAGATATAATAACACACAGAGAGATATAATAACACGCAGAGCAATATAATAACACACAGAGATATAATAACACGCAGAGCAATATAATAACACACAGAGATATAATAACGCGCAGAGAGATATAATAACACGCAGAGTGATATAATAACATGCAGAGAGATATAATAACGTGCAGAGATATAATAACATGCAGAGTGATATAATAACATGCAGAGAGATATAATAACGCGCAGAGAGATATAATAACACACAGAGATATAATAACGCGCAGAGCAATATAATAACACACAGAGCAATATAATAACACACAGAGATATAATAACGCGCAGATTGCAAGATAGGAGAAAGGAAGAGGCGCACAAATTGTAGTGGAATCAAATGATTTCAAATGTATTGATGCATCAGAGCTAACAATGGTAACGTTTCAGGACAAGCAGTCCCTTCCTCAGAGGTGTTCTGAGGTGTTTGGTCTGAGGAAGGGACTGCTTGTCCTGAAACGTTACCATTGTTAGCTCTGATGCACCAATACATTTGAAATCATTTGATTCCACTACAATTTGTTCGCCTCTTCCTTTCTCCTATCTTGCTGTTACTTTGGATCCAGCTTTGGGACGCCAGGATCAACGGAAGGTGAGCACCAAATGTAAACTCCTTAAAAAAAAAATCTTTAAAACAGTGGTGTGCCACCTATAATCTCCTTAAAGTGCAGAGATTATGAGATGATATTGGATGATGTGACTCGGGTTCTATGTTCCATGCAGAGAGATATAATAACACGCAGAGAGATATAATAACACGCAGAGAGATATAATAACACGCAGAGATATAATAACACGCAGAGATATAATAACACGCAGAGAGATATAATAACACGCAGAGATATATAATAACACGCAGAGAGATATAATAACACGCAGAGAGATATAATAACACGCAGAGAGATATAATAACACGCAGAGAGATATAATAACACGCAGAGATATAATAACACGCAGAGATATAATAACACGCAGAGATATAATAACACGCAGAGAGATATAATAACACGCAGAGATATAATAACACGCAGAGAGATATAATAACACGCAGAGATATAATAACACACAGACAGATATAATAACACGCAGAGAGATAATAACACGCAGAGATATAATAACACACAGTCAGATATAATAAAACGCAGAGATATAATAACACACAGACAGATATAATAACACGCAGAGATATAATAACACACAGACAGATATAATAACACGCAGAGAGATATAATAACACGCAGAGAGATATAATAACACGCAGAGAGATATAATAACACGCAGAGAGATATAATAACACGCAGAGATATAATAACACGCAGAGAGATATAATAACATGCAGAGATATATAAAAACACGCAGAGAGATATAATAACACGCAGAGTGATATAATAACGTGCAGAGTGATATAATAACACACACACAGATATAATAACACACACAGAGATATAATAACGCAGAGATATAACACACAGAGAGATATAATAACACTCAGAGAGATATAATAACATGTAGAGATATATTAACATGCAGAGAGATAATAACACGCAGAGAGATATAACACGCAGAGAGATATAACACACAGAGAGATATAATAACACGCAGAGAAATATAATAATACACAGAGATATAATAACATGCAGAGAGATATAACCAAAAGAGATATAATAAGCCGGAGAGATATCATAAAACACAGAGATAATATCACGCAAAGAGATATAATAACCTGCTGAGATTATTAGAATTATAAGCAATGTAATAAAAGTTGCAAAAGGGCAATCATATTAGCAAAAATGGATAATGAAAAAAGGATTGCAATAGAAATTAAGATCAACCCTAAAAAGTTCTTTAAGTACCTTAATAACAAGAAAATGAGAAAAGAAAATATAGGACCTTTTCAGTGTGAGATGGGCAGGCAGATTATTGGAGATAAGGGAAAAGCAGAGGTATTAAACAAATTATTTGCCTCTGTGTTTACCAGGGAAGAATCAAGTTCAATTGTAGTGCCGCAGGAGGAAGCCACAACCTCCATATTAATGAACAATTGGTTAACTGAGGAAGAAGTTCATAAGCGACTTGAAAAAATTAAAGTAAATAAGGCACCTGGCCCCGATGGCATACATAAAAGAGTTCTCAAGGAGTTAAGCTCAGTAATAGCAAAACCATTATATTTAATATTCAAGGACTCCATTTCCACAGGCTCAGTACCACAAGATTGGCGTAAAGCAGATGTGGTGCCTATATTTAAAAAGGGAGCTAGATCACAACCAGGAAATTACAGACCTGTAAGCCTGACTTCAATAGTGGGGAAACTACTTGAGGCTTTAATACGGGATAATATTCAGGAATACCTTATGGAAAACAACATTATTAGTAATAGTCAGCATGGATTTATGAAGGATAGATCATGCCAAACTAACCTTATTTGTTTCTTTGAGGAGGTAAGTAGGAATTTAGACCAGGGTAATGCAATTGATGTGGTCTACTTAGATTTTGCCAAGGCTTTTGATACAGTTCCACACAAGAGGTTAGTGTACAAATTGGACTCAGTAATAATATATGCACCTGGATTGAAAACTGGTTAAAAGACAGACAACAGAGGGTTGTCATAAATTGAACTTTTTCAGGTTGGCTAAAGTTGTGAGTTGAGTAACTCAGAATGACCTTGAGGTTGGCATCAAGAGCAGAGTATCCATCTTTGCTGATGATACTAAATTGTGTAAGGTAATAGAATCAGAGCAGGATGTAATTTCTCTTCAGGAGGACTTGGAGAGACTGGAAACGTGGGCAGGTAAATGGCAGATCAGGTTTAATACAGATACATGTAAGGTTATGCATTTGGGATGCAAGAATAAGCAGGCGACTTACAAATTAAATGGGGATAAATTGGGGGATTCCTTGATGGAGAAGGATTTAGGAGTGCTTGTAGGCAGCAGGCTTAGCAATAGTGCCCAAAGTCATGCAGTAGCTGCAAAGGCAAACAAGATCTTATCTTGCATCAAACGGGCAATGGATGGAAGGGAAGTAAACATAATTATGCCCCTTTACAAAGCATTAGTAAGACCACACCTTGAATATGGAGTACAATTTTGGGCACCAATTCTAAGAAAAGACATTATGGAACTAGAGAGAGTGCAGAGAAGAGCCACCAAATTACTAAAGGGGATGGACAATCTAACTTATGAGGAGAGGCTAGCTAAATTAAATTTATTTACATTAGAAAAGAGGCGTCTAAGAGGGGATATGGTAACTGTATACAAATATATTCGGGGACAATACAAGGAGCTTTCAAAAGAACTATTCATCCCACGGGCAGTACAATGGACTCGGGGCCATCCCTTAAGGTTGGAGGAAAGGAGATTTCACCAGCAACAAAGGAAAGGGTTCTTTACAGTAAGGGCAGTTAAAATGTGGAATTCATTACCCATGGAGACTGTGATGGCAGATACAATAGATTTGTTCAAAAAAAGGTTGGACATCTTTTTAGATGGGAAAGGTATATAGGGAAATACCAAATAAGTATACATGGGAAGGATGTTGATCCAAGGATTAATCAGATTGCCAATTCTTGGAGTCAGGAAGGAATTTATTTTTCCCCTTATGAGATGATATTGGATGATGTGACTCTGGGGGTTTTATGTTACATGCAGAGAGATATAATAACAATCAGAGATATAATAACACGCAGAGAGATATAATAACATACAGAGAGATATAATAACACAGAGAGATATAATAACACGCAGAGAGATATAATAACACCCAGAGAGATATAATAACACGCAGAGCGATATAATACAAGCAGAGAGATATAATAATATACAGAGAGATATAATGACACACAGAGAGATATATAATAACACACAGAGAGATATAATAACACGCAGAGATATAATAACACACAGAGAGATATAATAACATACAGAGAGATATAATAACACGCAGAGAGATATAAAAAACCCCAGAGAGATATAATAACACAGAGAGATATATTAACACGCAGAGAGATCTAATTACACGCAAAAAGATATAATAACATGCAGAGAGATATAATAATATGCAGAAATATAATAATACGCAGAAAGATATAATAACATGCAGAGAGATATAATAATATGCAGAAATATAATAATACGCAGAGAGATATAATAACATGCAGAGAGATATAATAATATGCAGAGATATAATAACACGCAGAGAGATATAATAACATGCAGAGAGATATAATAATATACAGAGAGATATAATGACACACAGAGAGATATATAATAACACACAGAGAGATATAATAAGACGCAGAGATATAACACGCAGAGAAATATAATAACACACAAATATATAATAACATGCAGAGAGATATAATAATGCGCAGAGAGATATAATAACACGCAGAGAGATATAATAATACACAGAGATATAATAACACACAGAGATACTGCTGCGGCACAGTTTATTCGAGCATTTGCCCGTTCTGTGCCGCAGCAGTAGCCTGGCGCGCGCCCGAGTGTGACGGGCGCGCGCCGAAGCAGTGGAAGAGCGCCCTCCGATCGGGGCGCTCTCCCTCCCGCTGCCGGGTCCGCCGGGTCCCCCGGAACCCCCTGCCGCCGTCCCGCAGATCGCGGGACACCAGGGCTCCCTCGGGGAGCCCTGGACGCGCGTGCAGGGGGCGCAGGCTCCCGAAGACGCGTGACCGCGCGTCTATGACGCGCGGCACGCCGAGGGGCGGCCACTAGCAAGCCGGGAAATCTCCCGGCTTGCGGATCTGGCCGCACTGCGATAAAGTGTGTCGCCAGTGTATAATAACACACAGAGAGATATAATAACACGCAGAGAGAAATAATAACACACAGAGAGATATAATAATACACACAGAGAAATAATAACACACACAGAGATATAATAATACACAGAGATATAATAACACACAGAGATATAATAACACACAGAGAGATATAATAACACGCAGAGAGAAATAATAACACACAGAGAGATATAATAACATGCTGAGAGATATAATAACATGCAGAGAGATATCATAACACGCAGAGCGATATAATAACATGCAGAGTGATATAATAACACGCAGAGATATAATAACACGCAGAGATATAATAACACGCAGAGAGATATAATAACATTCAGAGATATAATAACGCGCAGAGAGATATAATAATAATACACAGAGATATAATAACACGCAGAGATATAATAACACGCAGAGATATATAATAACACACAGAGATATAATAACATGCAGAGAGATATAATAACATGCAGAGAGATATAATAACACACAGAGAGATATAATAACACACAGATATAATAACACGCCGAGATATATAATAACACACAGAGATATAATAACATGCAGAGAGATATAATAACACGCAGAGAGATATAATAACACGCAGAGATATAATAACACGCAGAGAGATATAATAACACACAGAGATATAATAACACACAGAGAGATATAATAACATGCTGAGAGATATAATAACATGCAGAGAGATATCATAACACGCAGAGCGATATAATAACATGCAGAGTGATATAATAACACGCAGAGATATAATAACACGCAGAGATATAATAACACGCAGAGAGATATAATAACATTCAGAGATATAATAACGCGCAGAGAGATATAATAATAATACACAGAGATATAATAACACGCAGAGATATACAGGCATACCCCGCTTTAAGTACACTCACTTTAAGTACACTCGCGAGTAAGTACATATCGCCCAATAGGCAAACGGCAGCTCACGCATGCGCCTGTCATCACGTCCTGAACAGCAATACCGGCTCCCTACCTGTACCAAAGCTGTGCACAAGCAGGGAGACTATAGAGCCTGTTACAAATGCGTTATTTACATCAGTTATGCACGTATATAACGATTGCAGTGCAGTACATGCATCGATAAGTGGGGAAAAGGTAGTGCTTCACTTTAAGTACATTTTCGCTTTACATACATGCTCCGGTCCCATTGCGTATGTTAATGCGGGGTATGCCTGTAATAACACGCAGAGATATATAATAACACACAGAGATATAATAACATGCAGAGAGATATAATAACACGCAGAGAGATATAATAACACACAGAGAGATATAATAACACACAGATATAATAACACGCAGAGATATATAATAACACACAGAGATATAATAACACACAGAGAGATATAATAACACGCAGAGAGATATAATAACACGCAGAGATATAATAACACGCAGAGAGATATAATAACACACAGAGATATAATAACACACAGAGAGATATAATAACACACAGAGATATAATAACACACAGAGAGATATAATAACACACAGAGAGATATAATAACATACAGAGAGATATAATAACATAACACATCTGTGTCAGGCAAAGCTGAATTTTCTCAACCATTTATACACCTAATTTGACATTAATATTTCTTTTTGCGGTGCATTTGACATCATTTTTCTAGCATATGTTCAAGCTTGTGGGACGTGATTATTTCCACCTGCTGCCTGGCTGCAGCTCGGCTTTGGAAAGAGGGGTGATACAGCAAGTAATAATAAGCCCATTAATAATAAAATGCTGTGGAATTAGGTATTTAAGACATCACTTAGCGCTGTGTCCATGGTGATGCCTCTGTCCTGGATAATAGCGTTTCATCCGTCTGCTGCTTGAATTCTGATTCATCTGAAATGTAGAAGAAATGGGTTTAGATTCGATACAATGCAAATATGTCATAGGGGCCCAGGTGTCCAGTATTAAACCGCACTGTCCTGTATTTGGACACTGTCCAGTAAAACATTAGAGGTGTAGCAGGGTCCCCCTGTCCCTCCTCACCTGCGCAGAGTAGCGGGTACCCCCGCACCATATCAGGCAGTTGCAGGGGCTCCCGGTGACATTAGTGCCAGGGCGCTGCCATTTTGCGTGCGTTCGCGCATGCGCGGGAAGTCGTGCATGCGCAGTGTAGCCCCAGGAGTACCGGCGGCCATTTTGCAACTGGCACGGGGTTCGCGCAGGCGCGGTGCGTATGAGGAGTCGCGGCGGCCATTACCTGTAGTGCAGGGCCCCCTAGATGTTACGCATGTGCAGGAAAGTGGCACGGCGGCCATTAGTCTAGCGCAGGCGCAGATAGAGAGAGGTAGGCGGCCATTAGAGAGGCGCCCATGCGGTCCTGATAGGGAAAGCCCCAGAGTGGACTACAGAAGGGAGGGGGAGGTAGTGTGTAAGTAGCAAATGGCTTCTAAGGCCTGGGACATGGTGCAGGGAGCGGCGCTGGGCAGCGCTGATGCTCATGCTCACCTGCTCATGCAGGAGATTTTTCTTGTCCCTGCATGAGCGTCAGCGAGCGCGCTTGTGTGCAGGGTGGGAGGCGGGCATGGAGGCAGTCCGGGAGGCGGGGCTAGGGCGCCACGTCACGGCGCCGACGTCAAGGACTGCCATTGGCTTCTGGCAGTCACGTGACCGGCCCTGCGCTTGCATGAGCAGCAAAATTTAAACTTGCCTGTCTCCTGCATTTCCTGCATTTCTAAAGCCGCGCTGATAGGGATAATGTTTCCACTCAGCGCGTCTCAGCGCATCTCAGCAGTCTTTTTGACCATGTCCGAGGCCTTACACTAGGCCAGGTTAACCTCAGGCCCCAGCTAGGCCCAACTCACCAGTAGATGTGTGTCATGATAGAGAGGATTTGGCCCGGGATTAAAGGGGTTACACCCCATTTGGCCACCCTCTACTCTCATCAGGGAAGCAAGGGGTTAACTGGACTGAGGTCCAGTAAAGTGTTTTGTCTTGCTTCAATATCCAAATGTTTATTCCCCTGTGTAACTGTATTGTGTTATCCGGGTGTTTGCACTCACACATACACTAGGGTTGATGCGGGAGGGAAGGGGTTAATGTCAAAATAGTGATTCTAGCCCTTTGTTTAAGTTACCCTCAAAGATGCCTGCCTACTAAGGAATGCGACCAAATGTTTAGGAAGCTGGAGTGGTTTGTGAGTGTTAAAACTCACACTTACAAACCATAGTTTCCTGCCAGACACTCCATTTGGTAGACTGGCCAAACGCCCTTGATTTAGGAGTGGGGCTACAGAATGAGTGACCTTATTAGATGTCCTCGGCTGAACGTGCTTAAAGCTACATATGTGTATTCGTGGGACTGATTCGCACATAACGATTACAGCCACCTGATGTTTAGCCAGTACTAAGAGACAGATATTAATATCTCTCTTAATTTTAATATTACACGATAATATTTAGTCTTATTGGGAGCATCATGCGTGCCGGAATGTATTAATATGTCTCGCATGCCAGTAAGTTTTACTGAACTGAAGTTATGAAGTTATTTAGATAGGAAAAGCAGTTTTTAAACGTCCTTGGGTGGGAGGAGTTTTACTCTGAGGAAAACTGTCAACCTCACCACTGATTTATGAGAGGGGCTGGGTTTAGGTTGTGTTCAATGGGAAATAATTGTATAAGAACCAGGCTCAGCCTTTGGCTATTGTCCTTCATGTCTTTTCATGTCTTTCGTGTCTTTGTGATTTTGAAGATTGCTGTATGAACTGCCAGTCCAGAATTATGACTGTTTCATCATTTCCATCTTAAGGGAGTGTCCATATTTTGTCTGTTATTTGTATAATCTCGTGTGTTCACCTTTTTCAAGGAATAAATTATATTTTATCATATCTAAGTCTCGTCCAGTTCAACCCAGTTATATTTAGTGGTGTATTATTATTAGGGTGACCACCCGTCCCCCTTTTGCCGGGACATTCCCGGTTTTTCGAGAGCTGTCCCGGTTTCCTGTGTGTCCCGGAAATGTCCCGGTTTTTCCTCCCTGTGTTCCCGTTTTTTTTTTTTTGGCATCGCCGGCGGTGCGCGAGTAATTAGCTGCGGTGCGCTGTGCACGAGTCTGCGGCGGCGCGGAGGAGGAAACTGCAGCAGCCCGGCTGGTAAGTATATATTTTTTTTTAATGCCCCCCCCCCCCGGCAGTTTCCTACCTTGTTGGCCAATCCCCTGCGTCCCGGCATTAAGCCCCGCCCCCCGGCATCATCCTTCACCAAGGCCCGGCATGTGGGAATGGATGGAAGGAAGGGTGCCGTGGGGGGGGCAGGGCCAGGGTGCCTGGGGGCGGGGGGCAGGGCCAGGGTGCCTGGGGACGGGGCTTCCGCTTCCTGCAGCAGAGCACCCGTGGTGTGTCTCTGCCCGCGCCTGGCTCCTCTTGCGTGGTGTCTCCCCCCCCTCTGCCCGCTGGGGTGATATGAGGTGGGTTTTTGATCCATTGCCTCCTGTCCTGGCGCTCTCTTCCCCTACGGTCCCCTTAGTTCGGGAGATGGGCGCGGGGGCTGGCAGTGGTGGCTGCGCGGTGTCCCCACATTCTGCCCCGGGAACCTGTGGCTGCCCGCCGGGGGAGGGGGGTTGGCAGTTTGTACCTTGGTGCGGGAGATGGGCGCGGGGGTGGGTGCAGGGGGAGGCGGGGAGCCGCCTGCTCGTGGCTGCCTCTGTCTGTACTCCAGTGTGTGTGTGTGTGTGTGTGTGTGTGTGTGTGTGTGTGTGTGTGTGTGTGTGTGTGTGTACCTGTGTGTGTGTGTGTGTGTACCTGTGTGTGTACCAGTGTGTGTACCAGTGTGTGTGTGTGTACCAGTGTGTGTGTGTGTGTGTGCCAGTGTCTGTGTGTGTGTGTCAGTGTGTGTGGGTACCAGTGTGTGGGTACCAGTGTGTGTGTGTGTGTGTGTGTGTGTGTGTGTGTGTGTGTGTGTGTGTGTGTGTGTGTGTGTGTGTGTGTGTGTGTGTGTTTGTGTGTGTGTGTGTGTGTGTTTGTGTGTACCAGGGTGTGTGTGTGTGTACCAGGGTGTGTGTGTGTGTGTGTGTGTGTGTGTGTGTGTGTACCAGGGTGTGTGTGTGTGTACCAGGGTGTGTGTGTGTACCAGGGTGTGTGTGTGTGTGTGTGTGTGTGTGTGTGTGTGTGTGTGTGTGTGTGTGTGTGTGTGTGTGTGTGTGTGTGTGTGTGTGTGTGTGTGTGTGTGTGTGTGTGTACCAGGGTGTGTATCTGTGTACCAATGTGTGTGTGTGTGTGTGTGTGTGTGTGTGTACCAGTGTGTGTGTGTGTGTACCAGTGTGTGTGTGTGTGTGTGTGTGTGTACCAGGGTGTGTGTGTGTGTGTGTGTGTGTACCTGTGTGTGTGTACCTGTGTGTGTGTGTGTGTGTGTGTGTACCTGTGTGTTTACCAGTGTGTGTACCAGTGTGTGTGTACCAGTGTGTGTGTACCAGTGTGTGTGTGTGTGTGTGTGTGTGTGTACCAGTGTGTGTGTTTGTGTGTACCAGTGTGTGTACCAGTGTGTGTTCCAGTGTGTGTGTGTGTACCAGTGTGTGTACCAGTGTGTGTACCAGTGTGTGTTCCAGTGTGTGTGTGTGTGTGTGTGTGTGTGTGTGTGTGTGTGTGTGTGTGTGTGTGTGTGTGTGTGTGTGTGTGTGTGTGTGTGTGTGTGTGTGTGTGTGTACCAGTGTGTGTACCAGTGTGTGTGTGTGTGTGTGTGTACCAGTGTGTCTCTCTCTCTGTCTCCCTCTGTCTCTCTCACCCTGTCTCTCTCTGTCTCTCTCTCTGTCTCTCTCACCCTGTCTCTCTCTGTCTCTCTCTCTGTCTCTCTCTGTCTCTCTCTCTGTCTCTCTCTGTCTCTCTCTGTCTCTCTCTCTGTCTCTCTCTGTCTCACCCTCTCTGTCTCACCCTCTCTGTCTCTCTCTGTCTCACCTTCTCTGTCTCTCTCACCCTCTCTCTCTCTCTCACCCTCTCTGTCTCTCTCACCCTCTCTGTCTCTCTCACCCTCTCTGTCTCTCTCACCCTCTCTGTCTCTCTCACCCTCCCTCTCTCTCTCTCTCTCTCTCTCTCTCCCTCTCTCTCTGTCTCTCACCCTCTCTCTCTGTCTCTCTCACCCTCTCTCTCTCTCTGTCTCTCTCACCCTCTCTCTCTCTCTCTCTCACCCTCTCCCTCTCTCTCCCCTCTCTCTCTCTCTCACCCTCTCTCTCTCTCTCTCTGTCTCTCTCACCCTCTCTCTCTCACCCTCTCTCATCCTCTCTCTGTCTCTCTCACCCTCTCTCTGTCTATCTCACCCTCTCTATCTCTCTCACCCTCTCTCTCTCTCTCACCCTCTCTCTCTCTCTGTCTCTCTCACCCTCTCTCTGTCTCTTTCACCATCTCTCTCTCTCACCCTCTCTGTCTCTCTCACCCTCTCTCTCTCTCTTTGTCTCTCTCACCCTCTCTCTCTCTCTCTCTCTCTCTCTCTGTCTCTCTCACACCCTCCCTGTCTTATCTTAACTGCCGTATACCTACACCGAAGTAACCTACGCTTCTTTCTTCCAGATCTGACTCAAGTTTCACACGGGAGACCTCGGAAGACAGGTAGGGAACACCTCCCCTCCAGTATAGTACCTTGAGGGACTGCGGATCAGGTAAGATGCTTTAGAAATTGTGAAGAGGGGGCATCCTGACACTGGTTAAGGGGTTCAGAATCATTCACATCTGGGTTTTTTGTTGTTCAATAAGTGAGGTCAACACACGCGCACACAAACACACACACACACAACTATGTAACAAGGACTAATGGTAGTAAGTATAAGTGTACTACAATAAATAAACTGTTATGTAAAAAAAAAAAATGTCCCGGTTTTTTATTTTCAAAATCTGGTCACCCTAATTATTATAGCCTGTCTCAAAGCTACCGTCACAATGTGTAGCTGCTGTGTTGGGAAGGCCCTAAGGTAGGGACTTTGCCCTTTTAGCAGTAGCTTAGTCAGTGAGACAGACGCTGCTGTGTGCTCTGACAAGGAGGGAGCAGTGTGACCAGTGTGTCTGGGATCAGACCTGCATCACCCAAGATAGAGACTATCTGTGAGGTGATATCATCTGGATTGGGAGAGGACGCCATTGCTGCGGATTCAGCGTTGGACACAGACGGGTCCTTTTCCTGTTGTTGCTGAACCCGGGTGCAGGAGCCCCGGGCAGGTATTTCTACAAGTGCACCAACTGTACCCTACATACCGGTTTCCTTACAGGCGCTGATCACGCCTAGTGGGTGTGTTGCTGGACTATTGGGACACTTGGATATGGGTGTAAGGGTATAGCCCAGTTAGGGGCAAGGTTATAGCTGCCAGCTTGTGGCAGAGGGTAACACGGCTGTGTTGCTATATGTGATGTGATGTGTTGTTAATGTTTTGCCCATATAGTAAACAGTTACATATATATCCTTCCTTGTATGTGATTCCTATTTGTGGGTCCTGTGTCAGGGGTCATTCTATACACCTGGAATCCCTGCACAGGTGGAGGCGCTGTAAGCATACGTTCCAGGATACACCCCAGGCTCCCAGTGGCGGAGGTTCAGGCCTCCTGTGAGCCTAACAGGTATTGCACCACACTGGTAACAGATGTAGACTTCCCCACATGGTCCCTATCTGCGATTGGGGGGGAATACCCGCTACAGAGGTAAAACAGGACATGTATGTGTATACCGCTATTACCTCTCTGGGCGTGTATGTGTATACCGGTATTACCTCTCTGGGCGTGTATGTGTATACCGGTATTACCTCTCTGTGCGTGTATGTGTATACCGGTATTACCTCTCTGGGTGTGTATGTGTATACCGGTATTACCTCTCTGGGCGTGTATGTGTATACCGGTATTACCTCTCTGGGTGTGTATGTGTATACCGGTATTACCTCTCTAGACATGTATGTGTATACCGGTATAACCTCTCTGGGCGTGTATGTGTATACCGGTATTACCTCTCTGGGCGTGTATGTGTATACCGGTATTCCCTCTCTGGGCGTGTATGTGTATACCGGTATTCCCTCTCTGGGCGTGTATGTGTATACCGGTATTACCTCTCTGGGCGTGTGTGTGTATACTGGTATTACCTCTCTGGGCGTGTAGGTGTATACCGGTATTACCTCTCTTGGCGTGTATGTGTATACCGGTATTACATCTCTGGGTGTGTATGTGTATACCGGAATTACCTCTCTGGGCGTGTGTGTGTATACCGGTATTACCTCTCTGGGAGTGTATGTGTATACTGGTGTAACAGGGGACTTATCCGTGTTCAGTAATGTTCCTTTAATCTAGCAGTGTGGTAGTTAATTACTAAACACCACCTGCCTGATTAGATTGTTTACAAAAAGCCTGCCTTTGAGACAGGAAGTGACTCTCTTTAGCTCTGACTGAGAGCTGACCTTTGGAGAGACAGAGCAGAGGTTCTTGAGTCCCAGGAGAGACTGACCAAAAGAAACCCAGATCTCTGGAGCTGACCAGTCTTGAGCTCTGCACAACAGAGCTGATTTCAAGACACAGGGAAAACTACTACACCTGAAGCTGAACCAGGAAGTGAGATTTTCCCTCCAAGAAACAGATAAGACTTTTATTCTTAAGAGACTGCTAATATCTGCTTATTTCATGCTATATGTTTGGGGTTGGGAGAAATGCTTAACTAATGGAGATGTGAACTAATTGCATAGGATTTCACTAGAAATACTCCCAAGTGAATGGAAGCTTTGTTCCCCCCCCCTGTGTTTGGATGATTTCCTGATGAAAAGGAAAAGGCACAATAAAGCCTTATTATTATTTCACCTTATAAACGTCTCCAAATTGTGTACCTCTGTGAACGTCCGTCTACAACCGGTATTATCTCTCTGGGAGTGTATGTGTATACCGGTATTATCTCTCTGGATATGTATGTGTATACCGGTATTACCTCTCTGGGAGTGTATGTGTATACCGGTATTATCTCTCTGGATATGTATGTGTATACCGGTATTACCTCTCTGGGAGTGTATGTGTGTACCGGTGTTACCTCTCTGGGAGTGTATGTGTATACCTGTATTACCTCTCTGGGAGAGTATGTGTATATCGGTATTACCTCTCTGGGTGTGTATGTGTATACCGGTATTACCTCTCTGGGCGTGTATGTGTATACCGGTATTACCTCTCTGGGCGTGTATGTGTATATCGGTATTACCTCTCTGGGCGTGCATGTGTATACCGGTATTATCTCTCTGGGAGTGTATGTGTATACCGGTATTATCTCTCTGGATATGTATGTGTATACCGGTATTACCTCTCTGGGCGTGTATGTGTATACCGGTATTACCTCTCTGGGTGTGTATGTGTATACCGGTATTACCTCTCTGGGAGAGTATGTGTATATCGGTATTACGTCTCTGAGCGTGTATGTGTATGCCGGTATTACCTCTCTGGGCGTGTATGTGTATACCGGTATTACCTCTCTGGGTGTGTATGTGTATACCGGTATTACCTCTCTGGGCGTGTATGTGTATACCGGTATTACCTCTCTGGGCGTGTATGTGTATACCGGTATTACCTCTCTGGGCGTGTAAGTGTATACCGGTATTACCTCTCTGGGCGTGTACGTGTATACCGGTATTACCTCTCTGGGCGTGTATGTGTATACCGGTATTACCTCTCTGGGCGTGTATGTGTATACCGGTATTACCTCTCTGGGCGTGTATGTGTATACCGGTATTACCTCTCTGGGCGTGCATGTGTATACCGGTATTACCTCTCTGGGCGTGTATGTGTATACCGGTATTACCTCTCTGGGCGTGCATGTGTATACCGGTATTACCTCTCTGGGCGTGTATGTGTATACCGGTATTACCTCTCTGGGTGTGTATGTGTATACCGGTATTACCTCTCTGGGCGTGTATGTGTATACCGGTATTACCTCTCTGGGCGTGTACGTGTATACCGGTATTACCTCTCTGGGCGTGTACGTGTATACCGGTATTACCTCTCTGGGCGTGTATGTGTATACCGGTATTACCTCTCTGGGCGTGTATGTGTATACCGGTATTACCTCTCTGGGCGTGTACGTGTATACCGGTATTACCTCTCTGGGCGTGTACGTGTATACCGGTATTACCTCTCTGGGCGTGTATGTGTATACCGGTATTACCTCTCTGGGCGTGTATGTGTATACCGGTATTACCTCTCTCGGCGTGTATGTGTATACCGGTATTACCTCTCTGGGCGTGTATGTGTATACCGGTATTACCTCTCTGGGCGTGTATGTGTAATACCGGTATTACCTCTCTGGGCGTGTATGTGTATACCGGTATTACCTCTCTGGGCGTGTATGTGTATACCGGTATTACCTCTCTGGGCGTGTATGTGTATACCGGTATTACCTCTGGGTGTGTATGTGTATACCGGTATTACCTCTCTGGGCGTGTATGTGTATACTGGTATTACCTCTCTGGGTGTGTATGTGTATACCGGTATTACCTCTCTGGGCGTGTATGTGTATACCGGTATTACCTCTCTGGGCATGTACGTGTATACCGGTATTACCTCTCTGGGCGTGTACGTGTATACCGGTATTACCTCTCTGGGCGTGTATGTGTATACCGGTATTACCTCTCTGGGCGTGTATGTGTATACCGGTATTACCTCTCTGGGCGTGTACGTGTATACCGGTATTACCTCTCTGGGCGTGTACGTGTATACCGGTATTACCTCTCTGGGCGTGTATGTGTATACCGGTATTACCTCTCTGGGCGTGTATGTGTATACCGGTATTACCTCTCTGGGCGTGTATGTGTATACCGGTATTACCTCTCTGGGCGTGTATGTGTATACCGGTATTACCTCTCTGGGCGTGTATGTGTATACCGGTATTACCTCTCTGGGCGTGTATGTGTATACCGGTATTACCTCTCTGGGCGTGTATGTGTATACCGGTATTACCTCTCTGGGCGTGTATGTGTATACCGGTATTACCTCTGGGTGTGTATGTGTATACCGGTATTACCTCTCTGGGCGTGTATGTGTATACCGGTATTACCTCTCTGGGCGTGTATGTGTATACCGGTATTACCTCTCTGGGCGTGTATGTGTATACCGGTATTACCTCTCTGGGCGTGTATGTGTATACCGGTATTACCTCTGGGTGTGTATGTGTATACCGGTATTACCTCTCTGGGCGTGTATGTGTATACCGGTATTACCTCTCTGGGCGTGTATGTGTATACCGGTATTACCTCTCTGGGCGTGTATGTGTATACCGGTATTACCTCTCTGGGTGTGTATGTGTATACCGGTATTACCTCTCTGGACGTGTATGTGTATACCGGTATTACCTCTCTGGACGTGTATTTGTATACCGGTATTTCCTCTCTGGGTGTGTATGTGTATACCGGTATTACCTCTCTGGGTGTGTATGTGTATACTGGTATTACCTCTCTGAGCATGTATGTGTATACCAGTATTACCTCTCTGGACGTGTATGTGTATACCGGTATTACCTCTCTGGGCGTGTATGTGTATACCGGTATTACCTCTCTGGGCGTGTATGTGTATACCGGTATTACCTCTCTGGGCGTGTATGTGTATACTGGTATTACCTCTCTGGGCGTGTATGTGTATACCGGTATTACCTCTCTGGGCGTGTATGTGTATACCGGTATTACATCTCTGGGCGTGTATGTGTATACCGGTATTACCTCTCTGGGTGTGTATGTGTATACCGGTATTACCTCTCTGGGAGTGTATGTGTATACCGGTATTACCTCTCTGGGCGTGTATGTGTATACCGGTATTACCTCTCAGGGCGTGTATGTGTATACCGGTATTACCTCTCTGGGCGTGTATGTGTATACCGGTATTACCTCTCTGTGTGTGTATGGGTATACCGGTATTACCTCTCTGGGCGTGTATGTGTATACCGGTATTACCTCTCTGGGTGTGTATGTGTATACCGGTATTACCTCTCTGGGCGTGTATGTGTATACCGGTATTACCTCTCTGGGCGTGTATGTGTATAGCGGTATTACCTCTCTGGACGTGTATGTGTATACCGGTATTACCTCTCTGGGCGTGTATGTGTATACCGGTATTACCTCTCTGGGCGTGTATGTGTATACCGGTATTACCTCTCTGGGCGTGTATGTGTATACCGGTATTACCTCTCTGGGCGTGTATGTGTATACCGGTATTACCTCTCTGGGCGTGTATGTGTATACCGGTATTACCTCTCTGGGCGTGTATGTGTATACCGGTATTACCTCTCTGTGTGTGTATGGGTATACCGGTATTACCTCTCTGTGTGTGTATGGGTATACCGGTATTACCTCTATGGACATAGTGACCTGACCGGGTTGGGGGGCCGCGGGATTTCCCAGAGCAGGGAGAGGGCAGGGCTGCTGCTAGGGGGCTGGGCAGCTTCCTCCATCCTGATTGGCTGCTGCTGGGTAATGATGGTACATGGGGCATTCGCCCGCGCCGAGGCGTGAGGTAAGCGAGTGCTCTCCCTGGCCATGGTGGACGGGCCGTGGGGGGCGTGCCTAGGGGCGTCATGAAGCTGGTTCGCCCTCATTGGGCGAACCGCTCACGTGACCGGCCTGTCACGCCAAGAAATCAGTTTGAACTGATTTCTTGCGCAACACACGCCGCATGGACGCGAACACGGCCTTAAGGCAGTCTGCTCACTCAGCGTGCAGACGCCTCCTCCCCGTCTGCGGTACCATGGCCCCAGCCTAATGCAGCCAATCAGGAGGAGTTGTCAGGAGCCTGGGGGTGGGGCCAAGGAGAGGAGGAAACAGCATGGAGCAGAGAGGTGTATGTGGGAGAGGAGGAAACAACATGTATGTATGTATGTCTATTTATATAGCACTATTAATGTACGTAGCGCTACACAGCAGTAATACTCACGACAATCATATAAATAACAAATAATTTAAATAACACATCATGGGAAGAAGTGCTTCAGAAATAAAATTAGCATTTAGGATGAGGAGTCGCTGCTCAGAAGAGCTTACAATCTAATTGGTAGGTAGGAAGAACGTGCAGTAGGAGGGAGTTCTGGTAAGTGCGTCTGCAAGCAGCCAAGCTTTATGTATCAGGTGTATACTATTAGCCACAGTGCTATTCATATGCTTCTTTAAACAAGTGTGTTTTAAGGTGGGTCTTAAAGGTGGATAGAGAGGGTGCTAGTCGGGTATTGAGGGGAAGGGCATTCCAGAGGTGTGGGGCAGTCAGTGAGAAAGGTTTAAGGCGGGAGAGGGCTTTAGATACAAAGGGGGTAGAAAGAAGACATCCTTGAGCAGAACGCAAGAGTCAGGATGGTGCATAGCGAGAAATTAGGGCTGAGCTGTAAGGAGGGGCAGAAGAGTAAAGCTTTAAAAGTGAGGAGGAGAATGAGTGTGTGATGCGGGATTTGATAGGAAGCCAGGAGAGGGATTTCAGGAGGGGAAACGCTGAGACAGATTTACTGTAGGAAAGAGTAGAGTGATTCAGTGACCACAGCTACAGAGAGAATACACTCTGGCACCCTACCTACTGAAGGTAAAAGACCCAAAGCAGAGACAGACTCTATGCCTGCGATAGGAGAGGTGTGTGAGAGACACAGGCAGACCCAGACAGAACTCGAAGCCCCAGGAGATGAGACTGTGCCAGCGATGTGAGCTAGGAGAGGAGTGTGAGAGACACAGGCAGACACAGACAGAACTGGAAGCCATGGGAGGTGAGACTGTGCCAGCGATGTGAGCTATTAGAGGTGTGTGAGAGACACAGGCAGACAAAGACAGAACTGGAAGCCCCGGGAGATGAGACTGTGCCTGTTATGTGAGCTAGGAGAGGAGTGTGAGAGACACGGGCAGACACAGACAGAACTGGAAGCCCCGGGAGGTAAGACTGTGCCAGCGATGTGAGCTAGGAGAGGTGTGTGAGAGACACAGACAAAACTGGAAGCCCCGGGAGCTGAGACTGTGCCAGCGATGTGAGATAGGAGAGGTGTGTGAGAGACACAGGCAGACACAGACAGAACTGGAAGCCACGGGAGGTGAGACTGTGCCAGCGATGTCAGCTAGGAGAGGTGTGTGAGAGACTCAGGCAGACACAGATAGAACTGGAAGCCCTGGGAGATGAGACTGTGCCAGCGATGTGAGCTAGGAGAGGTGTGTGAGACAGCAGACACAGACAGCACTGGAAGCCCCGGGAGATGAGACTGTGCCAGCGATGTGAGATAGGAGAGGTGTGTGAGAGACACAGGCAGACACAGACAGAACTGGAAGCCACGGGAGGTGAGACTGTGCCAGCGATGTCAGCTAGGAGAGGTGTGTGAGAGACTCAGGCAGACAGGCAGACACAGACAGAACTGGAAGCCCTGGGAGATGAGACTGTGCCAGCGATGTGAGCTAGGAGAGGTGTGTGAGACAGCAGACACAGACAGCACTGGAAGCCCCGGGAGATGAGACTGTGCCAGCGATGTGAGATAGGAGAGGTGTGTGAGAGACACAGGCAGACACAGACAGACCTGGAAGCCCCGGGAGGTGAGACTGTGCCAGCGATGTGAGCTAGGAGAGGTGTGTGAGAGACACAGACAGAACTGGAAGTCCCGGGAGCTGAAACTGTGCCAGCAATGTGAGATAGGAGAGGTGTGTGAGAGACACAGGCAGACACAGACAGAACTGGAAGCCCCGGGAGGTGAGACTGTGCCAGCGATGTGAGCTAGGAGAGGTGTGTGAGAGACACAGACAGAACTGGAAGTCCCGGGACATGAGACTGTGCCAGCGATGTGAGATAGGAGAGGTGTGAGAGACACAGACAGAACTGGAAGCCCTGGGAGATGAGACTATGCCAGCGATGTGAGCTAGGAGAGGTGTGTGAGAGAAACAGACAGCACTGGAAGCCCCGGGAGATGAGACTGTGCCAGCGATGTGAGATAGGAGAGGTGTGTGAGAGACACAGGCAGACACAGACAGAACTGGAAGCCACGGGAGGTGAGACTGTGCCAGCGATGTGAGCTAGGAGAGGTGTGTGAGAGACACAGACAGAACTGGAAGACCCGGGAACTGAGACTGTGCCAGCGATGTGAGATAGAAGAGGTGTGAGAGACACAGGCAGACACAGACAGAACTGGAAGCCATGGGAGGTGAGACTGTGCCAGCGATGTGAGCTATTAGAGGTGTGTGAGAGACACAGGCAGACAAAGACAGAACTGGAAGCCCCGGGAGATGAGACTGTGCCTGTTATGTGAGCTAGGAGAGGAGTGTGAGAGACACGGGCAGACACAGACAGAACTGGAAGCCCCGGGAGGTAAGACTGTGCCAGCGATGTGAGCTAGGAGAGGTGTGTGAGAGACACAGACAAAACTGGAAGCCCCGGGAGCTGAGACTGTGCCAGCGATGTGAGATAGGAGAGGTGTGTGAGAGACACAGGCAGACACAGACAGAACTGGAAGCCACGGGAGGTGAGACTGTGCCAGCGATGTCAGCTAGGAGAGGTGTGTGAGAGACTCAGGCAGACACAGATAGAACTGGAAGCCCTGGGAGATGAGACTGTGCCAGCGATGTGAGCTAGGAGAGGTGTGTGAGACAGCAGACACAGACAGCACTGGAAGCCCCGGGAGATGAGACTGTGCCAGCGATGTGAGATAGGAGAGGTGTGTGAGAGACACAGGCAGACACAGACAGAACTGGAAGCCACGGGAGGTGAGACTGTGCCAGCGATGTCAGCTAGGAGAGGTGTGTGAGAGACTCAGGCAGACAGGCAGACACAGACAGAACTGGAAGCCCTGGGAGATGAGACTGTGCCAGCGATGTGAGCTAGGAGAGGTGTGTGAGACAGCAGACACAGACAGCACTGGAAGCCCCGGGAGATGAGACTGTGCCAGCGATGTGAGATAGGAGAGGTGTGTGAGAGACACAGGCAGACACAGACAGACCTGGAAGCCCCGGGAGGTGAGACTGTGCCAGCGATGTGAGCTAGGAGAGGTGTGTGAGAGACACAGACAGAACTGGAAGTCCCGGGAGCTGAGACTGTGCCAGCAATGTGAGATAGGAGAGGTGTGTGAGAGACACAGGCAGACACAGACAGAACTGGAAGCCCCGGGAGGTGAGACTGTGCCAGCGATGTGAGCTAGGAGAGGTGTGTGAGAGACACAGACAGAACTGGAAGTCCCGGGACATGAGACTGTGCCAGCGATGTGAGATAGGAGAGGTGTGGGAGACACAGACAGAACTGGAAGCCCTGGGAGATGAGACTATGCCAGCGATGTGAGCTAGGAGAGGTGTGTGAGAGAAACAGACAGCACTGGAAGCCCCGGGAGATGAGACTGTGCCAGCGATGTGAGATAGGAGAGGTGTGTGAGAGACACAGGCAGACACAGACAGAACTGGAAGCCACGGGAGGTGAGACTGTGCCAGCGATGTGAGCTAGGAGAGGTGTGTGAGAGACACAGACAGAACTGGAAGCCCCGGGAACTGAGACTGTGCCAGCGATGTGAGATAGAAGAGGTGTGAGAGACACAGGCAGACACAGACAGAACTGGAAGCCACGGGAGGTGAGACTGTGCCAGCGATGTGAGCTAGGAGAGGTGTGTGAGAGACACAGGCAAACATAGACAGAACTGGAAGCCCCGTGAGATGAGACTGTGCCAGCGATGTGAGCTAGGAGAGGAGTGTGAGACCCAGGCAGACACAGACAGAACTGGAAGCCCCGGGAGATGAGACTGTGCCAGCGATGTGAGCTAGGAGAGATGTGTGAGACAGGCAGACACAGACAGCTCTGGAAGCCCCGGGAGATGAGACTGTGCCAGCGATGTGAGCTAGGAGAGGAGTGTGAGAGACACAGGCAGACACAGACAGAACTAGAAGCCCCAGGAGGTGAGACTGTGCCAGCGATGTGAGCTAGGAGAGGTGTGTGAGAGACACAGACAGAACTGGAAGTCCCGGGAGCTGAGACTGTGCCAGCAATGTGAGATAGGAGAGGTGTGTGAGAGACACAGGCAGACACAGACAGAACTGGAAGCCCCGGGAGGTGAGACTGTGCCAGCGATGTGAGCTAGGAGAGGTGTGTGAGAGACACAGACAGAACTGGTAGCCCCGGGAGTTGAGACTGTGCCAGCGATGTG
Source organism: Ascaphus truei (assembly GCF_040206685.1). Lineage (NCBI taxonomy): Eukaryota > Metazoa > Chordata > Amphibia > Anura > Ascaphidae > Ascaphus > Ascaphus truei. Next base: position 59,880,174 of record NC_134492.1, on the reverse strand, counting down.
AGATAGGAGAGGTGTGTGAGAGACACAGGCAGACACAGACAGAACTGGAAGCCCCGGGACATGAGACTGTGCCAGCGATGTGGGCTAGGAGAGGTGTGTGAGAGACACAGGCAGAACTGGAAGTCCCGGGAGCTGAGACTGTGCCAGCGATGTGAGCTAGGAGAGGTGTGTGAGAGACACAGGCAGACACAGACAGAACTGGAAGCCCCAGTAGATGAGACTGTGCCAGCGATGTGAGCTAGGAGAGGTGTGAGAGACACAGACAGAACTGGAAGCCCCGGGAGATGAGACTGTGCCAGCGATGTGAGCTAGGAGAGGTGTGTGAGAGACACAGACAGAACTGGAAGTCCCGGGAGATGAGACTGTGCCAGCGATGTGAGCTAGGAGAGGTGTGTGAGAGACACAGACAGCACTGGAAGCCCCGGGAGATGAGACTGTGCCAGCGATGTGAGATAGGAGAGGTGTGTGAGAGACACAGGCAGACACAGACAGAACTGGACGCCATGGGAGGTGAGACTGTGCCAGTGATGTGAGCTAGGAGAGGTGTGTGAGAGACACGGGCAGACACAGACAGAACTGGAAGCCCCGGGTGGTGAGACTGTGCCAGCGATGTGAGCTAGGAGAGGTGTGTGAGAGACACATACATAACTGGAAGCCCCGGGAGCTGAGACTGTGCCAGCGATGTGAGATAGGAGAGGTGTGTGAGAGACACAGGCAGACACAGACAGAACTGGAAGCCACGGGAGGTGAGACTGTGCCAGCGATGTGAGCTAGGAGAGGTGTGTGAGAGACACAGACAGAACTGGAAGCCCCGGGAACTGAGACTGTGCCAGCGATGTGAGATAGAAGAGGTGTGTGAGAGACACAGGCAGACACAGACAGAACTGGAAGCCACGGGAGGTGAGACTGTGCCAGCGATGTGAGCTAGGAGAGGTGTGTGAGAGACACAGGCAAACATAGACAGAACTGGAAGCCCCGTGAGATGAGACTGTGCCAGCGATGTGAGCTAGGAGAGGAGTGTGAGACCCAGGCAGACACAGACAGAACTGGAAGCCCCGGGAGATGAGACTGTGCCAGCGATGTGAGCTAGGAGAGATGTGTGAGACAGGCAGACACAGACAGCTCTGGAAGCCCCGGGAGATGAGACTGTGCCAGCGATGTGAGCTAGGAGAGGAGTGTGAGAGACACAGGCAGACACAGACAGAACTAGAAGCCCCGGGAGGTGAGACTGTGCCAGCGATGTGAGCTAGGAGAGGTGTGTGAGAGACACAGACAGAACTGGTAGCCCCGGGAGTTGAGACTGTGCCAGCGATGTGAGATAGGAGAGGTGTGTGAGAGACACAGGCAGACACAGACAGAACTGGAAGCCCCGGGACATGAGACTGTGCCAGCGATGTGAGCTAGGAGAGGTGTGTGAGAGACACAGGCAGAACTGGAAGTCCCGGGAGCTGAGACTGTGCCAGCGATGTGAGCTAGGAGAGGTGTGTGAGAGACACAGGTAGACACAGACAGAACTGGAAGCCCCAGGAGATGAGACTGTGCCAGCGATGTGAGCTAGGAGAGGTGTGAGAGACACAGACAGAACTGGAAGCCCCGGGAGATGAGACTGTGCCAGCGATGTGAGCTAGGAGAGGTGTGTGAGAGACACAGACAGAACTGGAAGTCCCGGGAGATGAGACTGTGCCAGCGATGTGAGCTAGGAGAGGTGTGTGAGAGACACAGACAGCACTGGAAGCCCCGGGAGATGAGACTGTGCCAGCGATGTGAGATAGGAGAGGTGTTTGAGAGACACAGGCAGACACAGACAGAACTGGACGCCACGGGAGGTGAGACTGTGCCAGTGATGTGAGCTAGGAGAGGTGTGTGAGAGACACGGGCAGACACAGACAGAACTGGAAGCCCTGGGTGGTGAGACTGTGCCAGCGATGTGAGCTAGGAGAGGTGTGTGAGAGACACAGACATAACTGGAAGCCCCGGGAGCTGAGACTGTGCCAGCGATGTGAGATAGGAGAGGTGTGTGAGAGACACAGGCAGACACAGACAGAACTGGAAGCCACGGGAGGTGAGACTGTGCTAGCGATGTGAGCTAGGAGAGGTGTGTGAGAGATACAGGCAGACACAGACAGAACTGTAAGCCCCGTGAGATGAGACTGTGCCAGCGATGTGAACTAGGAGAGGTGTGTGAGACCTAGGCAGACACAGACAGAACTGGAAGCCCCGGGAGATGAGACTGTGCCAGCAATGTGAGCTAGGAGAGGTGTGTGAGACAGGCAGACACAGACAGCACTGGAAGCCCCGGGAGATGAGACTGTGCCAGCGATGTGAGCTAGGAGAGGAGTGTGAGAGACACAGACAGAACTGGAAGTCCCGGGACATGAGACTGTGCCAGCGATGTGAGATAGGAGAGGTGTGAGAGACACAGACAGAACTGGAAGCCCTGGGAGATGAGACTATGCCAGCGATGTGAGCTAGGAGAGGTGTGTGAGAGAAACAGACAGCACTGGAAGCCCCGGGAGATGAGACTGTGCCAGCGATGTGAGATAGGAGAGGTGTGTGAGAGACACAGGCAGACACAGACAGAACTGGAAGCCACGGGAGGTGAGACTGTGCCAGCGATGTGAGCTAGGAGAGGTGTGTGAGAGACACAGACAGAACTGGAAGCCCCGGGAACTGAGACTGTGCCAGCGATGTGAGATAGAAGAGGTGTGTGAGAGACACAGGCAGACACAGACAGAACTGGAAGCCACGGGAGGTGAGACTGTGCCAGCGATGTGAGCTAGGAGTGGTGTGTGAGAGACACAGGCAAACATAGACAGAACTGGAAGCCCCGTGAGATGAGACTGTGCCAGCGATGTGAGCTAGGAGAGGAGTGTGAGACCCAGGCAGACACAGACAGAACTGGAAGCCCCGGGAGATGAGACTGTGCCAGCGATGTGAGCTAGGAGAGGAGTGTGAGAGACACAGGCAGACACAGACAGAACTAGAAGCCCCAGGACATGAGACTGTGCCAGCGATGTGAGCTAGGAGAGGTGTGTGAGAGACACAGGCAGAACTGGAAGTCCCGGGAGCTGAGACTGTGCCAGCGATGTGAGCTAGGAGAGGTGTGTTAGAGACACAGGTAGACACAGACAGAACTGGAAGCCCCAGGAGATGAGACTGTGCCAGCGATGTGAGATAGGAGAGGTGTGAGAGACACAGGCAGACACAGACAGAACTGGAAGCCACGGGAGGTGAGACTGTGCTAGCGATGTGAGCTAGGAGAGGTGTGTGAGAGATACAGGCAGACACAGACAGAACTGTAAGCCCCGTGAGATGAGACTGTGCCAGCGATGTGAGCTAGGAGAGGTGTGTGAGACCTAGGCAGACACAGACAGAACTGGAAGCCCCGGGAGATGAGACTGTGCCAGAGATGTGAGCTAGGAGAGGTGTGTGAGAGACACAGACAGAACTGGTAGCCCCGGGAGTTGAGACTGTGCCAGCGATGTGAGATAGGAGAGGTGTGTGAGAGACACAGGCAGACACAGACAGAACTGGAAGCCCCAGGACATGAGACTGTGCCAGCGATGTGAGCTAGGAGAGGTGTGTGAGAGACACAGGCAGAACTGGAAGTCCCGGGAGCTGAGACTGTGCCAGCGATGTGAGCTAGGAGAGGTGTGTTAGAAACACAGGTAGACACAGACAGAACTGGAAGCCCCAGGAGATGAGACTGTGCCAGCGATGTGAGATAGGAGAGGTGTGAGAGACACAGACAGAACTGGAAGCCCCGGGCGATGAGACTGTGCCAGCGATGTGAGCTAGGAGAGGTGTGTGAGAGACACAGACAGAACTGGAAGTCCCGGGAGATGAGACTGTGCCAGCGATGTGAGCTAGGAGAGGTGTGTGAGAGACACAGACAGCACTGGAAGCCCCGGGAGATGAGACTGTGCCAGCGATGTGAGATAGGAGAGGTGTTTGAGAGACACAGGCAGACACAGACAGAACTGGACGCCACGGGAGGTGAGACTGTGCCAGTGATGTGAGCTAGGAGAGGTGTGTGAGAGACACGGGCAGACACAGACAGAACTGGAAGCTCTGGGTGGTGAGACTGTGCCAGCGATGTGAGCTAGGAGAGGTGTGTGAGACACACAGGCAGACACAGACAGAACTGGAAGCCACGGGAGGTGAGACTGTGCCAGCGATGTGAGCTAGGAGAGGTGTGTGAGAGATACAGGCAGACACAGACAGAACTGTAAGCCCCGTGAGATGAGACTGTGCCAGCGATGTGAGCTAGGAGAGATGTGTGAGACCTAGGCAGACACAGACAGAACTGGAAGCCCCGGGAGATGAGACTGTGCCAGCAATGTGAGCAAGGAGAGGTGTGTGAGACAGGAAAACACAGACAGCACTGGAAGCCCCGGGAGATGAGACTGTGCCAGCGATGTGAGCTAGGAGAGGAGTGTGAGAGACACAGACAGAACTGGAAGTCCCGGGACATGAGACTGTGCCAGCGATGTGAGATAGGAGAGGTGTGAGAGACACAGACAGAACTGGAAGCCCTGGGAGATGAGACTATGCCAGCGGTGTGAGCTAGGAGAGGTGTGTGAGAGAAACAGACAGCACTGGAAGCCCCGGGAGATGAGACTGTGCCAGCAATGTGAGATAGGAGAGGTGTGTGAGAGACACAGGCAGACACAGACAGAACTGGAAGCCACGGGAGGTGAGACTGTGCCAGCGATGTGAGCTAGGAGAGGTGTGTGAGAGACACAGACAGAACTGGAAGCCCCGGGAACTGAGACTGTGCCAGCGATGTGAGATAGAAGAGGTGTGTGAGAGACACAGGCAGACACAGACAGAACTGGAAGCCACGGGAGGTGAGACTGTGCCAGCGATGTGAGCTAGGAGAGGTGTGTGAGAGACACAGGCAAACATAGACAGAACTGGAAGCCCCGGGAGATGAGACTGTGCCAGCGATGTGAGATAGAAGAGGTGTGTGAGAGACACAGGCAGACACAGACAGAACTGGAAGCCCCGTGAGATGAGACTGTGCCAGCGATGTGAGCTAGGAGAGGAGTGTGAGACCCAGGCAGACACAGACAGAACTGGAAGCCCCGGGAGATGAGACTGTGCCAGCGATGTGAGCTAGGAGAGATGTGTGAGACAGGCAGACACAGACAGCTCTGGAAGCCCCGGGAGATGAGACTGTGCCAGCGATGTGAGCTAGGAGAGGAGTGTGAGAGACACAGGCAGACACAGACAGAACTAGAAGCCCCGGGAGGTGAGACTGTGCCAGCGATGTGAGCTAGGAGAGGTGTGTGAGAGACACAGACAGCACTGGAAGTCCCGGGAGCTGAGACTGTGCCAGCGATGTGAGATAGGAGAGGTGTGTGAGAGACACAGGCAGACACAGACAGAACTGGAAGCCCCGGGAGGTGAGACTGTGCCAGCGATGTGAGCTAGGAGAGGTGTGTGAGAGACACAGACAGAACTGGTAGCCCCGGGAGTTGAGACTGTGCCAGCGATGTGAGATAGGAGAGGTGTGTGAGAGACACAGGCAGACACAGACAGAACTGGAAGCCCCGGGAGATGAGACTGTGCCAGCGATGTGAGCTAGGAGAGGTGTGTGAGAGACACAGGCAGAACTGGAAGTCCCGGGAGCTGAGACTTTGCCAGCGATGTGAGCTAGGAGAGGTGTGTGAGAGACACAGGTAGACACAGACAGAACTGGAAGCCCCAGGAGATGAGACTGTGCCAGCGATGTGAGCTAGGAGAGGTGTGAGAGACACAGACAGAACTGGAAGCCCCGGGAGATGAGACTGTGCCAGCGATGTGAGCTAGGAGAGGTGTGTGAGAGACAGACAGAACTGGAAGTCCCGGGAGATGAGACTGTGCCAGCGATGTGAGCTAGGAGAGGTGTGTGAGAGATACAGGCAGACACAGACAGAACTGTAAGCCCCGTGAGATGAGACTGTGCCAGCGATGTGAGCTAGGAGAGGTGTGTGAGACCTAGGCAGACACAGACAGAACTGGAAGCCCCGGGAGATGACACGGTGCCAGCAATGTGAGCTAGGAGAGGTGTGTGAGACAGGCAGACACAGACAGCACTGGAAGCCATGGGAGATGAGACTGTGCCAGCGATGTGAGCTAGGAGAGGAGTGTGAGAGACACAGACAGAACTGGAAGTCCCGGGAGCTGAGACTGTGCCAGCGATGTGAGATAGGAGAGGTGTGTGAGAGACACAGGCAGACACAGACAGAACTGGAAGCCCCGGGAGGTGAGACTGTGCCAGCGAGGTGAGCTAGGAGAGGTGTGTGAGAGACACAGACAGAACTGGAAGTCCCGGGACATGAGACTGTGCCAGCGATGTGAGCTAGGAGAGGTGTGTGAGAGACACAGACAGCACTGGAAGCCCCGGGAGGTGAGACTGTGCCAGCGATGTGAGCTAGGAGAGGTGTGTGAGAGACACAGGCAGACACAGGCAGAACTGGGAGCCACGGGAGGTTACACTGTGCCAGCGATGTGAGCTTGGAGAGGTGTGTGAGAGACACAGGCAGACACAGACAGAACTGGAAGCCCCGGGAGATGAGACTGTGCCAGCGATGTGAGCTAGGAGAGGTGTGTGAGACCTAGGCAGACACAGACAGAACTGGGATCCACGGGAGGTTACACTGTGCCAGCGATGTGAGCTTGGAGAGGTGTGTGAGAGACACGGGCAGACACAGACAGAACTGGAAGCCCCGGGAGATGAGACTGTGCCAGCGATGTGAGCTAGGAGAGGTGTGAGAGACACAGGCAGACACAGACAGAACTGGAGGCCCTGGGAGATGAGACTGTGCCAGCGATGTGAGCTAGGAGAGGAGTGTGAGACTCAGGCAGACACAGACAGAACTGGAGGCCCTGGGAGATGAGACTGTGCCAGTGATGTGAGCTAGGAGAGGAGTGTGAGACCCAGGCAGACACTGTAAGGAATCGGGGAACACGTCCTTTGCGACGTGTTCCCTCCTTACCTGTCCTATCCCAGACCTCCACTCTGGCACAAGCGTGTGCACGTACCCCCGCCCCCTCGGACACACCTCGCTTCTCTCATGATGACGTGCACTGCTCCCCAGCTGCGTGGCAAGTACTCATTTAGCCCACTTGTCTCCGGCAGCCAATCCTTGCCTCCGCAGAGGCCGCGCCTCCGCTCCGCCTCCCTTGCTACTGGTTCCTGTGTGCTACAAATACTCTGCAGTTCCTTTCCTACCTTTCTGAGCATAACTTGTTGTAGCCTTGAGCTCCTGCGTCTGTTGTGCATTTCTCCTTGTCCTGTGTTCTTTTGCAGTTAACTCTTCGTGTACCGACCCGGCTTGACTTTGGAACCTCTAGATATTGACCCCGGCTTACCCTCGACTCTGCGGACCTCTCCAACCCAGACCACGGCTATACGGACCTCCACGATTCTGACCTCTCCAACCCCAGACCACGGCTATATGGACTTCCACTATTCTGACCTCTCCAACCCCAGACCACGGCTAACGGACTTGACTATTCTGACCTCTCCATTCCAAGACCTGGGCAAGTATCAGGACTAACCCGCTCTCTCCAACCCAGACCCGGATACGTTTGACAATCCGCCTGCCAGGCACGCTTCCGCTGCTGTGGGTGCGTGGTTTACTACTTCCCCACCTCAGTATCGGGTCCTGTCTTGCTCGTGGGCAGCACAAGCGTTACAGACACAGACAGAACTGGAAGCCCCGGGAGATGAGACTGTGCCAGCAATGTGAGCTAGGAGTGACAGAAGATGAAACACACTTCCTGCTACATTGCCCACAATACTCTGAAGTGAGGAACTCACAGCTCTTATCCAGAACTTTAATGACATAGAAGAGAACCAAAAAATAGCGATCCTCTAGGGAGAAGATGAGGACACAGCAGGACTGGCTGCACACTACATCAGCGCCTGTCACAGGCTGAGACGCCCACTAACCCCCACATCCCTGCGTGTAACTGTTACCCATGTACCATGCAATCATTATACCCTACATGTCACGAGAGACCAGGCAAAATACACCTTTATACCGGGATCTTATCATTGAGCAAAGCCAATAAGTAAAATAAATTGTAATTTATTCCATAGAAACAGGCAAACACACATTGAATTACAATAGACAGAAAAATATACACTTACTGGGGGTCTGGGGTTGACAAACTGACTTTCCCAGTTGAAATAAAGTCTTTAAAACAGTACAGTGCTGAAGTGGGGACTTAGAAAACATTCCTTTTTAAAAAGTCCTGCAGCCTTCCTCCTTGCAATCGCAGCAAGGCATCTCTGGGCCCGGTCCGACCCGTTCTTGCCCTTATGGCAAATTGGACTTCTGGAATCACTTGGGAACACATGGAACCACATAGGAACACATGGACCACCCAAGAAAGAACAACAGCAGAGAGAGTTCTGGGAGGGTGATGAGCTGTCTTATACACTTTGGGACAGGCTGTCCCACAGCATACCCCCCAACCAGTGGCATGGGAATTTCATCCCTGGCCACTCACACACTTTGCCAGGTTTGTAAAACCTGTGCCCACACACTATTCAAACCCACCCCGCTCCCCACCACCTCAATGCCACTAAGTCTGGGCTAGGTTACAGGGGCCCTTTGAATTGAGGATATCGGTGCTCCAGTTAGCCCTCCTTGCTAACAAAGGGTTCACACTGTAGAGGGATAGGGGGATTGGCCCGGTATTAAAGGGGTTGCACCCCATATGGCCACCCCCTGACCTCACCAGGGAGGCAAGGGGTTAACTGGACTGCGGTCCAGAACTGTGGTTTATCTTGCTATAACATGAAAAATGTATGTTCCCCTGTTATAATGTACCATCATCATACCAGTGTCTGCACCACACACACACTGGGATCCATCCGGGAGGACAAGGGTTAATAGTTGAATAGTGATTATAGCCCTTTGTTTAATGTTCCCGCCTTTTCAGGCACCATTTTGCAGAGTCCCATAGGCCGCCATTGAAGCTCCATTCATTTCAATGGCGGAGGGAGCGGTTTTGGACCTGTTTTCTTCGAAGACCAGCAGGTGGCGTCCGAGAGGAGGAGCGGCGGTTTACCATTGTAAGTCAATGGGCCCATTGACTTCAATGAGGATTCCTCGACGTCGGCCTCCAGGAACGAGTTGGCAGCCGTCCAAACCGCAGACCGCAAATGCGGATACTTTGTCTAAAAAAAGAGTTTGATCGCTGTTAGTTCAAGTTCAAAGACAAGTGGCGTGGGAATCTTAGGTTCTAGGGCACCAAGGAATAAAATTCTTTTTGCCCCTAGCTCCTAGGCCTCCCCTCACTTGACCACCACCGGGTCCAAGAATCCAGGATCCCCAGAAAGGGTCGTGCTGGCTGAGCGGGTCGCGCCATAGGTTCCAATGGCGGCGGAAGAAGCAGCACGAGAAAACGGCTATGTCCGAAACCCTGAAAATCATAAGCCCATATCTCCGGTTCTGGAGGGTTCAGAGGGCCGGGATTTGGCCTGCCTGCAGTCACTGTTCCGGCATGACCGCAGATCCATTCCCGACCCTCTCCGACCAACCCGATGGAGTATGGACCACCATAAAGGTTCGTGAGTTTTTCCCATAGACTTCAATGGCGGCCGTTTCCCCATTGACCGGCTATGGCGGAGAAGCCCCATAGGCTTCAACGGTAGCGATGCTCCGTTGAAAGTCAATGGCGGCAGACTCCCATAGCCAATGGCGGAGTTTCACCATTGAAAGTCTATGGCAGCAGAACCCGTTGTTTTCAATGGGGAATGAGGGAAAAACCGAGATTTATTTTACAGTGGAGAATTTTGTGATAAAATAAGAAACGGTTTATGTGGTATTTGCATATCTCCGGTTCTGAAGGTCGCAGCGGGCTGAAACTAGTGTCCCACTTCCGGCATTAAGGCCTGGGTAGTTTGGACCCGCTGGACCTAACAGAACCGGTTATTTTAATATGTGTGTACATTAAAAACCATATTGTATTTCAAAGCGGGGACAAAAGCCAGTGAAGATTCCTGCCCACTAAGGAATGTAAATGATCAGGGGGGCGACCCAATGTCTAAGAACCAGGCCCTGATCAAAAGACTCAGCCACTCTAACTGTTTATATGAGGGCGGAGAAGCGTGAAGCTGGAGTGGTTTGTAGGTGCTATAACTCACACCTGCAAACAAAGAATATCCTGCCAGATCCCCCATCTGGCAGACTGCCCTGCGCCCCTGATTTGGGTGTAGGGCTACAGAAATGAGACCCTCAGGGTCCCAGTACGCATGTGCCAACTACCTGGAGGGCATGGGTTAACAATGTTCCCACGTTAGTAATTGGCACTCAATAAGAATAGGGTTGAAAAGATATATAAACTGATGTCAACCCTACAGTCTGTCTTCTTGTTACATCTTGATTGATACCTGATTGCTGGAGAATTGCTATTTGATACTTCTTCATTCCAACGCCTAAGTAAGTGTTACCTTCTTGTCTGTTAATTGTACTATCTTGTTGTGTTCACCTATCTAAGGAATAACTATACTTTATTATATCTAAGCCTCGTTCAGTTCAACCCAGTTATTTGGTGTTCATTATATCTTGTCATAAGTTACCGTGACACACACCTCCTGGCATCTCTTAGGCTTTCAAGTCCTGGCTTCCTCGCAGATGCATCGGCACCGAGCTTGGTAGCCATGAGTTCGAAATCCCACCGTTCATTTACAGGTTATCAATATATATATATATATATATATATACACATTAAACTATACCCATTTAATAAAATATATTGTGTCCTGTCTTCTGTGTGCTAAAAGTTATGAATTCCTATCCTGCTGTCAGGGATGGAGTGAGGGTATAATTCATCTACCCTCACGAGCCTCATTCCTGGCACACGAGAAGAATACTTTTAAACTTTTTAAAGCACTGCAAACGTGCTCAGCTTTATAACCTTAGCTCGAGCACCTTCCTGAACCCCTACTCTAGGCTCAGGATGCCTGGACATGTATGTGGGTACCTCTGCTATACTGGGGAATCCGTGTATACCTGCAGATATATTTTAACCCCTTCATACCCATTTACCTTGTCTGGAAGATGCTGCAGCAGGGACTTTGGCGGTGAGCCGTAAGAACGTTTCCAGGGTCCGAGGTTGGCGGAGTAATGTGTTTAGCTGTATCCGAAGATATCACTCAATCTCTGGATACAACTTTTGGGGTATCCTATAACTCCGGAACCCCGCTACATAGACACATTCTGCAAAGACTTTCTCTGCCAAACCCACCCTGAAACTTACAGCCTAGAAATCTCCCGATCCCAGCATCCCCGGAGAGGAAATAAAATCACATCATTCTTTAATGTCGCAAAATCAGTATACAGTTGCAGTAATATATTTTTGACATCTGGGTCCCAGAGCTGACACTCTAAGACCCTAACACACAGGTCAGGGTTAACCAAGTGAGCTTGACCTTTATTATAAGCCTGGTTAACCCCTTCACCGTCACACTACCCCCTATAATTCATGTACTGTGTAATAATTAAACCTTACCCCCTGTTATTCATGTAATGTGTAACCATTATACCCGACCCCCTATAATTCATGTACTGTGCAATCATTATACCCTACCCTGTGTTATTCATGTACTGTGTAATAATTATACCCTACCCCTATAATTCTTGTACTGTGCAATCATTATATCCTACCCTGTGTTATTCTTGCTTTGGCAATAGTGAAATGTTCTTTCGGCATGCCAATAAAGCTGATTTGATTTCATTCTGGCAGCAGGTGAGAGAGGAGAGTGAAATAACGCTATGTTAGTTATATCGCCTCACTGTGGGGTTACCCCCATCCAGACCCGGAAATAGGGGTTTATCTCACGGTGAGGGAGAGGGAAATAACGCTATGTTAGTTATATCACGTCACTGTGGGGTTACCCCCATCCAGACCCGGAAATAGGGGTTTATCTCACGGTGAGAGAGAGAAATAACGCTATGTTAGTTATATCACCTCACTGTGGGCTTACCCCCATCCAGACCCGGAAATAGGGGTTTATCTCACGGTGAGAGAGAGGGAAATAACGCTATGTTAGTTATATCACCTCACTGTGAGGTTACTCCCATCCAGACCCGGAAATAGGGGTTTATCTCACGGTGAGAGGGAAATAACGCTATGTTAGTTATATCACCTCACTGTGGGGTTACCCCCATCCAGACCCGGAAATAGGGGGTTATCTCACGGTGAGAGAGAGGGAAATAACGCTATGTTAGTTATATCACCTCACTGTGGGGTTACCCCCACCCAGACCCGGAAATAGGGGTTTATCTCACGGTGAGAGAGAGAGGGAAATAACGCTATGTTAGTTATATCACCTCACTGTGGGGTTACCCCCATCCAGACCCGGAAATAGGGGTTTATCTCACGGTGAGAGAGAGGGAAATAACGCTATGTTAGTTATATCACCTCACTGTGGGGTTACCCCCATCCAGACCCGGAAATAGGGGTTTATCTCACGGTGAGAGAGAGAGGGAAATAACGCTATGTTAGTTATATCACCTCACTGTGGGGTTACCCCCATCCAGACCCGAAAATAGGGGTTTATCTCACGGTGAGAGAGAGAAATAACGCTATGTTAGTTATATCACCTCACTGTGGGGTTACCCCCATCCAGACCCGGAAATAAGGGTTTATCTCACGGTGAGAGGGGGAAATAATGCTATGTTAGTTATATCACCTCACTGTGGGGTTACCCCCATCCAGACCCGGAAATAGGGGTTTATCTCACGGTGAGAGAGAGGGAAATAACGCTATGTTAGTTATATCACCTCACTGTGGGGTTACCCCCATCCAGACCTGGAAATAGGGGTTTATCTCACGGTGAGAGAGAGGGAAATAACGCTATGTTAGTTATATCACCTCACTGTGGGGTTACCCCCATCCAGACCCGGAAATAGGGGTTTATCTCATGGTGAGAGCGAGGGAAATAACGCTATGTTAGTTATTTCACCTCACTGTGGGGTTACCCCCATCCAGACCCGGAAATAGGGGTTTATCTCACGTTGAGAGAGAGAGGGAAATAACGCTATGTTAGTTATATCACCTCACTGTGGGGTTACCCCCATCCAGACCCGGAAATAGGGGTTTAACTCACTGTGAGAGAGAGGGAAATAACGCTATGTTAGTTATATCACCTCACTGTGGGGTTACCCCCATCCAGACCCTATAAAATCCCTATGTCAGCGCCTGGATGTAAGTAACGCCACTTTTAGGTATCACCTAACTAACGTCACGCTAAGTCCCCACGTTAGCCTTAACGGACTTTAGTGGCTATGCCACGTTATGATCACGCCTCATTTGCATATCATTTGCATGTCATTATCACTAACGGCAATTATAATTACCGCTATGCTCTTTACGGGAGAAAACCCGGCTTCACGTGACCTTATTGTCCTGTGAAGATACGCGTTTAGTCTTAACGTGATGTTACGTTATCACCATGTCATGTGACGTGGGTTTATGAGACGCGGATACACAGCGAGACCGCGCCGATCAGCTTGAGGTGACGGGTATGTGCGCATTGATGGAATTAATCAGACTGGTGCTTTAAACTTCTCATTCTGCATGAATAACGCGCTTAGCGATCATATTGCGCTGATTCAGGATATAATCTGGTAACAGTTGGAGTTCTTCTAATAACAAAGCGCTGTGTTACCTCTGATCTGAGCATCAAAATGACACATCACATGTTCCCGGAGCGAGAGGTAAAAAACATAATTTTATTAGTAAAAATACCCACTATTTGGAACCCCCCTTTTCAGCTATTTAAAATGGTTCTCAGCCACACAGCAGGTGACAAGCGCGAGAGTGTAATATAGCAACTAACTCAACTGCTCCTGACTATTCAATTCTGATCAGTCAGGATCCTATACAGTACACTGTACCTAGAAGTCAGGATCCTATACAGTACACTGTACCTAGAAGTCAGGATCCTATACAGTACACTGTACGTAGAAGTCAGGATCCTATACCGTACACTGTACGTAGAAGTCAGGATCCTATACAGTACCCTGTACCTAGAAGTCAGGATCCTATACAGTACACTGTACCTAGAAGTCAGGATCCTATACAGTACCCTGTACCTAGAAGTCAGGATCCTATACAGTACACTGTACCTAGAAGTCAGGATCCTATACAGTACACTGTACCTAGAAGTCAGGATCTTATACAGTACCCTGTACCTAGAAGTCAGGATCCTATACAGTACACTGTACCTAGAAGTCAGGATCCTATACAGTACACTGTACCTAGAAGTCAGGATCCTATACAGTACACTGTACCTAGAAGTCAGGATCCTATACAGTACCCTGTACCTAGAAGTCAGGATCCTATACAGTACACTGTACCTAGAAGTCAGGATCCTATACAGTACCCTGTACCTAGAAGTCAGGATCCTATACAGTTCGCTGTACCTAGAAGTCAGGATCCTATACAGTACACTGTACCTAGAAGTCAGGATCCTATACAGTACACTGTACCTAGAAGTCAGGATCCTATACAGTACACTGTACCTAGAAGTCAGGATCCTATACAGTACCCTGTACCTAGAAGTCAGGATCCTATACAGTACGCTGTACCTAGAAGTCAGGATCCTATACAGTACGCTGTACCTAGAAGTCAGGATCCTATACAGTACGCTGTACCTAGAAGTCAGGATCCTATACAGTACGCTGTACCTAGAAGTCAGGATCCTATACAGTACGCTGTACCTAGAAGTCAGTATCCTATACAGTACGCTGTACCTAGAAGTCAGGATCCTGTACAGTACGCTGTACCTAGAAGTCAGGATCCTATACAGTTCGCTGTACCTAGAAGTCAGGATCCTATACAGTACGCTGTACCTAGAAGTCAGGATCCTATACAGTACGATGTACCTAGAACTCAGGATCCTATACAGTACGCTGTACCTAGAAGTCAGGATCCTATACAGTACGATGTACCTAGAACTCAGGATCCTATACAGTACGCTGTACCTAGAAGTCAGGATCCTATACAGTACGCTGTACCTAGAAGTCAGGATCCTATACAGTACGCTGTACCTAGAAGTCAGGATCCTATACAGTACGCTGTACCTAGAAGTCAGGATCCTATACAGTACGCTGTACCTAGAAGTCAGGATCCTATACAGTACGCTGTACCTAGTAGTCAGGATCCTATACAATACGCTGTACCTAGAAGTCAGGATCCTATACAGTACGCTGTACCTAGAAGTCAGGATCCTATACAGTACGCTGTACCTAGAAGTCAGGATCCTATACAGTACGCTGTACCTAGAAGTCAGGATCCTATACAGTACGCTGTACCTAGAAGTCAGGATCCTATACATTACGCTGTACCTAGAAGTCAGGATCCTATACAGTACGCTGTACCTAGAAGTCAGGATCCTATACAGTACGCTGTACCTAGAAGTCAGGATCCTATACAGTACGCTGTACCTAGAAGTCAGGATCCTATACAGTACGCTGTACCTACTGTAGAAGTCAGGATCCTATACAGTACGCTGTACCTAGAAGTCAGGATCCTATACAGTACGCTGTACCTAGAAGTCAGGATCCTATACAGTACGCTGTACCTAGAAGTCAGGATCCTATACAGTACGCTGTACCTAGAAGTCAGGATCCTATACAGTACACTGTACCTAGAAGTCAGGATCCTATACAGTACGCTGTACCTAGTAGTCAGGATCCTATACAGTACGCTGTACCTAGAAGTCAGGATCCTATACAGTACGCTGTACCTAGAAGTCAGGATCCTATACAGTACGCTGTACCTAGAAGTCAGGATCCTATACAGTACGCTGTACCTAGAAGTCAGGATCCTATACAGTACGCTGTACCTAGAAGTCAGGATCCTATACAGTACGCTG
This sequence comes from Ascaphus truei, assembly GCF_040206685.1. Lineage (NCBI taxonomy): Eukaryota > Metazoa > Chordata > Amphibia > Anura > Ascaphidae > Ascaphus > Ascaphus truei. Next base: position 59,864,288 of record NC_134492.1, on the reverse strand, counting down.
TACCTACTGTAGAAGTCAGGATCCTATACAGTACGCTGTACCTAGAAGTCAGGATCCTATACAGTACGCTGTACCTAGAAGTCAGGATCCTATACAGTACGCTGTACCTAGAAGTCAGGATCCTATACAGTACGCTGTACCTAGAAGTCAGGATCCTATACAGTACGCTGTACCTAGAAGTCAGGATCCTATACAGTACGCTGTACCTAGAAGTCAGGATCCTATACAGTACACTGTACCTAGAAGTCAGGATCCTATACAGTACGCTGTACCTAGAAGTCAGGATCCTATACAGTAGGCTGTACCTAGAAGTCAGGATCCTATACAGTACGCTGTACCTAGAAGTCAGGATCCTATACAGTACGCTGTACCTAGAAGTCAGGATCCTATACAGTACGCTGTACCTAGAAGTCAGGATCCTATACAGTACGCTGTACCTAGAAGTCAGGATCCTATACAGTACGCTGTACCTAGAAGTCAGGATCCTATACAGTACACTGTACCTAGAAGTCAGGATCCTATACAGTACGCTGTACCTAGAAGTCAGGATCCTATACAGTACGCTGTACCTAGAAGTCAGGATCCTATACAGTAGGCTGTACCTAGAAGTCAGGATCCTATACAGTACGCTGTACCTAGAAGTCAGGATCCTATACAGTACGCTGTACCTAGAAGTCAGGATCCTATACAGTACGCTGTACCTAGAAGTCAGGATCCTATACAGTACGCTGTACCTAGAAGTCAGGATCCTATACAGTACGCTGTACCTAGAAGTCAGGATCCTATACAGTACGCTGTACCTAGAAGTCAGGATCCTATACAGTACGCTGTACCTAGAAGTCAGGATCCTATACAGTACGCTGTACCTAGAAGTCAGGATCCTATACAGTACGCTGTACCTAGAAGTCAGGATCCTATACAGTACACTGTACCTAGAAGTCAGGATCCTATACAGTACACTGTACCTAGAAGTCAGGATCCTATACAGTACCCTGTACCTAGAAGTCAGGATCCTATACAGTACACTGTACCTAGAAGTCAGGATCCTATACGGTACACTGTACCTAGAAGTCAGGATCCTATACGGTACACTGTACCTAGAAGTCAGGATCCTATACAGTACACTGTACCTAGAAGTCAGGATCCTATACAGTACCCTGTACCTAGAAGTCAGGATCCTATACAGTACGCTGTACCTACTGTAGAAGTCAGGATCCTATACAGTACGCTGTACCTAGAAGTCAGGATCCTATACAGTACGCTGTACCTAGAAGTCAGGATCCTATACAGTACGCTGTACCTAGAAGTCAGGATCCTATACAGTACGCTGTACCTAGAAGTCAGGATCCTATACAGTACACTGTACCTAGAAGTCAGGATCCTATACAGTACACTGTACCTAGAAGTCAGGATCCTATACAGTACGCTGTACCTAGAAGTCAGGATCCTATACAGTAGGCTGTACCTAGAAGTCAGGATCCTATACAGTACGCTGTACCTAGAAGTCAGGATCCTATACAGTACGCTGTACCTAGAAGTCAGGATCCTATACAGTACGCTGTACCTAGAAGTCAGGATCCTATACAGTACGCTGTACCTAGAAGTCAGGATCCTATACAGTACGCTGTACCTAGAAGTCAGGATCCTATACAGTACGCTGTACCTAGAAGTCAGGATCCTATACAGTACGCTGTACCTAGAAGTCAGGATCCTATACAGTACGCTGTACCTAGAAGTCAGGATCCTATACAGTACGCTGTACCTAGAAGTCAGGATCCTATACAGTACACTGTACCTAGAAGTCAGGATCCTATACAGTACACTGTACCTAGAAGTCAGGATCCTATACAGTACCCTGTACCTAGAAGTCAGGATCCTATACAGTACCCTGTACCTAGAAGACCTAGAAACTCTACAATCAGAATGGTTGTCTAGCACCAAATCTGCCCCCGGTATTACCCGTCGCCACTTAAAGAGGCGTTCCAAGCGGCCATTTAAAAAAACAAAAACATGGGCTTGAAGCAGGGGGTCTTCAGAGCTGAACCCCATTAATCTCAGCTCCGGCGACCCCCTGCTTCCGGAGATACAGACCTCTCCGTAGGGGGTGCCGGGAGCCGCTCAGCCTAATGGCGGAGTTTCATAGCTCCGGAGGCCTGCGGCCAATGTAAAATATGTATCATGTGTTATGAATATACATACATATAAATACATATAATATTATATGTATAGGTATTATACTATATATTATATATATTATATCATATATTATATATATTATAAGTATACATTACCGCATAGCAGCAAAAAGGGAGACAGCACTCAGGTGAATGAAAATAAATGTATTAAATACAGCACATAACTCCAACGTTTCGATCCCACAGGGGGATCTTCCTCAGGGTGGTGCAACAGTTTAGGTATTATACTATATATATTAAATATATTGCTCAAGTTATATGTTGTATTCATGATATTAATTATACATAACATTGTAGATAAGGTACACTACAATATAATATATGATATATCATGAATACAACACATGAATTGAATATAAACACACTTTTATACATTCACATTATATGACAAAGCCTTGAGTACATGGTTAAAATAATGTCATGTATTATTATTATTATTATTATTAATAATAATCATAATAATATTCATAATAATAATAACATTAATAATCACAGTAATAATAATATTAATGGTGATGCTGACGATAATATTAATAATAATAACATTAATAATCACAGTAATAATAATTTTAATAATGATAATAATAATAACATCAGTAATCACAGTAATAATAATTTTACCAGGTAGTGCTAGGAGCTGCACATGTGGTTGTGCCTTGGTGTGGCTTGCAGGCTTATAACGCTTTGACCAACGACGTTAACTAAATAACCCTTACTTAAGAAAATCCGCATTGAAGTTTTGCACTAATATATTTTTTGTCACGTTGGATGTAGCATTCGGCATTTCTGTCTTTTGTGGTATACCTTTGGCCACGCTCAGTAGCCCTCCTTTTGTGGTATACCTTTGGCCACGCTCAGTAGCCCTCCTTTTGTGGTATACCTTTGGCCACGCTCAGTAGCCCTCCTTTTGTGGTATACCTTTGGCCACGCTCAGTAGCCCTCCTTTTGTGGTATACCTTTGGCCACGCTCAGTAGCCCTCCTTTTGTGGTATACCTTTGGCCACGCTCAGTAGCCCTCCTTTTGTTGGCCACGCTCAGTAGCCCTCCTTTTGTGGTATACCTTTGGCCACGCTCAGTAGCCCTCCTTTTGTTGGCCACGCTCAGTAGCCCTCCTTCTGTTGGCCACGCTCAGTAGCCCTCCTTTTGTTGGCCACGCTCAGTAGCCCTCCTTCTGTTGGCCACGCTCAGTAGCCCTCCTTTTGTTGGCCACGCTCAGTAGCCCTCCTTCTGTTGGCCACGCTCAGTAGCCCTCCTTTTGTTGGCCACGCTCAGTAGCCCTCCTTTTGTTGGCCACGCTCAGTAGCCCTCCTTCTGTTGGCCACGCTCAGTAGCCCTCCTTCTGTTGGCCACGCTCAGTAGCCCTCCTTCTGTTGGCCACGCTCAGTAGCCCTCCTTTTGTTGGCCACGCTCAGTAGCCCTCCTTCTGTTGGCCACGCTCAGTAGCCCCCCTTTTGTTGGCCACGCTCAGTAGCCCTCCTTCTGTTGGCCACGCTCAGTAGCCCTCCTTCTGTTGGCCACGCTCAGTAGCCCCCCTTTTGTTGGCCACGCTCAGTAGCCCTCCTTTTGTTGGCCACGCTCAGTAGCCCTCCTTTTGACACTAATATATATGATGTGGTGGGTTTGGGGATGCTTGAGCTTGCTGGGACTGTGTGTTTATTAATGTAATTTGCAGCTGGTGTTAGTCAGTGTTAGGAGGTTAGCGCCCCTCCCCTCAGGGTTTAAGCTCGCCCCTCCCCACTTTCTAAGTGAGCAGGTCCTTTTCATGTTCCTGTGCAGGACAGACCCACTGTGGTCACTCTCCCCCCAACAGAGGTAAATGAGGATTGTACCAGGTAGTGTTAGGACCGCAAATTTGGTTGTGCCTTGGCGTGGCTTGCAGACTTTCACAATACTAATAAAAATCATAGGAAAACATTAATAATCACAGTATTAATAATTATGATAATAACAACATTAATACTCACCGTAGTAATAATAATAATAATAATAATAATAACAACATTAATACTCAATAATAACAATAATGATAATAACATTAATACTCATTAATAACAATAATGATAATAACATTAATACTCGCCGTAGTAATAATAATAATAATAATAATAATAATAATAATAATAATAATAATAATAACAACATTAATACTCAATAATAACAATAATGATAACAACATTAATACTCATTAATAACAATAATGATAATAACATTAATACTCGCAGTAATAATAATAATAACATTAATACTCATTCATAACAATAATGATAATAACATTAATACTCTTTCATAACAATAATGATCATACCATTAATACTCACCGCAGTAATAATAATAATGATAATAACATTTAATACTCACAGTAATAATAATAATAATAATGATAACATTAATAATCACAGTAATAATAATGATAAGGATAAGGATAATATGAATACATGTATATACACAGTTATATATACACACACACACACACACACACACACACACACACACACACACACACACACACACACACACACACACACACACACACACACACGTTCCTATGTCTATACTGTATATATATTACTTTTTAAACACGTGACCAAACAACAAATCCTCTTCAGGCAGTAAGAGGTTAAGGAAATCCCCCTGTCTGGTGACGTCACGAAGAGAGGAGGCGGTGCCCAGTTACAGACACAATCTCCAGGCAATGAGCGGCCGGCCCGCTGAAGCCCCGCCCCTCTTCCACCTCCAACCAGATGGACGGCCACTGCAACCAATAGGCGCTTCTGCTCGGCGGAAATGACGTCTAGGAATTGTAGGTGTTGGTGGCGGAAGCGCCTCAGAGGGGACTGGGGAGAGAGACTCCGACAGGAGGGGGCGGGGCCTGGGGCAAGAGGACAGCAGGAGTTGGGTTATCCTGGGGTAATTATACAGTATCCATTGAGGCAACAATGTCTCTGGGGTTAGGCTGTCATGGGGTAATAAGTCATCTTGGGGTGAGGGTAACAGGAGTTATGTTATCATGGGGTATTAAGACACCTAGGGGCAGCAGGGTCTAAGGAGTTGGGTTATCGGGGTGTATTAAGACTCGTGTCCGTGGAGTGCCAGGAGTTGGGTTATTGGGTGTATTTAGACTGGTGTCCGCAGGATGCCAGGAGTTGGGTTATTGGGGTGTATTAAGACTCGTGTCCGCGAGGTGCGAGGAGTTGGGTTATCGGGGTGTTTTAAGACTCGTGCAGGAGTTGGGTTATCTGGGTGTATTAAGACTGGTGTCTGCGAGGTGCCAGGAGTTGGGTTATCGGGGTGTTTTAAGACTCGTGCACGAGTTGGGTTACCCCAGGTATAATCACATGCACTGGGTTTGTCGCAGGACTTCACGTTACGAGCAATCTCTCGGCCTGTGTCTGCGTGTCATCGCCAACGTGTTTCACCCACCAGCTTCATCAAGAAGAGGCAGACGTGAGGCGTGGCCGTAGTCTGAAGCGCCGGCCGTGACACCGGCGTCTTGGGGATTTTAATCCAGGGGTTCCCAAACTGAAGTCAACCCCCAGAAAAAAAATCAGTTGTGATGCCTATTAACCCCCATTCTGTATTTGCCCAAAAGTGAGATGACCAAGTGGGTTTGGGTCCCTTAAGGGAGACTAAGGATTCCACTCAGTGAATGGTAATAATTGGGTGATTGGTATAGAGGCACTGCAATCTTTCTCCCTCCCCTGCGCGCTCCCTCGCCTGACACTTTCTGTATCATGTGCTGATGTAGCACGTTTGTTATCTCCTTAACTAGGGGTGCTTAACTCCAGCCCTCAACCCCCCCCCCCCCCACCCTCTCAACAGGTCAGATTTTTAGGATATCCCAGCCTCAGCACAGTTGGCTCAATCAGAGGCTTAGTCTTCGACTGAGCCTCTAATTGAGCTACCTGTGCTGAAGCTGGGATATCCTGAAAACCTGACCCATTGGGGGGGGGGGGGGGGTTGATGACTGGAGTTTAGCCCCCTGCCATTACCCATTGTCTTTAATAGAGCTACTCATAACAAAACACGCCAGCGTTAACGCAAAACATAACGTGGTGTTACCTGTACTGCCCCTTTGATCTCTCACCTCTCTTTAAAGCCTCTTGACCGCCCTTGGTTGGGAAACACTGTTATCTGTTTGAGGGTATTCTCTTGACATGAAACATTTTTCAAAGAGGTCTCTCCCTAAAATTCTCTGTATCGCGGTTTTATTGATCTTGATAATATTGACAACCAAATGTTTTGTAACAGCTGCTGTCTGTATTTCGTTGGCAGATCATGAAGCTCCTGCAGCTCAAGTGTGTGACATTAAAAGCGCCTCTTTCACCGTCCTGACCTTTTTTTAAAAATTTTATGGTTTTTACCATGCGGAAAAGGCGACCAAGTCTTCAACGACGCTCGTCTCGTGGGAATCCAAAAGAAACCTCCACGGATTCTCTCTCTGTCCCGTGTGACCCAGAGAAGGCTCCTTTGGAAACCACCGACGTTCAAGGTTCAGGTCGGAGGAAAATTTTAAGTTCCCTGAACTACAGCAAAAACTTGCTGAAGAATTTGAACGACGACCGTCAGAGGCAGACGTCCTTCTGCGACCTTGTCATCGTGGTGGAAGGCAAAGAATTCCCCGTGCACAAAGTGGTGCTGGCCGTGGGAAGCAGCTACTTCCACGCGTGCCTGAGCAAGAACCCGCGGACACAGGTGGTGACTCTGGACCACGTCGGCAGTCCGGCCTTTCAGCACCTGCTGGATTTTCTCTACACTTCTGAGTTTCTGGTGCGGGAGACCGAAATCGGGGCGGTCCTGGAGGCAGCGAGGTTTCTCGATATCATCGAGGCGGTTAAGTTGTTGGCCACCGAGGATGACGGAGGTTGTGCTCCCGCTGGAGACTGGCCGTCGGAGGAACCGGCAGATAAGTCTATTGGTAAACTGGAGAGTAGTCATCAGTGCTTGTTGTGTGGTCGGAATTTCTGCTACAAGAAGACACTGGAAAACCACTTGGGCAAAGCTCACGGGTTGGGGAAAGCAGGAGACGTCCTAGAGGACTCTGACCCGTCCATGAGGAAGTCAACGCGGAAGAGGAAGTGCCCCGTCAAATTTGAAAATGGGGAGCGGGAGAGCGACGGGGCATCAGTCAGCGAGATGGACAAAAGTAGCCGGGACAGGACGGACTCGGAGGATTCTGGGAGCGAGTTTAATGGAGGGGTGGAGGAGGAGGAGGAGAACGGGCAGGCGGAGGGGGTGGAGGAGGAGGTGGACACAGAGGGGGATGAAGGACAAAGTGATGGGGAGCCGGATGAAGAGGGGAATGACAATTCTGACACTCCTGGGAGTTACCCAGACGGACTGGCCCCTATAGTGCTGCAGATGTGTAGCAAAAAGGTTCTGAAATGTCCAAAGTGCGAGAAGGTGTTTGACCGAGTGGGTAAGAACGGTGTTGTTATTATTATTGTTGTTTTAATAAAGGGAACAGAAGATATCAGCCTCTTTGCTGCCAGTGGGAACGGTGCTTCGATCTCCCACAAATAAACACGCTTGTCTCTTTGCAGCGGTTAATTTGCTGCTTCGGTAAAGAGGAAAAAATGTGTGTGCATATATATATGTCTCTCTCTCCCCCTCCCCCTCCCCCTCTCTCTCTCCCCCTCTCTCTCCTCTCCCCCCTCTCTCTGCCCCCCTCTCTCTCCCCCTCTCTCTCTCTCCCCCTCTCTCCCCCTCTCCCTCTCTCTCTCCCCCCTCTCTCTCTCTCCCTCTCCCCCTATCTCTCCCCCTCTCTCTCTCCTCCCTCTCCCCCCTCTCTCTCTCCCCCCTCTTTCTCTCCCCCTCTCTCTTCCCCTCTCTCTCTCCCTCTCTCTCTCCCTCTCTTCTCCCCCCCTCCCTCTCTCTCTCCCTCTCTCTCCCTCTCTCTCCCCCCTCTCTCTCTCTCTCCCTCCTCTCTCTCTCCCTCTCCCCCCTCTCCCTCCCTCCTCTCTCTCTCTCCCCCCTCCCTCCCTCTCCCCCCTCCCTCTCTCTCTCCCCCTCTCTCTCCCCTCTCTCTCTCTCTCCCCCTCTCTCTCCCCTCTCTCTCTCTCTCGCCCCCTCTCTCTCTCCCTCTCTTCTCCTCCCTCTCCCTCTCTTCTCCTCCCTCTCCCCCTCTCTCCCCTCTCCTCCCCCTCCCCCCCTCTCTCCCCCCTCCCCCCCTCTCTCCCCCTCCCCCCCTCTCTCCCCCTCCCCCTCTCTCCCCTCCCTCTCTCTCCCCCTCCCTCTCTCTCCCCCTCTCTCTCTCTCCCTCTCTCCTCCTCCCTCTCCCCCTCTCTCTCTCTCTCCCTCCCTCCCCCCCTCTCTCTCTCTCTCCCTCCCTCTCCCCCTCCTCTCCCCCCCTCCCCCTCTCTCCTCCTCCCCCTCCCCCTCTCTCCCTCTCTCTCCCCCTCCCTCTCTCTCCCCCTCCCTCCCTCTCCCCTCCCCTCCCTCTCCCCCTCCCTCCTCTCCCCCCCTCTCCCCCTCCCTCCCTCTCCCCCTCCCTCCCTCTCCCCCTCCCTCCCTCTCCCCCTCCCTCCTCTCCCCCTCCCCCTCCCTCTCTCTCCCCCTCTCCTCTCCCCCTCTCTCTCCCTCTCCCCCTCTCTCCTCCCTCTCCCCCTCTCTCCCTCCCTCCTCTCTCTCTCCCCCCTCCTCTCTCTCTCTCCCTCCTCTCTCGCTCTCCCCTCTCTCTCGCCCTCTCTCTCTCTCTCACCCTCTCTCTCCCCCCTCACCCTCTCTCTCCCCCCCTCTCTCACCCTCTCTCTCTCCCTCTCTCCTCCTCCTCTCTCTCTCCCTCTCTCTCTGCCTCCCCCCCTCTCACTCTCCGCCTCCCCCCCTCTCTCTCCCTCCCCCCTCTCTCTCCCTCCCCCTCTCTCTCCCTCCCCCTCTCTCCCTCCCCCCTCTCTCCCTCCCCCTGCTCTCTCCCCTCCCCCCTCTCTCCCCCTCCCCCTCTCCCCCTCTCTCCCCCTCCCCCCTCTCTCCCCCTCCCTCTCTCCCCCCTCCCCCTCTCTCTCCCCTCCCCCCTCCCTCTCTCCCCCCTCCCTCTCTCCCCCCTCCCTCTCTCCCCCTCCCTCTCTCCCCCCCTCCCTCTCTCCCCCCCCCCCCTCCCTCTCTCCCCCCCTCATCTCTCCCCCCCCTCCCTCCCTCCCCCCTCCCTCTCTCCCCCCCCCTCTCCCCCCCCCTATCCCCCCCCTCTCTCCCCCCCCTTCTCCCCCCCTCTCTCCCCCCCCTTCTCCCCCCCCTCTCTCTCCCCTCTCCGCCTCCCCCTCTCTCTCTCCGCTCCCCCTCTCTCTCTCCGCCTCTCTCCCCCCTCCTCTCGCTCTCTCTTGCTCTCTCCCCCTCTCTGTCGATCTCTCTCACCCTATCTTTCTATCTTACTTTGTGACCTGTAGTTTTAGAGATGTATTTGTTCTCCCCCAGGTAAGTATGAGTCTCACACGCGTGTGCACACAGGTGAGAAACCCTTTGAGTGTGACATTTGCCACCAGTGTTACTCCACCAATCCAACCTGACGGTGCATAGGAAGCGACACAGCAGGGACACGGACGTCCCCAGTAAGGAGCACAAGTGTCCATACTGCAGCAAACTGCACGCCAGCAGGAAGACTCTCGCCAAGCACGTCAAGAGGCAAGTGTGTCGCTGTGTGTGTGTGTGTGTGTGTCGCTGCTGTGTGTGTGTGTCGCTGCTGTGTGTGTGTGTGTCGCTGCTGTGTGTGTGTGTCGCTGCTGTGTGTGTGTGTGTCGCTGCTGTGTGTGTGTGTGTCGCTGCTGTGTGTGTGTGTGTCGCTGCTGTGTGTGTGTGTGTCGCTGCTGTGTGTGTGTGTGTGTGTGTGTCGCTGCTGTGTGTGTGTGTCGCTGCTGTGTGTGTGTATGTGTCGCTGCTGTGTGTGTGTGTGTGTCGCTGCTGTGTGTGTGTGTATCGCTGCTGTGTGTGTGTGTGTGTGTCGCTGCTGTGTGGTGTGTGTGTGTGTGTGTGGTCGCTGCTGTGTGTGTGTCGCTGCTGTGTGTGCGAGTGTCGCACGTGGCTCGCAGGGCAGAATAATCGCCGCCTCCTTCTGCCCTGTAGGTTTCACCGGAGAACGCCCCGGAGTTCGGGCCATTAAGCGGCTAAAGACAGAAGGGTGGAAATGTGACGTAAGATATTTTCTTTTGACGGCGTAAAAGGAGTAATGAGTTCACGTAGTTTTACCGGTGCAATCCCGTATAGCTGCAAAATAATAAACTTTAGTTTAAAAAAGTAGCAATCAAATTGGCTTCCTTTAACAAACCTAGCAGTACGTAAAGCAAATATTGGGCAGCTTTTTCTTTCTCTGGAAAATAATTACAATTGCGTTCTTTGGGGGCCTCCGAAGGAGGAGTGTCTGTTAAATTGTGTTTTCTTTACTCTTATCACACCCCCTCAGAGAGCCAGTACAGATAAGGAGAGAGGGGGCTTTGCCTGCGCAAACTCTTGTTGAACGCACAGAGACATCAGATAAAAGGAGCAGCCAGAGGAAGTCTCCCCCTCCCGAGTCTCGGCTCATCGGGTTTGAATAATAACTTTACAAAATTAATTAAAAATACCTGTAGTGTCAGTACACTTTGTCCCTAGGAGGGACTGACCCCTTAACCATGTCACTGCCATTAGTACACTTTAACCTTGGAGGGACTGACCCCTTAACCATGTCACTGCCATTAGTACACTTTGTCCCTAGGAGGGACTGACCCCTTGAACATGTCACTGCCATTAGTACACTATGCCCTAGGAGGGACTGACCCGTTAACCATGTCACTGCCATTTGTACACTTTGCCCCTAGGAGGGACTGACCCCTTAACCATGTCACTGCCATTAGTACACTTTGTCCCTAGGAGGGACTGACCCCTTGAACATGTCACTGGCATTAGTACACTTTGCCCTAGGAGGGACTGACCCCTTAACCATGTCACTGCCATTAGTACACTTTGCTCCTAGGAGGGACTGACCCCTTAAACATGTCACTGCAATTAGTACACTTTGCCCTAGGAGGGACTGACCCCTTAACCATGTCACTGCAATTAGTACACTTTGCCCTAGGAGGGACTGACCCCTAAACCATGTCACTGCCATTAGTACACTTTGGCCCTAGGAGGGACTGACCCCTTGAACACGTCACTCCCATTAGTACACTTTGCCCCTAGGAGGGACTGACCTCTTAACCATGTCACTGCAATTAGTACACTTTGCCCCTAGGAGGGACTGACCCCTTAACCCTGTAACTGCCATTAGTACACTTTGCCCCTAGGAGGGACTGACCCCTTAACCCTGTCACTGCCATTAGTACACTTTGCTCCCAGCCAGGGATTCTGAGCCATGACATGCAGATGAGCACTCAGTGTGTCACTCTTTACTTTTTGTCCATTTTAAGCTTACGGCTGCCGCATTATACAGCGTTTTATCTATTGTTCAGGTGCGGACGAGACTTCCATTATAACCCTTTTTCAGTTGTTCAAAACTCTCTAACAAATTCACCAATCCAAGCTGTGGGTTTCAGGCCAGATTGCCAGGGGAACCTGTGTGGGAAGTTTGAGCACAATCCGTTTAGGGGTTTTTGCGTTACAGGGTCACACAATAAGGGGTGTTAAAAAGTTTTAGCCATTAGGTTAACATGGGAAGTCTTGCCCCCCTGTAACTGAGGGAGGGATGGATTTGTGTGACATTTGGCGTGTAGTTGGTGGTTTAGGGGTAGGAGTGCTTGTGAGTGGTTGGGTTGTGAAAGGATAAGGTGTTTTTGCGTTATTCTAGTTACAAAGACAACACACAGACCTGCTGATCCCAAAGATGTCTCGGCAGTAACTAACTCCCGTAGTCATGGCAACAGACTATAGCATCACTGCTCTCCCCGTGATGAAACGAGGGGGTGTACGTATTCTCCTGTTGGTGTTACGGGTTAAAGACGTCCATATCACACAGCGAGCACTGTTTATAAGACAGTCGCCCTGTGGACGTCTCTCTGCTTATCTTACTCAAAGCGCCACAGTGGGTGCAGACTGGCGAGTTTGTTTTGTGGCTGGAGTAAGGCTGCGGCCCGCTGCCTGCCGAGTCCCCCGGTCTGCAGAGAGCTGCAGGGGAAAAGACGGGGGGGGGTGCGTGATGGGGGCGCGATCGTAACGTCAGACGGCAGGTTCGCCCTCATTGGCTGAACCGCCAGAGGCGTGGCCTAGCGCTCCGTCGCGACTCCTGCTCTCAATTTTCTTGAGAGCAGGAGTTTGTCAGCGCGGCGGCCCCCCCTCGCAGCGGGCCCAGCCCCATTGTGGGGCGGATCTTATGGCGGACGCTGCAGTAGCCAGCGGGTACCTGGCCTAAGGAATGCTATCCGGCGTTACAGTGAGCGCCATCGTCTCGTCCACAGGTCTGCAATAAATCGTTCACCCGGAGGCCGCACCTGGAGGAACACATGATCCTGCACTCTCAGGACAAGCCCTTCAAATGCACTTACTGCGAAGAACACTTCAAGTCTCGCTTCGCAAGGCTGAAGCACCAGGAGAAATTACATTTAGGTGTGTGTTATTTATACCCCCCAAAAATAAATATACATACGCACACATACACACATACATACGCACGCGCACACATATACACACATACTGTTCAGACAAAACGGGACCTCTTTTCTTTCTCGTCTTATCTTGCAGAAATTGTATTGTATTGTATGTCTTTATTTATATAGCGCCATTAATGTACATAGCGCTTCCCAGTAGTAATACATGTGGTAATCGAATAAATAACAGATAATATAAATAAGAGATCATGGGAATAAGTGCTTCAGACATAAAAGTAACATTAAGGAAGAGGAGTCCCTGCCCCGAGGAGCTTACAGTCTAATTGGTTGGTAGGTAGAACGTACAGAGACAGTAGGAGGGAGTTCTGGTAAGTGCGTCTGCAGGGGGCCAAGCTTTATGTATCATGTGTTCAGAATATCCACAGTGCTATACATATGCTTCTTTAAGCAAGTGTGTCTTAAGGTGGGTCTTAAAGGTGGATAGAGAGGGTGCTAGTCGGGTACTGAGGGGAAGGGCATTCCAGAGGTGTGGGGCAGTCAGTGAGAAAGGTTTAAGGCGGGAGAGGGCTTTAGATACAAAGGGGGTAGAAAGAAGACATCCTTGAGCAGAACGCAAGAGTCTGGATGGTGCATAACGAGAAATTAGGGCTGAGATGTAAGGAGGGGCAGAAGAGTGTAAAGCTTTAAAAGTGAGGAGGAGAATGGAGTGTGAGATGCGGGATTTGATCGGAAGCCAGGAGAGGGATTTCAGCAGGGGAGATGCTGAGACAGATCTAGGAAAGAGTAGAGTGATTCTGGCAGCAGCGTTTAGGATAGATTGTAGGGGAGACAGGTGAGAGGCAGGAAGGCCGGACAGCAGGAGGTTACAGTAATCAAGACGGGAGAGATTGAGGGCCTGAGTCAGAGTTTTAGCAGTCGAGCAACAGAGGAAAGCGCGTATCTTTGTTATATTGCGGAGGAAAAAGCGACAGGTTTTAGAAATGTTTTGAATGTGAGGGGCGAATGTGAGAGAGGAGTCGTGTGACCCCTAGGCAGCGTGCTTGGGCTACTGGGTGAATGATCGTAGTTCCAACAGTAATGTGGAAGGAGGTAGTAGGGCCAGGTTTGGGAGGAAGTATGAGGAGCTCTGTTTTAGCCATGTTGAGTTTAAGGCGGCGGAGGGCCATCCAGGATGATATAGCAGAGACATTCAGAAACTTTGGTTTGTACAGCAGGTGTAAGGTCGGGAGTTGAAAAGTATATTTGTGTGTCGTCAGCATAGAATTGATAATTAAACCCAAAAGATGTTATTAGGTCACCTAGAGAGAGTGTGTACAGAGAAAAGAGAAGAGGTCCCAGGACAGAGCCCTGGGGTACCCCCACAGAGAGATCAATAGAGGAGGAGGTGTTAGCAGAAGAGACACTGAAAGTACGATGGGAGAGGTAGGATGAGATCCAGGATAGAGCTTTGTTCCGAATACCAAGAGTATGGAGAATGTGAAGGAGAAGAGGGTGGTCCACGGTGTCAAATGCTGCAGAGAGGTCGAGTAATATGAGCAGAGTGTAATGACCTCTGTCTTTGGCAGCATGGAGGTCGTCAGTTATTTTAGTGAGGGCTGTTTCCGTGGAGTGAGCAGTGCGGAAGCCAGATTGTAGAGGGTCTAGGAGAGAATAGGTGTTGAGAAAATGGAGCAAGCGAGAGAATACAAGACGTTCCAGGAGTTTATAGGCAAAAGGCAGGAGGGAGACAGGTCGATAGTTAGAAAGACAGGTAGGGTCAAGCTTGCTGTTTTTGAGTAATGGTATGACTGTTGCATGTTTGAAGGAGGATGGAAAGGTTCCAGAGCAGAGGGAGGAGTTAAAAATGTGTGTGAGCGTAGGGATTATAGTAGGAGCAAGAGGTTTTAGGAGATGGGAGGGAATGGGGTCAAGAGAGCAAGTGGTAGAGGGAGAAGAGGAGATCAGCAATGACATATCCTCCTCTGAGACAGTGGAAAAAGAGTCAAGGAAGGCAGGAGGAGAGTTAGGAAGAGGTGTAGGATGGGAGGAAGAAACAGAGGGGATGTTCTGACGTATGGATTCCACCTTTTCCTTAAAATAGTTAGCAAAGTCCTGAGCGGAGATGGAGGAAGGAGAGGCAGCTGAGGGTGGTTTGAGTAGAGTATCAAAGACAGAGAACAGTCGGCGTGGGTTAGACTTGTGCATGTTGATTAGTGCAGAAAAGTAGGCTTGTTTAGCTTGCGAGAGGGCAGAGTTGAAACAGGATAGCATAAATTTGTAGTGAAGGAAGTCTGCGAGAGTGTGAGACTTCCTCCAGAGGCGTTCAGAGAAACGAGTGGAAGAACGCAGCATGCGCGTGTGGGAATTTAGCAAGGTCTAGGGTTAGAAGGGCGAGTGCGGCAGAGAGAAAGCGGGGCATGTAGATCAAGAGAGGAGGACAAGACAGAGTTGTAGTTCCTGACCAGGTTGTCAGGGTCTGTAGCAGAGCTGAGAGAGGAGAGGGAGGAGCGTAAAGTGGACTCAAAGTCAGGTAAGTGAATAGAGCGCAGGTTTCTGCAGAACCGGGTGGTAGATGGAGGTGGAGAAGGGGAGAAGCGAGATAGAGAGAATGAGATGAGGTGATGGTCAGAGAGAGGAAAAGGGGAAATGGAGAAATAGGAGAGAGAGAAGTTTTTAGTGAAAACCAGGTCTAAGTAGTGGCCATCCTTGTGGGTGCTGGCTGCAGTCCACTGTTAAAGGCCAAAAGAAGAGGTTAGAGAAAGAAAGCGGGAAGCCCAAGGGAGAGAGGGGTCATCAATGTGGCAATTGAAGTCCCCAAGGAGAAGAACAGGGGAGCCTGAGGAGAGGAAGAAAGAGCCAGGATTCAAAGTTAGAGAGAAAGGCAGAAGGGGGATGAGTAGAGGTAGGTGGGCGATAGATGACCACCACATGGACAGGGAGAGGAGAGAAGATCTGGACATTGTGAGCCTCAAAGGAGGGAAAAGCAAGAGAGGGAGGCATAGGAAGGGTTTGGTAACGGCAGAGAGAGTAGAGCAGGAGCCCCACGCCTCCACCCCTGCCATCAGGGCGCGGAGTGTGGGAGAAGGAAAGGCCACCATAAGAGAGGGCAGCTTCCAGAGCAGAGTCAGAGTGAGTGAGCCAGGTCTCAGTTATAGCAAATAGGAGCAGAGAGTGAGAGAGAAAGAAGTCATGCATGGAGAGGTACTTGTTGGAAAGGGAGCGGGCTTTCCAAAGGGCACAGGAGAAAGGGAGAGAGGAGGGAGGGTGGCAGGGGATGGGTATGAGGTTGGAGGGGTTGACACCAGAGGGAGTAGAGTTTGCAATTGGCAGGCGAGGACGAGCGCATGTAGGAATAAGGCAGGGACCAGGATTGGGGGAGATATCCCCAGAAGCAAGGAGGAGAAGCATGGACAGAAAGAGAATGTGTGAGGAAGATTTGTAGGGGTGTGATTTAGTGCAGGGGGTATAGCTGTGTGGTGTCAGAGGACGCAGGTAAGAAAGGAGTTCATGTGAACAGAGAAGTGGGGAAGGAAGGAGAGATGGAGATATATGAATAGAGTTAGAGACATAATGAGGCTGGTAAAATTGTCATGAAATTGTGAGTAATTACAGGTCTGTCGCAGGAGATTATTACATGTAAGAATGATTTCATAACTTAATAAATGTCCTTTGGCATTGGTGATGGCGGATTGACCCCAAATAGTCACACAATGGCGCACAGCACAGTAGATAAGCGCGTTATAACGTGCTGGAGACAGAGCAAGAATTAGGGTCCAAAACGCTGACACTAAGTGTTTCCTGATGAAGGACGGTCACTAGGAGGCCGGAAAAACCTCACCCGTAAAACAACGCATCGTTCAGCAGTGGGAGACGCGGGGTCAGCGCGTTATCAGTGATCAGACCGCGGCGTTCTCGTTATTTTGAAAACACACTTTTACCCCAAACTTCATAGTAATCGCAGGGTTTCAGATTAGATTATAACAGTTCCACACATTTATTAGCTCCGAAATAAAAACTCCTATTTCCGGTGTAATGAGCACGCACCTCCCGCAGTGTATCTGGCACTTGTTAACTAACCTAATGTCGCTGTATTATGTCAACATCAGTTGATTGTCTGCATTGTGCTTCTTATATAGTGTTAACCTACATCACAGACCTACAACTGTGCACATTCCCATGGGGATTGAGTGGGAAAAATGTAAGGTGTAATGAAAAACAAAAGTGGTGTGTGTGTGTGTGTGTGTGTACATGTACAGACACATACACACACCACCCTAGTAACACGGAGATGTTCCCTAATTCGTTGCCTTACCAAAACAATATTGCTGGCGGACTTTTTTAATCCCCCCCCTCAAAAAAACGGGAAGAACACTTGTATATTGGCTGCACTGGGGGTCCTCGCGTTGCTAAAGTGAGCGCAGGTCTGATGTAGGGGACCCCCAATAGATAAATGGCTGGCTGCAGGGATCACCTCTTCTCTTCGTCCTGCCGCCAGGTCCCTTCCCCTGTGACGTCTGCGGCCGTCAGTTTAACGACACCGGCAACCTGAAGCGTCACATCGAGTACACGCACGGCGGGAAGAGGAAGTGGACCTGCTTCATCTGTGGCAAATCGGTAAGGGAAAGGTAAGGAGAGTCTGAGCCCGGCCAGCAGCACGTCGCCCAGCGCGGGCGCTGAGCCTGGGTCACTGTGTGTTCCTAGGATGCCACACAACCACATTCCCAAACACATACCCACTGCCCCTCTGCGGGACAGTTTGTGCGGGAACACTGCATTCTATCCAATGGAAACGGAGTTGATTTGGGATATGTTGTGTTACAATGTGGCGTGTGACATTGTTACCTATTTCAGAGAGAGGGAAGGCCCGGAGGAACAAGATCATTCTCTGATGCTGGGGGGTGGGAGGCTCAGGGGAAGTGTGAGGAAGCATTTCTTCACGGAAGACGTGGTGGATTCATGGAGTAGCTTCCCAGTAGAGGTGGTAATGGGCAATACAGGAAGGGAAGTCACATATGCTCGAAATAGACAAAAGGCTAAATCCTGAATCGAAAAGCAAGCCAAGGATCACACAGGGTCTGCGGTGTTGATAGGGGAATGGGCAGATAAGGCGGGCCAAATGGCTGTGTGTGCCGTCTGTGTTTCTATGTTTAGTTAATGTAGCCCGTACGTCCTATAACGACTTACTCTTCTTACTCAGAACCACGTTGAAAGAGCATCTGCGGATTCACAGCGGTGAGAAGCCTCACCTGTGCAGTATCTGCGGGCAGAACTTCCGCCACGGCAGCTCCTACAGGTAACTGGCGCTGCGTCGCCTCTTAAAGAGCCAGTCCCTCCTAGGGGCAAAGTGTACTGATGGCAGTGACATGGTTAAGGGGCCAAAGTTCCGTCACTTCCAGGTCACCTGATCACTCTAGGAGCGGTCACATGACGACACACAGGCCCCATAAGACAGAAGTGGAAGGGGGTCCACTTTAGTTTTTGATTGGGCTAGACACTCCCATCGGAGCGTCAGCCCCATGAGCCCCTAGAAAATGAGCTTGTGCTTATGCCATATCTGGTAGGTGAAAGTTAATAAAACATGGTGGTCGCCTTGTTCGTTTCCAGACGGCTGCTGACCGGACCGTAGGGCTCAGTTTAACCTCCGCGCCACTGTCGTCTTCTTGTTTCCCAGACTCCATCTTCGCGTTCATCACGACGACAAGCGTTACGAGTGCGACGAGTGTGGCAAGACTTTCATACGCCATGATCACCTCACCAAACACAAGAAGATACATTCAGGTGCGGCCGGCGGGAATAAGTCATGCAGAGCCTGATACGTGGCACTGGGGTGTACAGCAGGGGTCACCAGCAAGGACCACGGGAATCCTAATGTACTTTTGTATACTTTAAAGTGGCAATACAAGCAGCACTTCAAAAAATATATATATTATTTTGTTGTGTTAATATATACCGCATTTGATTACTTTTATTGAAAAGTGATTATTTAAACTGCTGATCGATTAGCTTTCCCGTTACCGATCAGCAAAGATCCTGCTTCCCAGGGTTCACTAAATGGCCGCCTTTTCAGTTTCAATCAATCCTTCAGTCAGTGTAACTCGGCAGATACAATGTATTCTTATATCTTTAATAAGGTAAAATTATCTGTTACAGTTTGCAGCACAAACTGCTGGGAACGTTGGCAACACATGATCACACACAGGAAAGTGTTGCAAGGATCTTGCACTGCTGGGGAGGTGGGATAAACCTGCTATAGAAATCACAGGATGCTCTGTGTATTAACACTCATTAATAATGGCATTAAGAGTTGTATTAAAAAAACAAATCACTATTATCTAACACTACACAACTGATTTATTTTAAAATATATATATTTATCTCTTCACATTTTGCTGCTTTAACACTTCAAAAATAAATCCACGTTTTTTATTAAAGAGGAGGACATGCTCCGGGAAGCAGACACTAACGGGTTAAACTCCTCTTATGGGGGATCGCTGCTTTAATCGGGGGCAACTTGCAACAGATGAAATATTGCACATTGTGTAACATTGACATGTTTTTTTATTTAGGGGAGAAAGCGCATCAGTGTGAGGAGTGCGGGAAATGTTTTGGGCGCCGTGACCATCTGACCGTTCACTACAAGAGCGTTCATCTCGGGGAGAAAGTGTGGCAGAAGTAAGTTGGGATATCTGAGCGTAATATATGTATATCTTTATATAGCACCATCCAGGTACACCGCGCGTCACAGCTGTAATACAGGGACAAAATAATATAACACATAATGGGAAGAAGCGCTTCAGACATGAAAGTAACATTTCGGAAAAGGCGTCCCTTCCCTGAAGAGCTTACGCTCTAAGTGGTAGGTAGGAAGAACATACAGAGACAGTAGGAGGGCGTTCTGGTAAGTGCTTCTGCAAGGGGCCACGGTCGATGTATGAGGTGTATAGTATCAGCCACAGAGCTACTTATATGCTGCGTTACAGAGGTGAGTTTTAAGAAAGGTCCTAAAGGTGGAGAGTAGGTGCTAGTCGGATATTGAGGGGAAGGGTATTCCAGAGGTGCGGGGCAGTCAGTGAGAGAGGTTTAAGGCGGGAGAGGGCTTTAGATACAAAGGGGGTAGAGAAAATATATCCTTGGGCAAAACGCAAGAGTCGGGTAGGTGTATAGTGAGATATTAGGGTGAGATGTAAGGAGGTGCAGAGGAGGGTATAGTGAGATATTAGGGTGAGATGTAAGGAGGGGCAGAGGAGGGTATAGTGAGATATTAGGGCTGAGGTGTAAGGAGGGGCAGAGGAGGGTATAGTGAGATATTAGGGTGAGATGTGAGGAGGGGCAGAGAGGGTATAGTGAGATATTAGGGTGAGATGTAAGGAGGGGCAGAGGGGTGTATAGTGAGATATTAGGGTGAGATGTGAGGAGGGTATAGTGAGATATTAGGGTGAGGAGGGCAGAGGAGGGTATAGTGAGATATTAGGGTGAGATGTGAGGAGGGACAGAGGAGGATATAGTGAGATATTAGGGTGAGATGTGAGGAGGGACAGAGGAGGATATAGTGTGATATTAGGGTGAGATGTAAGGAGGGGCAGAGAAGGGTATAGTGAGATATTAGGGTGAGATGTAAGGAGGGGCAGAGAAGGGTATAGTGAGATATTAGGGCTGAGATGTAAGGAGGTCAGAGGAGGGTATAGTGTGATTTTAGGCTGAGATGTAAGGAGGGGCAGAGGAGGGTATAGTGAGATATTAGGGTGAGATGTAAGGAGGGGCAGAGGAGGGTATAGTGAGATATTAGGGTGAGATGTAAGGAGGGGCAGAGGAGGGTATAGTGAGATATTAGGGTGAGATGTAAGGAGGGGCAGAGGAGGGTATAGTGAGATATTAGGGTGAGATGTAAGGAGGGGCCGAGGAGGGTATAGTGAGATATTAGGGTGAGATGTCAGGAGGGGCAGAGGAGGGTATAGTGAGATATTAGGGTGAGATGTAAGGAGGGGCAGAGGAAGGTATAGTGAGATATTGGGTGAGATGTAAGGAGGGGCAGATGAGGGTATAGTGAGATATTAGGGTGAGACGTAAGGAGGGACAGAGGAGGGTATAGTGAGATATTAGGGGGAGATGTGAGGAGGGACAGAGGAGGGTATAGTGAGATATTAGGGTGAGATGTAAGGAGGGGCAGAGGAGGGTATAGTGAGATATTAGGGGGAGATGTAAGGAGGAGCAGAGGTGGGTATAATGAGATATTAGGGTGAGATGTAAGGAGGGGCAGAGGAGGGTATAGTGTGATATTAGGGTGAGATGTAAGGAGGGGCAGAGGAGGGTATAGTGAGATATTAGGGGGAGATGTAAGGAGGGGCAGAGGAAGGTATAGTGAGATATTAGGGTGAGATGTAAGGAGGGGCAGAGGAAGGTATAGTGAGATATTAGGGTGAGGTGTGAGGAATGGCAGAGGATTGTATAGTGAGATATTAGGGTGAGATGTAAGGAGGGGCAGAGGAGGGTATAGTGAGATATTAGGCCTGAGATGTAAGGAGGGGCAGAGGAAGGTATAGTGAGATATTAGGGTGAGATGTAAGGAGGGGCAGAGGAGGGTATAGTGAGATATTAGGGGGAGATGTAAGGAGGGGCAGAGGAGGGTATAGTGAGATATTAGGGGGAGATGTAAGGAGGGGCAGAGGAGGCTACAGTGAGATATTAGGGGGAGATGTAAGGAGGGGCAGAGGAAGGTATAGTGAGATATTAGGGTGAGATGTAAGGAGGGGCAGAGGATTTTATAGTAAGATATTAGGCCTGAGATGTAAGGAGGGGCAGAGGAAGGTATGGTGAGATATTAGGGTGAGATATAAGATGGGACAGAGAAGGGAGAGATTTCGCCTTCTCCTCTACAAGGGAAACAAAAAGGATGCCTTAATCCGTTGCGTTTTTTTGTTGTGTCCACATGCCACGGGGAATTAAAAAAACTATCAGTGGCACTTTCCTGGCAAATATCCCGAAAACAAGAAGTTCCAGTCACACGGACCCAACGCGGTTCAGTTCCGAAGACCGCCTTCAAGTTTAATGAATCCTTTTTTCATTAACATGGGAGGGGGGGTGGCCCTGTTCGGGGGGGAAGGGGAAGGGCCGTGGGTGTGTGGTGGGGGGGGGGGGCATGTGCGGGGGTGGCTCGTGTGCGTGGGAGGCCAGGTTAAGAAAAAGGGATTCATTTAACTTGGATTCCTCCTTAAAAAAACAAAAACAGTATTTTTGTTTTGTTTTTTTGTTACCGGTGTAAAAAGTAAAGGAAATGTTATTCTCTGTATGTCGTTAATGTATTTTAACGTTCTATGGTTTTCTGTACCCGTTTGAAAACTGCAATGTTAAAAAAAGCGGAAATAATGTGTTTTTTTTCCCGGGGGCGGTTCCCAGGTACAAAGCCACGTTCCATCAGTGCGAAGTTTGCAAAAAAGTCTTCAAGGGGAAATCGAGCCTGGAAATGCATTTCAGGACACATTCAGGTGAGTGGGTGCTCAGTACCAGTGTAGTTTGCCAACAGGAAAACCCGGATCAAAAATGTTCCCCTGAGTCTGACTGGGCACTGCCAGAACCCTCTGCCACCAAAGAGCTAGAGAAAGGATCCATTTATACGTGTGTGTGTGTGTGTGTGTGTGTGTGTGTGTGTGTGTGTGTGTGTGTGTGTGTGTGTGTGTGTGTGTGTGTGTGTGTGTGTGTGTGTGTGTGTGTGTGTGTATTTTTGTATATAGTGCCCTGCTGGCACATGGCGCTTTACAACACACGTGACATAATATAACACATCTGGGAATTGGCTCTTCAGACATAAAACAATAGGTAAGGGAGTCCCTGCTCTGAAGACCTTGACGTGGTTCAGCTTCTTGGACCCCCTGCTTCCCACTAATTTAACGTAGGAAAAAGGGGGCTTTAAACTCCGGTAATTGGTGGCATTAGTAGGCGTCGAAGAACCTGGTCAGAGCATCCCGGGATAAGACGGCTTCACTGGTAAGTGAGAGTGAGAATAAACAGCCGGCAGTGCCATGTGGACACTCTACAGCAGGCTTCGGGCCTTTGCAAATTCAAATTAAATTGCAAAGAACAACATCCATGTTGGTTAATCTGCTTTCCGGGGGAAGCCGCTCCTGTAACCACTTTCTCTTCTCTTTGGTCCCCAGGCGAAAAGCCGTACAAATGTCACATCTGCAACCAGTCGTTCCGCATCAAGAAAACGCTGACCAAGCACATGGTCATCCACTCGGACGCCCGTCCCTTTAACTGTCAGCACTGCGACGCCACCTTCAAACGCAAGGACAAGCTGAAGTATCACATCGACCACGTCCACGGCTCCAAAGCAGAGGAAGAGGAGGCCGGCGGTGGCGACGACGACGAACCGAAGTGCTACCCAGAATCCTCGCAGAGCGTGGGCGCGGACATCTGCGTGCCGCTAACCCTTGTGCCAGTGGAGTTGACCGGGAGCCCGGAGGACTTGGAGGAGCACACACGCGGCTCCGTGCTGCCCCCGCCGGCCGAGTACCAGCGGCCCGCCGATTTGGCCTTCCTGGAGAAGTACACAATTACCCCGCAGCCCGCCACCCTCCTGCACCCCGTGCGCCCGGAGGAGATGCTGGAGAGCAGGGAACACTCTTACCTGGGGAGTTTGCTTGGGCTGGACACTCCGCCACCCGGGCAGAGTATTGCCACGAGCGAGCATCACTGACCGGGGGTCAAGCATTCCACGTGCATTACTCCTTTGCAGCAGGAACTGTGCCCCCCCCCTTCGGCTCCAGCTTCCCCTGGAACAACGCCAACCTATCCGACAAGCCCCTCTCCACTTGGTTTGTCTGGTGTTTGGACACTCCTGCGGCTAGGAAGAGGGTGTGCACCGGCGTTAGAGAAGCAGAAGCCGGGAGGAGCCTCGGCCTGTCTGAAAGCTTCCAGTGTCAACAATCGGCTGACATTTTTTATTTTGTTCGAACCTAAAGAGATATTTATTTTAATATTTGTAGATCATGTTTGGCTGGAAACTAGACGTGTAGAAGGGGCGAGGTTTCTGAATGGGGGTCTGTCCTTGTGCAGCATGCAGTGTAACGAGAAGGATCAGCGAGGCTGCAGCACGCGGAGATTGAGATTCCCCAAGAGCTGCAATTCCATTCATATCTGATCGCTCTTGACGTCATTTACCTTTTTTTTAATGGTGCAAGCCCACCTTTTTCCCCCCCTCGATGAGGCTGATGTGAGAGGAGCCTCAGGAGCCGTGTTTATTTCCGTTTTGGGGGTCATATTTTTAGGAATTAAACACTTCAAAAAAAAAGACGAGAGGTGATAGCAGATGCTATAATGCAGGGAGCTCAACTCCAGTCCTCAAGCCCCCTCGTTCCCCCCCCCCCCCAACAGGTCACGTTTTCAGGATATCCCTGCTTCAGCACTGGTGGCTCAATCAGTACCTGCTTCAGCACAGGTGGCTCAATCAGAGGCGCAGTCTGCGACTGAGCCACTGATTGAGTCACCTGGACTGAAGCAAGGATGTCCTGAAAACCTGTCCTGTTGAAGGGACTTGAGGACTGGAGTTGAGCCCCCTGCTGTATTGTATATTATGGGTAAGAAGTACTTTTAAAGATTGTTTTAATGCCTCCATGTTTGTCGTGTCTGTAGATGGAGGAGCGGGATATTGGCTGTTCTCGATTACACAGAAAACATTCTAAGTGAGGAACCTCTGCAAGAGAGAGGCTCGGATCCACAAAGTTTCGTTAGGTCACGTAATGGCACGTTAACACTAACCACGTATCGTCACACCAAGCCGGCGGGTTTTCTCTCGTAATGAGCATAGCGGTAATTATATTGGCTGCTAGTGATAATGACATGCAAATGAGACGTGATGATAACGTGGCGTAGCCACTAAAGCTCATTAAGGTTAACGTGGGGACTTGGTGTGACGTTAGTTAGGTCATGCCTAAATGTGGCGTTGCTCACATCCAGGCACTGACATAGGGTCTGGGTGGGGGTAACCCCACAGTGAAGTGATATAACTAACATAGCGTTATTTCCCTCTCTCTCACCGTGAGATAAACCCCTATTTCCGGGTCTGGATGGGGGTAACCCCACAGTGAGGTGATATAACTAACATAGCGTTATTTCCCCCTCTCTCACCGTGAGATAAACCCCTATTTCCGGGTCTGGATGGGGGTAACCCCACAGTGAGGTGATATAACTAACATAGCGTTATTTCCCCCTCTCTCATCGTGAGATAAACCCCTATTTCCGGGTCTGGATGGGGGTAACCCCACAGTGAGGTGATATAACTAACATAGCGTTATTTCCCTCTGTCATCGTGAGATAAACCCCTATTTCCGGGTCTGGATGGGGGTAACCCCACAGTGAGGTGATATAACTAACATAGCGTTATTTCCCTCTCTCACCGTGAGATAAACCCCTATTTCCGGGTCTGGATGGGGGTAACCCCACAGTGAAGTGATATAACTAACATAGCGTTATTTCCCCCTCTCTCACCGTGAGATAAACCCCTATTTCCGGGTCTGGATGGGGGTAACCCCACAGTGAGGTGATATAACTAACATAGCGTTATTTCCCCTCTCTCACCGTGAGATAAACCCCTATTTCCGGCTCGGGACGGGAGTAACACTAAGACACACTCACCGTCACGTTACTGGGAGATAACACCACATGATGCTACAATAACGTGACGGTGACCCCATGCTAATGACATGTAGAACGGACGCTGTTTCTGCATATAATTAGCAGTGAGGAGACACGGTAACCTCGGGGAACATCACGCCCTCTCCTGTTTTAGGTCACGTCCCGTTATGAGCCCGGATTTAACTGCACTTTGTGGATTTGGGCCTAATTGAGCAGCAGCCCTCACTGATCGAAAATCTCATAGCTACAGCGTGACTGCTCATTTTGTCTTCTTAATATATTTTACTTGACGCCGTTTTAAAATCGTTACACCCGTCTGTCATAATGTTTTCGCCAAATGAAACCTTTCGTCACCTTCTGTATTCGGGGTCTGGGGATCTTTACACTGAACTTCACACATCGTATAAAGATGTATCCTCCAGATTTGATGAATTTTAACCTTGTACGCAGACTTTTAAACCATTTCTAAGACGGGTATTAAAGTAGCAGCGCTACCTAAATTCCGCATGTCCTTTCATTCCTTCGCGGCGCATCGTTTGTGGCCGAGATGCAAAATGTGGCTATGTCCTTATTTTTGTCGAACCATGTGATGTTGTATAACGTACGTATAAAACATACTGATCCGGAGCAACCAACGGACAAGACAAATAAGGTTCAGAAAATGCTGAGACGATACACGGGGTGTTCAGCAAATCCTCTGCGGCCTAAACTCAGACTCGTCTATTCAACATGTAGCAAATACTTTCTAATATAATGGCATAAAGGAGCAATCCAAGACGAATGTTTAAAAAAGAAATAAAATGTTTATCGCTTTGAAGCAGGGGGTCTCCGGAGCTGAACCCCGTTAACTTCAGCTCTGGGGACCCTCTACTTCCGGAGATACTTACCACCCGAGTAGGTGCCAGTTGCTGCTCCTGCTGAGCAAGCAGGGATTTCAAGTTTAAAGCTCCCGTGTCACGGCCAATAGGAAGCCTCGCCGATGATGTCACGGCTTCTTATCGGCCTGCAGGGTTCGATAACTTTCAACAGTGGACATACTGTGAACGCTGGTAGCCGGGGAGAGTTGCTACCGGCATCTTTGACTCCTTTTGAAGCGAGTGCGAAACGCGTAGAGCCCGGGTGTGAGCTGGAGGACTGCACGGCACCACGTCGGCGACGTCATCGAACGGGAGGAGACATCCGTGTGCTTGGAACGGACTGCACACCAGTTCCCTGCTACAAACGCCGGAGGGATCCGTGGAGACCCGCCAGAAACAGCTGATCACGACCCGGCTGAAACTTTGCTATTGCCTCCGCGGTACTTCCCTGTTTCATTCAAATGCTCAAATCCAAGGTCTAAAATGCGAGTGTGCATTTGGCACGTGGCCATCTGTGTATAATACACTGTTTCTTTTCCATCTGCACTATCCTGTTGTGTTTCTCTCGTTCTACATGAAATCCCCCCACCACGCTCCATGTGTGTGATCCATTTAGAGGCGAACTTCGTGGGGCACGAAAACAATCTACCCCCAATTGATGCTTGAGGAACCATTCCACACCTGCGAGAGCTGACCTGCCATTAATCCCTCACTTTATTGCACTGTGTAGCACTTTGATCCTGTGGCCAGCTCCGGCCTTTTCTTCTAACTGCTCTTTCCCGACCCGGCAGGAGGACGCTGTGAAGGTAACGGGCTGCACGCGGTGTGTTTTTGCTTATACTGCATATCACTGTATATTTTAATTTGATCGCACAGCACTGTTTCTATTATCACTTATTTTATTATTTTTTTTTTTACTACCACTTCATTACTTGAACACTTAGGCTAAGGCCCCGGTCACGGCGCTGTAATGCGCGCCCGCGCTTTCGGCTGCGCGTTCCGGCGATTCCCCGGTCTGCAGCTCACTGCAGCAGCAGAGACCGGGGGGGGCGTGGCGGAGGAGTGACGGGGGCGCGGTCATGACGTCACCCGGCAGGTTCGCCCTCATTGGCTGAACCGCCGGGGGGCGTGCCTAGCCGCTCGACGCGAGTTCCTGCTCTCAATTCTATTGAGAGCAGGAGTAGCTCTCGCGCGAGCGCTGCGGCCCCCCCTCGCAGCGGGCCCGGCGCCATTGCGGGGAGGGCTCTGGTGAGCGCAGCGTCCGCCACAGTGGACGCTGCAGCATGCAGCGGGGGCAAGGCCTAAGAGCGCTGGGTGAATATTATTTTTTTTCAAGTATCTCCGGAAGCCGGGGCGCCCCGGAGCTGAAATTAATGGGGTTCAGCTCCTGCTTCAATACTATATTTTTAAAAATCGCTAAAAAAAATCTGCCAGCTTGGATTGCCTATTTAAATAGAGATAGTCGTGTTACCCAGTTCCATTAGGGCAGCGCAAATGAGTACTTTAGCATTAGGTGATGCTTTTTTTTTTTTAATTTGGACTAAAAATTGATATTATAAGACGAGCTTTCCAGAGCATTCATCATCATCATTTTTTTTTTATTATTATTTATAATCCACATTTTTATAACATTTAACATATACAAAACAATACAACACAACTTAAAACATATCAGGGTTTTTACACTTTTCACTCTGCAGTTTACAGTCAGCCATACTCAAGACTTATTGTATAATATCGTATGAAATGAGTTATATATTAGAGTACCGGATATACAATAACACATTAAGTGACAGCACTGATACTAATAAAAACAAACACAAAACCAGCAATCTGACATAAATAAAAAATTATATCATACAAAAAATAAAATAAGAACTAGAAACAAGTCAATCCCATAAATAGTTGTGAGGGTTATCATTATTATTATTATTATCATCACTGTGGCAAATGTGTCCACTTTCTTATCTTCGCACGGTGTCCACTTTCTTATCTTCGCACGGTGTTCTATTAGCTGTAATCTCTGACCATGTAGCCAGAGGCGTTCACATTGTGACCTGGTGTCAGTGGTTATCTGTGAGAGTTGTTCCATTTTTATGACCTCCCATAGTGGGCTCCTCCAGCTTTTTCCAGTTGGCATCGATGGCACATCTTGCTGCGTTTAGCATGTGTATTAATAAACATTTCCTAATTCTGTGCCCCTTGACCCCTTCTTTGTTGAGCAATATAATACTCGGGTCTTTTGGGATTCTAATCCATCATTTCTTTTTGTAAGTAAATACCGGCCTCCACTTACGGGGACATTGCAATACTTTACAGTCAGTTTTAGAACAACTACAGTTAATTACAATTATTTTGTTACAGATAGGAAAAACAGTTATAATAATAAATGGTTGCATTAAATGAACAAAGTTTATACACATTCAGTTTACAGATATTTCATGGACAGTGAGAGACATGATTATGGCCATAAGTAACATTTACATACAGGATTAAAATTGTTTTGAGAGGTAGAATAGGCTTGCAATGTGCTGTGTTAGAAGAGGTAGGATAGGCCTGCAATGTGTTGTGTTAGGAGAGGTAGGATAGGCCTGCAATGTGCTGTGTTAGAAGAGGTAGGATAGGCCTGCAATGTGCTGTGTTAGAAGAGGTAGAATAGGCCTTCAATGTGCTGTGTTAGAAGAGGTAGTATAGGCCTTCAATGTGCTGTGTTAGAAGAGATAGGATAGGCCTGCAATGTGCTGTGTTAGGAGAGGTAGGATAGGCCTGCAATGTGCTGTGTTAGAAGAGGTTGCATATACCTGCAATGTTCTGTGTTAGAAGAGGTAGGATAGGCCTGCAATGTGCTGTGTTAGGAGAGGTAGGATAGGCCTGCAATGTGCTGTGTTAGAAGAGGTAGGATAGGCCTGCAATGTGCTGTGTTAGGAGAGGTAGGATAGGCCTGCAATGTGCTGTGTTAGAAGAGGTTGCATATACCTGCAATGTTCTGTGTTAGAAGAGGTAGGATAGGCCTGCAATGTGCTGTGTTAGGAGAGGTAGGATAGGCCTGCAATGTGCTGTGTTAGAAGAGGTAGGATTGACCTGCAATGTGCAGTGTTATGATAGGTAGGATAGGCCTGCAATGTGCTGTGTTAGAAGAGGTTGCATATACCTGCAATGTGCTGTGTTAGAAGAGGTAGGATAGGCCTGCAATGTGCTGTGTTAGAAGAGGTAGAATAGGCCTTCAATGTGCTGTGTTAGGAGAGGTAGGATAGGCCTTCAATGTGCTGTGTTAGAAGAGGTAGGATAGGCCTGCAATGTGCTGTGTTAGAAGAGGTTGCATATACCTGCAATGTGCTGTGTTAGAGAGGTAGGACAGGCTGCAATGTTCTGTGTTAGAAGAGGTAGGATAGGCCTTCAATGTGCTGTGTTAGGAGAGGTAGGATAGGCCTGCAATGTGCTGTGTTAGGAGAGGTAGGATAGGCCTGCAATGTGCTGTGTTAGAAGAGGTAGGATAGGCCTGCAATGTGCAGTGTTAGGAGAGGTAGGACAGTCCTGCAATGTGCTGTGTTAGAAGAGGTAGGATAGGCCTGCAATGTGCTGTGTTAGAAGAGGTAGGATAGGCCTGCAATGTGCTGTTAGAAGAGGTAGGATAGGCCTGCAATGTGCGGTGTTATGATAGGTAGGATAGGCCTGCAATGTGTTGTGTTAGGAGAGGTAGGACAGTCCTGCAATGTGCTGTGTTAGGAGAGGTAGGATAGGCCTGCAATGTGCTGTGTTAGGAGAGGTAGGATAGGCCTGCAATGTGCTGTGTTAGAAGAGGTAGGATAGGCCTGCAATGTGCAGTGTTAGGAGAGGTAGGATAGGCCTGCAATGTGCTGTGTTAGAAGAGGTAGGATAGGCCTGCAATGTGCTGTGTTAGGAGAGGTAGGATAGGCCTGCAATGTGCTGTGTTAGGAGAGGTAAGATAGGCCTGCAATGTGCTGTGTTAGGAGAGGTAGGATAGGCCTGCAATGTGCTGTGTTAGAAGAGGTAGGATAGGCCTGCAATGTGCTGTGTTAGGAGAGGTAGGATAGGCCTGCAATGTGCTGTGTTAGGAGAGGTAGAATAGGCCTTCAATGTGCTGTGTTAGGAGAGGTAGAATAGGCCTTCAATGTGCTGTGTTAGAAGAGGTAGGATAGGCCTGCAATGTGCTGTGTTAGGAGAGGTAGGATAGGCCTGCAATGTGCTGTGTTAGGAGAGGTAGAATAGGCCTTCAATGTGCTGTGTTAGGAGAGGTAGAATAGGCCTGCACTACAATGTGCGGATCATTTTATTCAAACAGTTAAAAAAAAATCCACCGGGAAAAATTCCCACTCACAAGTTAAGTGCTGTCACTCAGCCCGCAGACACCGCGTTCCACACCACTAGTGGCTGTCTCCTCTGCTGCCTCTTCTAGGTAGAGTCCCCTCGTGCTGGAGTGAAGCCGCCGAATCACGCGCTTACGCGCCTTTTTCACTTCCGGGTTTGCCGGGATGACCCTCCGATGTTATGGATTATGTGTAGCAGACTTCCCTTGGATGCACTGATCTGCAGCAGATCTCCAAGATTCCTTGGAAGCACTGATCTGCAGCAGATCTCCAGGATCCCTTGGACACACTGATCTGCAGCAGATCTCCAAGATTCCTTGGAAGCACTGATCTGCAGCAGATCTCCAGGATCCCTTGGATGCACTGATCTGCAGCAGATCTCCAGGATCCCTTGGACGCACTGATCTGCAGCAGATCTCCAGGATCCCTTGGACGCACTGATCTGCAGCAGATTGCCAGGATCCCTTGGACGCACTGATCTGCAGCAGATTGCCAGGATCCCTTGGACGCACTGATCTGCAGCAGATTGCCAGGATCCCTTGGACGCACTGATCTGCAGCAGATAGCCAGGATCCCTTGCATGCACTGATCTGCAGCAGATTGCCAGGATCCCCTGGACGCACTGATCTGCAGCAGATCACCATGATCCCTTGCGTGCACTGATCTACAGCAGATTGCCAGGATCCCTTGCGTGCACTGATCTGCAGCAGATCGCCAGGATCCCCTGGACGCACTGATCTGCAGCAGATCGCCAGGATCCCTTGGACGCACTGATCTGCAGCAGATCTCCAGGATCCCTTGGACGCACTGATCTGCAGCAGATTGCCAGGATCCCTTGGACGCACTGATCTGCAGCAGATTGCCAGGATCCCTTGGACGCACTGATCTGCAGCAGATTGCCAGGATCCCTTGGACGCACTGATCTGCAGCAGATTGCCAGGATCCCTTGGACGCACTGATCTGCAGCAGATTGCCAGGATCCCTTGGACGCACTGATCTGCAGCAGATCTCCAGGATCCCTTGGACGCACTGATCTGCAGCAGATCTCCAGGATCCCTTGGATGCACTGATCTGCAGCAGATTGCCAGGATCCCTTGGACGCACTGATCTACAGCAGATTGCCAGGATCCCTTGGACGCACTGATCTGCAGCAGATTGCCAGGATCCCTTGGACGCACTGATCTGCAGCAGATTGCCAGGATCCCTTGGATGCACTGATCTGCAGCAGATTGCCAGGATCCCTTGGATGCACTGATCTGCAGCAGATTGCCAGGATCCCTTGGACGCACAGATCTGCAGCAGATTGCCAGGATCCCCTGGACGCACTGATCTGCAGCAGATCTCCAGGATCCCTTGGACACACTGATCTGCAGCAGATTGCCAGGATCCCTTGGACGCACTGATCTGCAGCAGATTGCCAGGATCCCTTGGACGCACTGATCTGCAGCAGATTGCCAGGATCCCTTGGACGCACTGATCTGCAGCAGATTGCCAGGATCCCCTGGACGCACTGATCTGCAGCAGATCGCCAGGATCCCCTGGACGCACTGATCTGCAGCAGATCGCCAGGATCCCCTGGACGCACTGATCTGCAGCAGATTGCCAGGATCCCTTGGACGCACTGATCTGCAGCAGATTGCACTCCACGTTACACAAAGCATCTGCTTCCTCAGGGGCTGGGGTGTGATCAACAACTTCCAAAGAAGCCCCTTATTTATAGTATCATGGGTGAATTAAACCTTCCAATTAACATAAAAGTGATTGAATAAAACAAACAGCTAAAAGAAACAATCTGCCCCATTGTAGTGGTGCGCTCTTTTGATCCATTACAGAATACACAATCTTCTACACGCTGAGAGTAGGGAAAACTCTTAAAGGAGATGCACCTACTACTGACCAACGTCATGGCTACTCACCCCAACTAATGACCTTTGGATAAACCATATAGTTACAATCTGCTGTGTGCGTTACATCCCATTGGGATTGGTGATTGCTGTGCAATGTTAGCGCTTTTTGGTTAAATGATTTCTGTATTTCACTTTTAAATCTCCCGCTCAGGTCGGGTCCCAGCCCGTTTTCGGATGCCTCCGGCACAGCCTCGGAGCGCACGGCTCAGTCCGTCTCCACCACAGGACCATGAACTGCTGGACCTGCGGAGGAGAGAGAACTCCCCAAAGCTTGTCTATAATATGAATTGTTAGTCCAAATAAACAAGGTCTCGCCCAATGCTGAAGTACTCATTTACTCTATAAAAAAACACAGGATACAATTGATCAACTAATAGTCTCTTAATCTATCAACCCACCTATATTGTGGATAATCCGTTTATAATGTGATTAGTCTGTAAGGACAAGTACTGTGAATGTAAGGCTGAGGACACGCTGCGTCCGCGGGCCACCAGCCCCTTACCTCCAGTCTGGTGGTCCCTGCTGCGGCCGCAGGCCACCAGCCCCTTACCTCCAGTCTGGGGGTCCCCGCTGCGGCCGCAGGCCACCAGCCCCTTACCTAGTCTGGTGGTCCCCGCTGCGGCCGCGGGCCACCAGCCCCTTACCTCCAGTCTGGGGGTCCCCGCTGTGGCCGCGGGCCACCAGCCCCTTACCTCCAGTCTGGGGGTCCCCGCTGCGGCCGCAGGCCACCAGCCCCTTACCTCCAGTCTGGTGGTCCCCGCTGCGGCCGCAGGCCACCAGCCCCTTACCTCCAGTCTGGTGGTCCCCGCTGCGGCCGCGGGCCACCAGCCCCTTACCTCCAGTCTGGGGGTCCCCGCTGTGGCCGCGGGCCACCAGCCCCTTACCTCCAGTCTGGAGGTCCCCGCTGCGGCTGCGGGCAACCAGCTCCTTACCTCCAGTCTGGTGGTCCCCGCTGCGGCCGCGGGCCACCAGCCCCTTACCTCCAGTCTGGTGGTCCCCGCTGCGGCCGCGGGCCACCAGCCCCTTACCTCCAGTCTGGTGGTCCCCGCTGCCTTCTTTTTTTTTTTTTGGTTTCAATTTTGTTATTGTTTTCTTAGAGAAACACATTAAACACACGTTACATTATAAGGAATACAGGCTCACAATCGCAAGAACAGAGAAATAAAACATTTGTATATATCCTGAAACATAGTGCCATTGTCCTCTTTACTTGTGTTTCCGTTTTCTTTTGGTGGCATTGGTGTATCCTTTTCACATCTTATTAGAGAAGCGGCCGCTTCTTGGTGCTTCCCTTTCAAAAAGAAAAAGGCTAAAGGATAGAGTAAGAAGAGAAGAGAAAGCGGGGGGGTGGGAGGAGGGGGGGGGAGTGGGAGGAGGGGGGGGGGAGTGGGAGGAGGAGGGGGGGGGAGTGGGAGGAGGAGGGGGGGGGGAGTGGGAGGAGGAGGGGGGGGGGGGAGTGGGAGGAGGGGGGGGGGAGTGGGAGGAGGAGGGGGGGGGGAGTGGGAGGAGGAGGGGGGGGAGTGGGAGGAGGAGGGGGGGGGAGTGGGAGGAGGAGGGGGGGGGAGTGGGAGGAGGAGGGGGGGGGGAGTGGGAGGAGGAGGGGGGGGGAGTGGGAGGAGGAGGGGGGGGGAGTGGGAGGAGGAGGGTTGAGGCTAGCAATCCCAGGGATACATAGGGTCGTTCCTTGGACTTGTCAGTCTTCTGGCCATATTTCCCAGACCTTGAGAAATGTATCTACTTTGTGACTAAGCTGTGCCGAAAGAAGTTCCATTACCTTAATTTCTCTAATTCTTCACAATACTGTCTGTCTGGAGGGGGTATTAACCTTTTTCCAGGCCGCAGCGATCGAGCAGCGGGCTGCTGTCAGGACATGGTTTATCATCTTACTCGTTTGCGGCTGTAAGCCCTGTAT
This sequence comes from Ascaphus truei, assembly GCF_040206685.1. Classification (NCBI taxonomy): domain Eukaryota; kingdom Metazoa; phylum Chordata; class Amphibia; order Anura; family Ascaphidae; genus Ascaphus; species Ascaphus truei. The sequence continues at coordinate 59,829,978 of NC_134492.1, read as the reverse complement.
TGGTTTGGCTAAAATCAGAGTCAGCGGTTCCACCTCAACCTCCACCCCCAGAAGTTCTCGTATCATATTTTGTATCATGATCCAGAACCCCTGAATTTTTGGGCATTCCCACCAGATATGAGCCATATCTCCTCTTTGCCCACATCTTCTCCAGCACAAATCCGAGGATCCGGGAAAATCTGGCTCGGCCTACTCGAGGTTAGGTACCAATGGAATAAAATGTTGAATATATTTTCTTTTAATGTAGTACAAATTGATGTTTTAGAAGCTGCATCCCAAATATCCTCCCAGTCTTCCCTATCTACTTCTAGGCTTAAATCTGCTGCCCATTTTAGCATATAACTATGGTTGGAGAGTGCTGCCTTTATCGCCAGGCCCAGATACACCTCCGAAATCAGACCTTTGCAGCAATAGCCTCTTCTGCATTGTCTCTCAAATTTTGTTAGGGGCGAGAACGCCGAGTCCTTTGAGATCATTTGTAGATAATGTCGAATTTGTAGAAAGCTGAAAATTGGAAGGTTTGTAATTTGGTATTTTTTCTGTAGATCTGGAAATGGAAGAATCTTGCCTTTAGATACAAAGTCATCGGCTATTACCATCTTTAGCTCTCCGTATTTCCCCAGTCGCTTCGGAATACAGCCTGGGAGAAACTCTGGGTTATTTAATATAGGGGTCAATAATGGAGGAGAGGATGCCAGATCATATTTCCCCTTATTTCTAGTCCATATCTTCCACGTACATCTCATTGCTCCCAGTTTTACTTTCTCTGCAAAGGTCTCTCTTCCTCCCTCGGCCCAAAGCGCTGCTGGGAGAGATAGAGGTTTCGCGTAGGTAGACTCAATCCCAAGCCAGCAACATGTAGCCGGATCATTGTCCCACATTATAACTTGCTTTAGTTGGGCCGCCAAATAGTATTTAATGATGTCCGGGACTCCCAGACCTCCGCAGTCCTTTGGTGCTAGCAAAATTGATCTAGCGACCCATAGTTTTTTATTTTTCCAGATAAATTGGAAAATTGTTTTGAATATTTTTGAGCTCGTACAGTGGGATGTCTATCGGAAGAGTCTGGAAGTAATACAGAAGTTTTGGTAGAATATTCATTTTAACTGTAGCTATTCTTCCTAGCCAAGATATCTGATATTCATTCCAGCTCTGGAGGTCTTTTTAAATCTTTTCAAAAAGAGGGGGATAATTATGTTGATATAGGGATTTATAGGAGCGTGATATCTGTATTCCCAGATACTTAATCTTTGTCGAGCTCCATTTATAGTTAAAATTTGCTTGTAGCAGTTTTACTTCGGGTATTGCCAATGAAAGATTTAGTGCCTCCGACTTGTCCGTGTTAATTTTGTATCCCGAAATTTTACCAAAAATTTTACAGGTTTGGGAGGGAGGTAAAGGGGTAGGCCAGGGTTAGAATAATATCATCGGCAAAAAGCGATATTTTGTAGTTCGTCTCCAATTTCAATTCCTTTAATATTTTTTTCCTCTCTAATTGTGGCTGCCAAGGGTTCTATGGAGAGAGCAAACATGAGCGGAGATAGGGGACATCCTTGTCGGGTACCATTATTAATTTTTATAGGGCTGAGTCTCCTCCTGGGAGTTTCACGACTGCAGTGGGAGTTTTGTAGAGGGCTCTGACCCCCTCCAAAAACTGGCCCTTAAATCCGAATTTAATCAGTGTTTGGTCTAAAAAGTCCCACCTTATCCTGTCAAATGCTTTTTCAGCATTCAAACTAGATAGCTTACGTGTTTGAGAGATGTACATGGTCAATAATGTTAATAATTTTCCTAGTATTGTCAGAGGCCTGTCTTCCTGAGACAAACCCTACCTGATCGATATGTATTAAACTGGGCAGTATTGGGATAAGTCTATTTGCTAAAATTTTCCTGAAGAGTTTTAAGTCCGAATTAAGGAGGGCTATGGGGCGATAGTTACCACATTGTAGAGGATCTCTCCCGTCCTTATGGATTATTGCCAAATTTGCTTTAGACATTGTTGTCGGAATGGCCTCTTCTCCTAGAAACGAGTTAAATACATCAAGCAGATATGGGGTTAGTACCAACTTAAATTTCTTATAGTACTGATTTGAGAAGCCATCCGGGCCTGGCGTTTTGCTAGCTTTCAGTTTGGTAATAGCATCTAACAGTTATTCTTGGGTTATATCCTTGTTTAATTCTTGAACGTTCCCTTCCGATAGTTCAGGGAGCTTACATTTCTCCAGATATCTGGAGATAGCTTCTAATCCTGATGATCGTTTCTTTGGGAAATTTAGATTATACAATTTAGAGTAGAAGTCTGAGAACTCTTTTGCTATTTGCTTCTCATTAAATGTTTTATCTCCAGCTCTAGTTTGGATAGCTGCAATTTGCGATTTGGTTCTCAGACCTCTAAGTTTGGATGCTAGTAAACGATCTGCTTTGTTTCCTTTATCGTAGTACTTTTGTTTAGTCCACCTTAATGCTCTCTCCACTTCGTCTAGTTAGACCTGTTTAAATTGAGATCTGGTTTTGTCTAGTAATTTGAATAATTTTTTTGAAGGGTTATTTTTATGTTTTTGTTCCAGGAGCTGTACTTTCTCAGCCAATTCATTGTATAACTTTTGTTTAGCTTTTTTCTTGTATGATGCTATAGAAATGATAGCTCCTCTTATTGTGGCCTTATAGGCTTCCCATAGCATAGTTGGTGACTCTACTGAGCCCTTGTTCAGCATGAAATAATCCCTAAGCTTTTGTTTAATATCATTTACTACGTCTGCTTGATTTAATAATGAGTCGTTTAGTTTCCAGTTATACTGGGTATTTTTGCAGAAGGGGAGAGAGAGTACCATGATATAGTTCCTATATCTGACTGGGAGGATGCTTGTAGAATATCTTTGGTACCTAGAAAATAGTCAATCCTCGACTAGGTCTGTTGCAGGGGTGAATAAAGACACAAGTTTTAGGGATGTTGTATTGGTCATTTTATTCTTTTTTGAGAAAGAAATATCTTGTGCTCCCTCCGCTTTCCCAAGGTGGAGGGACATCCTATTCACTTCCATATTATATTTTCCTATATACAATCTTTGGGTGTTATAGTTCTCTGGTCCTCTAAATCCCCTGGAGCTTAGTTGACTGGTATTGGATTGGGCGGGGAGGAACAGAGGGGGGATAGGAGACGGAGACTTCTCCATGTGTCGCGCCCCGGCAACCTTTAGGGCAAACATGGAGCCCTCAATATAGAACAGTATGTTTACAACAGTTAATAACATACTTGGGCCTAACGAAAGCTTTTTGGCCTTCTGGGGCCTCTGAACATCTGGTACATATACCTATACTTATCCAGTTCTCTTAATGTAAGAGGGACATGATTATACCACCATTCCTCAGATTCACCACAAGATGGTGCCAGAGGATCAGTAATACTCAGCCTGTGGAACAAATATAGAAAATTACATTGCTTCAACATAGCATACCTTATATTAACTTTCTTAGGCTTCGGTCCCGCTGCGCTCGTTGGCGCGGGCGGCCACACGCGATATCCCCACCAGCAGGGGAATGCTCCCGAGCCGGTCCCCCCTGGCGGCACAGCGCACTACACGCTGTGGCGCATCAGCCGCTATGGGACACAAGAAAATGGTGATCCCTAGCGTTGACGCGTCACGTGGTGTGGCTGTGAGCCAATGGGGAGGGGAGGCTTCGGGAGGAGGAGAGGCTTCGGGGAGCGGGGAGGAGTGTGGAGTGAAAGAGCGTGAGTGCCTGTCTGTGTGTGTGTGTGTGTGTGTATGTGTGTGCCTGTGTGTGTGTGTGTGTATATGAGTGCCTGTGTGTGTGTGTGTGTGTGTGTGTGTGTGTATATGAGTGCCTGTGTGTGTGTGTGTGTGTGTATGAGTGTGTGTGTGTTGCTTACCATCAGCAGCTCCAGCCCGAGTCCGTGGAGGGAGGGGGGGGATAGTAACGGGTCCCTCCGCTCAAGCCACGCCCTCCCTCCCTGTCAAGCCTCCCACTCCCGCCCACCTCCCGCTCCGGCTCCCGCTCCCTACAGACCGCATATCGCGGTCTGTGTATGTTAGCGCACCGCCTGTCTGCAGTGCGGGCGCGCTGACTCTGGGAGCGGGGCCTTAGTCTTAGGGTAGAACTTCCCCATTTTCCCGCTTTAAGGAGATTAGTGCTTTAACTTTATCCTTAACTTAGACCTAAACATAGTCAACCTGGTTTTAAATGTCCTCATTCCCTCCGCTCTCCCTCCCCCTTCCCTGGCCATCTCCCCCCTGTCCTCCTCTGGAAGTAGTTTGCCTCTTTATCTAAGGCTCATCGCTCACCAGGGAATGGCAGGATTTGGTACCCATACCCCAAATTCTCACGTGTTTTTTTTCCTGGTTTCTCCAACTCCAACCCGGTCTTGCGATCTGGCCTCCGCTCCCTGGGGCTTAAATGCCGGCCTGAGCAAAGGGATCTGCGTGACAGGACAGCAGGTCCGGCGGGAGGCTGTGCGAGGGAGATCCATGCTGCTGCGGATCAGTAAAAGGGGGGGGGGGGGTATGTATTGCTCAGCTATTGCACTTCATTCTTCGTGCGTCGGGTTCCTCTGGGAGGCGAGGCGTTGCGAGGCCCTTGGTGTTTTCGCTGGTCTTTGGCTGCTCTGTCCTTCCTCCCGACCCTTCAGGAGCCGCTTCGTCCTCTCTGGGCTGCAGACCCAGTCCCCTAAGGAACCGGGGGCCATCCTCCCAGTAGGACCCCGCGTGGAACTTCCCCCCCCACCTGCACCACCAACGTGAAGGGAAAGCCCCACCGGTATCTCACTTTGTGTGTCCTTCGCGTCTGCGCCAGGGGCCGCGTTCCCTTCGCCGGTCCACTCTCGCTTTAGACAGATCACTGTACATTTCCAGGTGGGAGTTGTGGAACTGTATGGCGCCTCTTTCTCTGCTGCCTGAGAGGACTTTGTCTTTTGTTGTGTAGGAGTGAAAGCGGATTAGAACATCCCTGGCTCTCTTGGGATCTGCCGACTTCTGTCCCAGGGTCCGATATGCGCGGTCCAGTTCCAATTGATCCTGTGCCAACTCGGGGACCAGGTTAGTAAACGGTTCTTTCAGGTAGGGCTGCAGTTGGACCGTTTCTACGGACACGGAGATTTGGGCGGCGGTCTCTGTTCTCTTGTTCCTCCGCATTTTCTTTAGTGCCCGAATTTCGCAGTTTAACCTATTTATTTCATCCTCCGCACGAGAGTAGGACTGTTCAATATCCTCTACCTTTTTCTGGAGGATGTCCGTTTTCTCCGTTAGGACATTCATGTCCGTTTTGAACGCGTGGATGGCCTTAGCCAGATCCTCCTGGCACCCCAGGCGCATTCTCTGGAATAATTCCTCCAGATAGTCTTTTGTTATTTCTGGCTGGATCTTCCTTATGTCCTGCTCGGGCCTGTGTTCGGGGCCTTCCGACAAGCGCGCTGGGCCGCCATCTTGGATCATGCCGGCGCTATCAGGCGGTTTGTGGGCCGGCATAAAATAGCTTGACGCTCTGTTGTGCGGGACCTTTTGCTTTTTGGCTCATAGCCCGCGAGCTCCGCCATGTCCTGTTTGCCTTGGGCGGAATTTTTTGTCCAATCGGTGCTATACTAATCAATTATGCAGCGGAGGGCTCCGGAGCTGCCCCCTCAGGCGGCCATGCACGCTGACGTCACCGGAAGTCGTCCCCCCGCTGCCTTCTTCCGACGCGGCTGACTACGTGCTGCGACGCGTCAGCCAGCCGGAGCTGCAAGGCTCTGGTGTTCAGAAGCGCTGACGCGTCACGTGGTACGCAAGGGAACCAGTCCCATTACCCTTCCCTATTGCTCCTGCTTTCCAAACGTTACAAGGAAGTGGGAAAAACATGTTGTTCTATTATTACTTTTGCTGTTATCAGAATACTGTGAAAGTAAATGATATTGGTACAATAGGTATTTAGGTGCCAGTTTGGGAAGAGGATCTTTGTTCTTCTGAGTTTTCGTACTGATGCGGTTAAAGTGTCTGGACAAGGGGGGGGGGTGTAGATTTTGACTCACCGACACGTGAGAATTGATGTCTACAAGTAACAAGAAGATTACAATTACTTTATCACAATGTTGTATTGAAGCAGCCCAAATGTCTTCCAATGCAAAGTTCTTCTCCCTGCTTTATTTTGCATGACACAACCCCTGGCACAGAAAGTGTGATGGCCCCGCCCCCCACGTCATTGCCACGCCCACCCGTTTTGGTCATGTTCCCCCGCGCTGAAAAAAAGTTTACTGCAGACCGCAGGTCGCGGTGCAGTGACTTGCACGCGCCGCCATCAAGCGAGGCGGCCGTGCGGGCGCGTGCAGCGGGTCCTTAGCCTAGTGGTGTGTGGAACAAAAAAAAGCTGTGTGTGCTGTGCACGCGCATAGTAAGTGAAACTTCTTTGACTTTTGTCACAGAAATTGTATTTGTGTTGGTGTTGGTGATGTTTTAATTAAAAATCAAAATACAATCTCAATGACAAAACGCAAATAAATTTGACTTAGAATGCGCGTGCTCGGCACACATCCCCTGTATTAGCTATTTGCACTAAGTGTGAATTCCGCGTGTGACAGTGTGCGTGTGACTGAGAGTGTGCGTGTGACTGAGAGTGTGCGTGTGACTGAGAGTGTGCGTGTGACTGAGAGTGTGCGTGTGACTGAGAGTGTGCGTGTGACTGAGAGTGCGCGTGGGACTGAGTGTGCGTGTGACTCAGTGTGCGTGTGACTGAGAGTGTGCGTGTGACTGAGAGTGTGCGTGTGACTGAGAGTGTGCGTGTGACTGAGCGTGTGCGTGTGACTGTGCGTGTGACTATGCGTGTGCGTGTGACTGTGCGTGTGACTATGCATGTGCGTGTGACTGTGCGTGTGCGTCTGACTGTGAGTGTGACTGAGTGCGTCTGACTGTGAGTGTGAGTGTGAGTGTGACTGAGTGTGCGTGTGACTGTGAGTGTGTGTGGGTGTCTGGGGGGTCAGTGTGTGGGGGTCTGGGGGGGTCAGTCAGTGTGTGTGGGGCTCTGGGGGGGTCAGTGTGTGTGGGGGTCTGGGGGGGTCAGGCAGTGTGTGTGGGGGTCTGGGGGGGTCAGGCAGTGTGTGTGGGGGTCTGTCAGTGTGTGTGTGGGGGTCTGGGGGGTTCAGTCAGTGTGTGTGGGGGTCTGGGGGGTTCAGTCAGTGTGTGTGGGGGTCTGGGGGGTTCAGTCAGTGTGTGTGGGGGTCTGGGGGGTTCAGTCAGTGTGTGTGGGGGTCTAGGGGGGTCAGTCAGTGTGTGTGGGGGCCTGGGGGGGTCAGTCAGTGTGTGTGGGGGTCTGGGGGGGGTCAGTCAGTGTGTGTGGGGGTCTGGGGGGGTCAGTCAGTGTGTGTGGGGGTCTGGGGGGTTCAGTCAGTGTGTGTGGGTCTCTGGGGGGCCAGTCAGTGTGTGTGGGGGTCTGGGGTGGTCAGTCAGTGTGTTTGGGGGTCTGGGGGGGGTCAGTCAGTGTGTGTGGGGGTCTGGGGGGGTCAGGCAGTGTGTGTGGGGGTCTGTCAGTGTGTGTGGGGGTCTGGGGGGTTCAGTCAGTGTGTGTGGGGGTCTGGGGGATTCAGTCAGTGTGTGTGGGGGTCTGGGGGGTTAGTCAGTGTGTGTGGGGGTCTGGGGGGGTCAGTCAGTGTGTGTGGGTCTCTGGGGGGTCAGTCAGTGTGTTTGGGGGTCTGGGGGGTCAGTCAGTGTGTGTGGGGGTCTGGGGGGGGGGGGTCAGTCAGTGTGTGTGGGGGTCTGGGGGGGTCAGTCAGTGTGTGTGGGTCTCTGGGGGGTCAGTCAGTGTGTGTGGGGGTCTGGGGTGGTCAGTCAGTATGTGTGGGGGTCTGGGGGGGTCAGTCAGTGTGTGTGGGGGTCTGGGGGGGTCAGTCAGTGTGTGTGGGGGTCTGGGGGGGGTCAGTCAGTGTGTGTGGGGGTCTGGGGGGATCTGTCAGTGTGTGGGGGGGTCCGGGGGGGGTCAGTCAGTGTGTGGGGGGGTCCGTCAGTGTGTTCCGCGCGGGTTGCGCCCGGGTTTTTGTACCACCGCTTCCTGGGGGGGCCGCAAACGCCCGCGTCACTGGAGGGCTGAATGGCGCCGCTGCCAGCCGCTTCTGCGCATGCGCGGCATGGCAGCGGTAGTGGAAGTTAGGCGGGCACATGTGTGGGCTGGGAGGGAGGTCCCATTCGGGTTAGGAAAGGGGGGGGGGGGGGCTGTCCCGGTCGGGCGGTCTCTGCTGTCCCGGGCAGCAGACGGGGAACGGCAACACATGTTTACAGCCGTGGCAGCGGGCGGGGAACGGCGCCGCTGCCAACCGCTTCTGCGCATGCGTGGCTTTGCTCCAGTCCCCATGATTACTGAGCATGCGCGGCTTGGCAGCGGATGTGCGGGGGGAATGGCGGCCGTTAGGAGCGGCGCCGGCGGCTACCGCCGCCGCCGCCGCCGCATATGTCATCAGCCATGTGGGGGGAGCAGCGGCCGTTAGGAGCGGCGCCGCCGCCGCCGCATCTGATTTGTGGAGCGGGTGTGATGTCAGTGTTGGGGTCGGGCTGAGCCAGAACACAGCCCGGCCTCAACTGCCAGCACTGACGTCACATCCGTTTCATTTCTGTCTCCACAATTCTTTTTTGCCCCATCACGAATGAGGCGCCACTAAGGAAGTTTCACTTCAAAAATGGGTGACTGAGGCAAGTCACTCAAAAGAAATTCCCTTTGACGGCACACCCCTGTGATGTAAAACGTAACACGTATTATTACAGTAAAACATCTGGCACTAAACATATAACATGGTGCAGGGAATGTCCATAACTTTATTGTCATTTATTATACAGCCACTGAGCGAGACAGTCGCACATTAGGCCATGGTGTGCAGGTAATCCTCTAGTACAGCAAGCTGGAGCCGTGAGATTGTTTGGGGGGGGGGGAGGGCGGGGCACAGGCGGTTGCAGAGGCCCCCGCGCTCTTAGCCAAGGCATTAAAATTAAATGACGGGGGAACGCGTGAGGCCTCTGCAACCTCAACTTACCGTGATTCATTCGGCATCTGGAAGTGTCTCCATGGCAACGCGGCATCAAATAACGCCGCAGGGGTCATGTGGCGGGATGTCGCACGCGAGTTACCATAGCAACACAGCGTCAAATGACGTCGCGGGTCACGTGACCCCACTCATCATTTGACGCCGCACTAAGCAAAGGGGGGGGGGCGCAAGCACCGGGTGACACAAGGCAGGGGGGCACACGAGTAAAAGATTGCGCACCCCTGCTGTAGTAATCCTGCTGGTGGCTTGTCAGTAGAAATAAGCCTGGCGCTAATCACATTCTACCCCAGTAACAGACACCGCTTATGTAAATATAGAGTGGTGCAATCAATCGTGGTGAGTGGCCTGTCAGTGAGTGATGGTATTGCTAGAGTCATCACTCATACTTAGCTTGCATATATATTAGATGAGGAAGCTATGCTAGATGATGTACCCAACTAATAAGGTAGGTATTGGCTGCAATGGCTGCTTCCGTATCACACTCTCACTAATAGGTATGAGATAAGTAAATGCTCACTGTGCTCACTCATCACTGACAGAATATCCCGCTTACTAAACCCTACACTTCCTGGAGCACTAAAAACCTCCATTATGGTCTCAATGTAGACCTATTGACTATCCGACAGTGTCGGAAACGTGCAAGAAAACTTCCGACGTACATTTCGCTCACATAACGGGGCTTTGTCTGGGGACCCTCATCTAATATATATGCGAGCGAAGTATGAGTAATGACTCGAGCAATACCATCACTCACTGACAGACCACTTATATCACCATGATTGATTGCACCACTCTATACTTTACAAAAGCAGTGTCTGTTACATCATTTTATATATTTAGTGATGGATGTTTTACTTTAATAATAAATGTTATGTTTTATATCACAGGTGTGCCGTCAAAGTGAATTTCTTTTGAGTGACTTACCTCAGTCACCCATTTTTTTGTTCCACTTATTTATGCTGCACTAATATATAATGGCAGAGTTAAGCGGTCAGTCCCTCCTAGGGACAAAGTGTACTAATGCCAGTGACATGGTTAACGGGTCAGTCCCTCCTAGGGCAAAGTGTACTAATGGCAGTGACATGTTCAAGGGGTCAGTCCCTCCTAGGGCAAAGTGTACTAATGGCAGTGACATGGTTAAGGGATCAATCTCTCACATTTGAAGTACATTAGAAAGCGTCTCTCTAAGGCTAAGGCCACAGTGGGCGCGACGGAGCGCATGGCGGCGGGCGCGAACAGACAATAGGGCTGCCAGAATCACGGCCAGTTAGGGGTTAGGTTTGGTGCGAATTTGAGACCATGCTAGTCGGAGCTGGGGTAAGAGGTATGTGCAGATGTTTGTTGCAACTGAACTAGGCCAGCGCCTTTGGAGTCCAAATGAGTGATAGTCCTGGGAGTTCAAGACAAAGAGATGAATATCCAAATGAAGGACTTGACAATTCCTCGATCTTCAGGTGATCAGATGTAACTTCATCCGTGTGAAACGTGATGTGGAACGAGAAAAGAGAAAATATAGTGCAACATAAAGTAAAAATTCAGACACACATCTACAGACCAAGACAAAACTAACAAGACTAACATAGAACACACGACCACGGCTGGAATTAAACGTTAATTTAATACAAATCTAAAACAGTCAAAATGAATGGACGAAAGACCCAGAAAACGCCAATCCGGTGGAGTAAAACCGAAGCGCTACTCACAGGATGGCTGCTGCAAACAGGCAATGGATATCAGGTGAGGGATGAGGTAAGTCCTCCTCTGGCTAGACGGTGTTGTACACCGGCGTGCTTCCCCATGTCCCGTGCTCCAGTGCTCCTCGAAGCGGATGTTACGTCACCGGATGTTACGTCACCGGTGGACGGGACTTAAGGGCAGAGATCCTTTCGACTGCTGATCCAAAACCGGAGCGTTCCTCATCAATATGTCCAGACAAACTGATGAAAAACCCTACGCGTTTCGTGCGCTTGCGCACACTTCCTCGGGAAGCGCACGAAACGCGTAGGGTTTCACTATATTTTCTCTTTTCTCGTTCCATATCACGTTTCACACGGATGAAGTTACATCTGATCATCTGAAGATCAAGGAATTGTCAAGTCCTTCATTTGGATATTCATCTCTTTGTCTTGAACTCCCAGGACTATCCCTCATTTAGACTCCAAAGGTGCAGGTATCTCTTTTGTTTTTATGTCTAATTCTGATTGTACTATCAGGTTCCACCAGGCAGCCTAGTACCCCAGTCAGGGGTTCATCCTAATATAGGGCCTAATTTACATCTATCCCTCTAGCGCTAATCATACATCACCTTTCTCCCACCTGAACTAGGCCAGATATCCCCAATTAGGCCCCAGCTAGGCCCCCAAATCCCCTGTGTAGCTTCTGGTTGCTGCAGGGACAGGCCCATAGATAGGGACACTGCACCTGTAGAACCAGAGCATAGGGACACAGGATGCGGCTGCATCCTGTCCTCAGGTGGTCTGGGACCAGACACCTGCTCCATCAGTGACTATCATCAGCTGGATACCACCCACCGAGGAGGAGGACTCATAGCTGGATCAGTGGATTCTATCTTCCACAGGGCGCCCAGGTGTGGGACCACCCGACAGCATGTGCACCAACAACACTTTAGTGGGCAGCCCTGTACCACACATTGGGTGGGGTATTGAGAACGCCAGGCTGGTTGGGTGCCAATGGGCCCCTCAGTACTATGAGAACTGTGTACCAGGTGGGGGACAGAGGGCTGGTGAGTACGGCCATGCATGACCTGGTGGTTGGTGGGAGTGTGTGTGTGTATAATATATTTTTTATTATATATATATATATATATATATATATATATATATGTGTGTGTGTGTCTATTATCTTTGGTTACCTGCAGTAAAATCGTTATCTTATACCAATGTGTAATTCTTTGTGTCCTGTAATGGGGGTATTCCACACAGTAGCATCCCGTACAGGTGGAGGCGCTACCGAGCATCACTCGGGTGCACCCCAGATTCCCAGTGGTGGAGGCTCATATCTCCTGGGCACCACAGGTATTGAACCACACACATACACCGTAGCCACACATCTCCCAGGGGGTGGGGGAAAGTGTGCTACAATTGGAGGCGCTGCTGAGATATCAGACCTAGGGTGCCCTATTCAGCAGTCAAATTAAGATCCCTCCTATTCGTCATTATGCTAGTACCCTCAAGCCATGAGGTCCATGCCTGGGCCTTCAAGGTTCAAGAACCACCCAGCCATGTAATCACAGAAGGGAATGTCCCCGCTCTCCTGGACCAAACAGAGATCCGGGACCACCTAAGACGACTCCCCAGTCTAGACAAAGTGTGGATAAGGGGGCGAGAGTTTGACACCAACACCACCACTTATTTTATTGGCACCTTCCAGTGGAGTACTATATTACTGACGGCGGGTCGAGAAGTATGCAGTGAAGCTGCCCCTCAACCTTTGCAAGCCCCAGAGGCCAAGCCAGAAGGCTGCCCCCTCATATACTCTGATTTACCAAAAATCCGAGAAATGTTCACCTCCGGACCCTCCTCAGCGGTCCCTTCTCAAGCTGAAATGTCTCCCTTCTCCCATCTCACCAGTGGGTTCTCTGGTTTCAAGTACTCCCAACCGGGTAGATGCAACTCTACCACGAGTAACCTTCACCCTGAGTGCCCTACAAGGGGCCACCAGCTGGGCCTGGAATCTCCCACCTACACCTACCTCAGGCCCCTGTCCAAGGCCTACCAGTGATAGTCGCTTATCAAGTGGCCACTCCGCCCTGGGGGTGACCCTACTGCATTTAGTGGAGGCCATAACTATGTCTATATCCCAGTCACAAAATTACAGAAGGCTCAAGGCCTTCTCCGGGATAGTGCACACGCCTCTAGGAGAAGAAGGGTTTGAGACCTGGAGGGAACACGCCCTCCAAGTGATATGAGTGGTCGTGCTCGGAAGCCATTAAGAGACAGGGGCTGGTCGAATGCCTCCGGCCCCCGGCCGCCCAACTGGTACAGATGCACCGGGACACCGAAGGAGATGTTACCGCTCATGAGTTAGTGGGACTGTTAACTCAATCGTACACCAGCGAAGACGATGAAGACCAGCTTCTGGCTCAGTTCAAGGCTCTCCGCCAAAAGGAGGGAGAAGAGTTGTCCACATTCGTCTGCAGGCTCCAACTATCCCTGTGGACACTGCTATCCAAGAAGATCATCTCTGTCTCAAGTGGACCGATATCGGTTCAAACAACTGCTGAAGGGATCCCTACCTTCCCATCCAGTAGTCCTTCTGATGCGGGCTTCTCCGGCAACCCCCGTACCTCCTAACTATATGGACTTGATGCGGCAAGTCAGAAAGCACAAAGTTCAGCTGCACTTCCATACCCCTAAAACAACTAAAGAGCCCCTCAAGGGTGAATCCAAGTGAGCCTCCGCTTCGAAGGCCAAGGAATCATATGGTACGGAAGAGGACTCTCGACCCAAGTCACCTTCTGTCAAGTCCAAACCGTCAGGGAGAGTATCCTCTACCTACAAGGCCCGTGCTGACCCCAGTGGCCTCATCTGCTACAGCTGTGGATGGAAGGGCCACTTCTCCAAGGAATGCCTGGAGAAAGAAAAAACAAACTCCAAATAGGCCGAATTATCCCCAATCCATGATCTGCACAGTCCAGACCGCATAAACCACTTCCCCGCCCTCCGAAAACCCTCCTGAGCCAAGCCCCAATGATGGAACCCCACCATTGGATGGTTACAGTCGGGTAGGACCCGCTGCCCTCATATGCGTCATCGTGGATGGTGTCTATTCATCAGTGTTGCTGGACACCGGCTCACAAGTGACCATTGTGTATCGAGAATTTTACAACCACCATCTCCAACACCGATCCTTGCAGTTGGCCGAGCACATGAAAGTGAGGGGGCTCAGCAATGAGGATTATCCCATAGATGGGGTAGTGAAGGTTCGGATGGGGATACTCCATTTAAATACAGTAAGTCCTCATTTTATGACGCTTCGTTTTACGACGAATGGCTTTTCCGACAATGTCCAATGCATCCCTATGGGCGGTTTTACGATGCCAAAATGGCTTATCCGACGCTCCTACGACACTTTGCAAAGTTGCAACATTATGTCAATCAGAAGGCTGTAGTCAGGGAAATCATCCAGATCAGTCTGTGTGAAGGTTTAGTGGTGTATTTAGGCCCTTAAACATGTCTAACAGTTTTATTATACAGTTTTGGATTCAATAAATAGAATATTTACATCATAATTTATGTGTGTGCTGCATATCTTATTGCCTGCATAAAATATTTGGTGTATTTTAGTATTAAACATGCCTTCAGGAACGGAACCTTTCATTTAAACAGTGTTCCTATGGGAAAACGTGTTTCGCTTTACAACGTCTCGCTATCCAACGCCATTTTGAGTAACGCATTGTGTCGGATAACCGAGGACTGCCTGTACCGGCAAATCGCACACTATGGATGTGGAGGCACTGGTATGCCCTGAGCTCTGAGAACACCCCAGTGCCCCGATCATACTGGGCACCAACACTGACGTTGTGCGGGCAGTGATCGGGGCCTATTTGTGAGAATCCAGCGAGTTTCCTATTGATACGTTAACCATCCATTGCATCTTTCTGGAGGAATGTTGCAAGATTTCTGTCCCGGACCGTCATGGAGATCTCTTCAACCTGCAACCCAGGTTAACAGAGATTTCCACCAGGGGGAGTGAAGCGCATGACCGACCGAAACGAGGTAGATCACCTCTTTTCTCTGGAGAGTACGCGCGTGAATGGACGTCCAAGATTCCTGGACGAATAAAAGTTACATAGTTACATAGTAAATGAGGTTGAAAAAAGACGTACGTCCATCAAGCTCAACCTATGCTAAATTTAAAGTGTTCATCCAAAATATCTCTCCAGACCCCATGGCCTTCGAACAAGGACGAAGATTGGGGCGAATATACCCCATCACTCCCCTGGAGACAATGCCTCAGGTGAATGCCGCTGCGGTGTCAGAACAGCCCGCCGAGCTGACATTCAACTTCGGAGACTCAACCCTGCCGGCCGAATGGAAGGACCGGCTAACGCCAAATTGGAAGAACGCCGGGCCGTATTCTCCCCGAGTGAGATGGAGGTGGGCTGCAGCCGCAATGCCCAACACACCATCAGGCTGAGTGACACTACATCCTTCAGAGAACGTTCTCGTTGCATCCCCCCTCGGGATGTGGACGATGTAAGGGACGTCTTACAAGAGATGGAAACAGCGGGGATTGTGACCGAATCCCGGAATCCCTACGCCTCGCCCATCATGGTGGTGAGAAAGAAGAATGGGTCAGTAAGATTGTGTTTCGACTACCGGACACTGAACAACTGCACCGTACCCGATTAGTACACTCTTCCTCGCATCGAAGAGCTTTTCAACGCCCTAACTGGAAGCCAGTGGTTTACTGTTCCGGACTTGCGATATGGGTACTACCAGGTACTGATGAGTGCAGAAGACCAGAAGAAGACTGCCTTTGTCTGTCCCCTGGGCTTCTATCAATTTACGCGCATGCCCCAAGGCATATATGGAGCCCCCACAACTTTTCAGCTACTAATGGAAAAAACAATCGGTGACATGAATCCCTGGGAATGCTTGGCCTACCTGGACGATATCATCATCTTTGGTAAGACCTTGAAGAAACATGAAGAACGGCTGCTAAAAGTTGTGGACCGTCTGGGTCAAGAAGGCCTGAAACTGTCCCTTGATAAGTGCCGGTTCTGCCACACCTCGGTAACCTACGTGGGACACATTGGCAGGGTCCGTGAGGATCCCATCCGCAAAAGTAGAAGCCGTGGTGAACTGGCCGTGACTGGAGAATGTCATGAAGCTTCGCTCTTTCCTCGGCTTCTGCGGTTACTATCGCCGCTTCGTGGAGGGGTATTCAAGTAAGGCCAAACCCCTCAACAATCTCCTCAAAATATACTCTGAGGATACAGGGCGAAAGGCCACCTCTGCTAGACAGCCGTTCGATAATAAATGGACGACCAACTGCGAGTAGGCCTTCCTGGGCCTAAAGAAGCGCTTAACAGAGGCACCCTGTTCTCGCCTATGCTGACCCAGAATAGCCCTACGTTCTCCATGTAGACGGGAGTCTCAACGGCTTAGGTGCAGTCCTACACCAGAAACACCTGGAGGCATCGACCAGTAGCTGTCACGCCTGTATGCCCGCAGACCTGGCAGGACCCCAGTACTGAGGTGGGAACGGTATGACACCACACACCCACAGCAGTGGGAGCAAGCCCGGAGTGTGGTATAGCGTTGCTGGGCCTGTAGAAAGAGAGTTGTTGTTATACTTGCGACGCTTGGGGGTGTCCGTGAGAATAGTCATGTCCGTATGCCAATGTCCAGGAGTAGAGAGAGTAGAATCGTCAGTGTACAAGCCAGGTCATAGGAAGCCAGAGGTAAACGTAGTGAAGGGCGTAGCAAGGTTCAGAGGGGTACCAGAGAGCAGAGTAGTCCAGGACAAGCAGGAGTCAGGAGCCAGGGAAATCCAAGTGCATACAGGAACAGGGAAACAGCAAGGACGTAGAGGGAGCACAGCATAGGTCAGGTACACACAGGGAAACAGGAACTATGCAGAGCGAGGAAGAAGTGGACAGACAGGAATAATAAAGGAAGGTGCACCAATGACAGAGACGGGAGGAGTAGAGAAAGAAGTGGGTCTATTTTGATCTGGTTTAAAACTGATTGGCCGGAGAAGCCGGCCAATTCAGTTGAACAGCAATTTTACTTGTTGCCAAGTAGAACAAAGAAAAACCAGTCAAACAAATATTCAAAAGAAGACCAACAAGTGCACTTTTGAAGTGCACTTAAAGCAGAAAGGTTAACTCTAAAGAACCCTTGATGGGGGATACCGAGCAGAGCACCCTGCCTAACGCCCACTGGGAGGCAAACTCTGAAACCGTCCCAGTAGACTCGGCGTACGAGTACTCTGCCCGAATACGGGAGTGCACCAGCGCCCGGAACATGGCCACGATGTATGTTGGGACCCCCCACTCCAAAACCTGCTTCCTGGTTTTACAAATGGCTACCTTAGCCAATGCCAGGAGCAGGTTGACCAGGAGATCCCTAGGCTTATCATTCCGGGACACGGGGCACCCAAAAATAAAAAGATGAGGGGAGAAGTGTAGCCAGAACTGCAGGAGAAGGCTCTTCAAGAAGGAAAAGAGGGGCTGCAGTCTGGCGCAACTCAAATAAATGTGATACTGCTGCGGCCAAGTTTATTCGAGCATTTGCCCGTTCTTGGCCGCAGCAGTAGCCTGGCGCGCACCCGAGGGTGACGGGCGCGCGCCGAAGCAGCGGAAGAGCGCCCTCCGATCGGGGCGCTCTCCCTACCGCTGCCGGGTCCGCCGGGTCCCCCGGAACCCCCTGCCGCCGTCCCGCGATCGCGGGACACCAGGGCTCCCTCGGGGAGCCCTGGACGCGCGTGTAGGGGGCGCAGGCTCCCGAAGACGCGTGACCGTGCGTCTATGACGCGCGGCACGCCGAGGGGCGGCCACTAGCAAGCCGGGAAATCTCCCGGCTGGCGGTACCGGCCACACTTTAATAAAGTGTGTCGGTAGTGTATACACAAAAGGGGCAGGCGGCGGGGGAGTCCGTGAAGTGTGCCAAGTACTCTCATGTGCTCAGTGCACCGTGGAGGACCCTCCAACTCAAATCCCCGGCGGGACGGGGAACCAAACCTGACTAGAGTTCCTTCCACCGGGGTCTCTCGCCCTCGTTCGCAGGAAATACCCGCCTCCAGTATCAGAGCGGGTGACAAGGGCGAGGTAATGCACTATATGGAGCACTAGAGAATACAGGACTTTCCTCGGCATGCAGCGGAAACATGCCGGGGACATATCCCCCAACCTGCTGAGGTTGGGGGAAAGAGGAGCCCGAGGGGGTTGCCGTGGTTTGGGTTCCACGCAAAGATCCAGAGAGCTAGGGTTGAAAGGTTGACAAGGCTCTCCGGTCTGCAATACCCCGTCAATGAAGGTGCGTGAGTCGGGGTGGATGGCATCTTTAATCTCCCGGATCAAACGATGAGGGACGCGGGCAGTACGCAGAACCATACGGGGCACGAGCACCTCTGCCCTAACCCAGTCTCGCCGCTCAAAGTCCAGGAGATCCCCGACTCTGGTCACCTGCGCCAGGATTAGCCGGCGGCAAATAGAGGGTGAATCCAACATCCGAGCCCCCACTGCCGGATTATACAGCAGGGGCTCGGCGAGGAAATCAACCCCCACCGCCTGTTCCTTCCTGGTCACGGAGACCAGTTTCCAGGCCTTAAGTACGTCCCGGTAGTATGCCGGCAGCACCGAGAGGTCTCTACCTAAACCCTCGGGCCTGATGATAAACAGTTGCCGGTCATACCTCATATTGCGCAGCTGGCGAAAGAAACTGGTCGCCAGCTGGCACCACTGCGGAGACGGATCTGCGAATAGGTATCTCTGCAGGTATTGGAGGCGGAAAGTGTGTAACTGGGAGCGGACACACACCACTCCCTGTCCACCCTCCTCCAAGGGGAGACACGCAACTCCCGCAGAGACCCAATGCTTCCCCATCCAGAGAAAATCCATCAACTTCCTCTGGATCTTGTTGATAAATTCGGGGGTTGGACCCATGGCTATCAGCCGGTGCCATATCTGACTGGCCACCAGCTGGTTAATCACCAGGGTTCTTCCCCTGAGGGAAAGCATTCTCGACAGATACACCCATGACCCCAGACGAGCAATGACCCGTTCTTCAAGATCACTGAAGTTTTCCGGGGCCGGGTTCTCCACAGCAGACAGGTAGACTCCCAGATACTTGAGAGTATCGCTCTCCCACGAGACATTCCGAAACGCGGGGGGCAAGGAGTCCACTTGTAAGGGACCCACCAGAATGCCGGAGCACTTGGACCAGTTGATCCGAGCAGAAGAGGCCGCGGTGTAGACCTCTTGGCACGCTTGTGCCCGCTCTAGATCATCTAGGTCCTGGGCCACGAGGAGCACGTCATCGGCATAAGCCGACAGGATTACCCGCATGTCGGGCTCCCGCAGCACCAGCCCGGTGAGCCTCCTCCTCAGTAGGCAGAGGAAGGGCTCAATGGCCAGCGCGTACAGTTGCCCAGACAGGGGGCACCCTTGACGTACTCCCCGACCAAACACAAAAGGTGCCGTCAGGGACCAGTTGATCTTCACCAGACACTCTGCAGAGGCGTAAAGCATCTGGAGAAAGCCCACAAATTGTGGGCCGAATCCAAACGCCTGCAGGGTCTGCATAAGGTAACGGTGATCCACTCTGTCAAACGCCTTCTCTTGATCTAGGGACAGGAAGGCGAGTGATAGACCAGTCCTCTGTGCGTAGTGCATCAGGTGCCGGACCAGAAAGATGTTGTCATGAATACTCCTGCCCGGGACAGTATAGGACTGGTTGGGGTGAATCACCTCTGCCAGCACGGACTTCAGCCTCAGCGAAAGCGCTTTGGCTACGATCTTATAGTCCGTGCTGAGCAGTGAGACCGGTCGCCAGTTAGAGATCTGGCGGAGATCTCCCTTCTTCGGCAGCAGAGACAGTATTGCCCGCCGACACGAAAGGGGCATCTCACCGGTCTCCAGGGCTTCGGCTAGGACCTCGGTGAAATCAGGTCCCAGCATCTCCCAAAAAAACCAGAAGAACTCCACAGTCAGCCCGTCTAGCTCCGGCGTTTTTCCGCGGGACATGAGATTGAGGGCTTCAGAGAGCTCGGCCAGAGTCAATGGTAACTCAAGCCGCTCCCTTCCATCCTCACCGACCGTGGGAAGCCCCTCCCATAAGACCCTGCATTTATCTGGCTGGGTGGACTCCGGAGAGAAAAGATTTACATAGAATCTCCGGGTTCTGTCCCGGATGCTCTCCGGGTCAGTCAGAGGGGTACCGTCCTCTGCCAACAAGCAGGTGATATGTCTACGGTTTCCCCTCTTTTTCTCCAGTGTGTAGAAGAGGCGCGACCCGAGATCCATCTCCCGAAGGAAGTGGATGCGGGATCGCACATACGCCCCCCGAGCTCTCCGATCTTCCAAGTCCCGGAGAGCGCACTTCCTCTCCACGTACATACTCTGCAGGTATTGGTCTCCTGCCACAGACAGCCGCTTCTCGAGATTGAGCACCTCCTCCCTGAGGGCCTCGATCTCAGCATCGCGCCGCCCACTGGCACCTTTGGTGTACTCCTGACACACGAGGCGCAGATGAACCTTGCCCACGTACCACCACTGCTCTAACGTGGCAAAGTCTGACCTGCAACCTCTCCAGGCCATCCAAAAGTCGCGGACCGACGTCGCAAACCCCTTGTCCTCCAAAAACGTATTGTTGAAGTGCCAATATGCGGCCGAGGGTGCTGCAGGTAGCAGCGTCACCGTCACGGACGCACAATTGTGGTCCGAAAATGGCGCCAGCCTAATGGCACTGGACTGGGCTCTTGACAGGCTGTGGCTGGAAATATACAACCTGTCGATCCGGGACCAGGACATCTGTTCACCCCTAAACACCCTAACATGGGTGAACTCAGTGGATGCCTCAGGATGTTGTTCTTGCCAGACGTCTACCAAGGAGTAGCGGGTAATGACCTCCCGCAAGGCCGACGCAGAACACGGGTGTGGCTCAGGACCATTCCGGTCTTTCCGAGCCTCGAGGGTACAGTTAAAATCACCCCCGAGCACCACGTATTCGTCCGCGTCGACTGTGTCCAGGTATTCAGACATTCTGACGAAGAACTGCCTTCTCAGGGGTCTGGTGGCAGGAGCATACACGTTCAGGAAATTAAACGTGTAGTCCTCGTGCCGGACCCTGAGATGCAACAGGCGACCTGGAACAACAGCTTTGGCAAGCAGCAGCTCTGGTTGAAAGGACTCAGAGAACAGGGTCACCACCCCACTAGATGACGAAGTGAGGTGGCTGAGAAAGACTTTGCCTCACCACTCCAAATGCCAGCTGGCTTCAGCCTCTGGAGTGGTATGGGTTTCCTGCAGGAAGCTCACCGAATACTTTCCCTTCTGTAAAAAGGAGAGTACCTGGAACCTGCGAAACCCGTCCTTACAGCCATTCACGTTAAGTGTACCGATGCTCAAAGCCATTGGTAGTCAAGAGTTTTGCTTTCCACAGGCGCTCAGGGTGCTACACCCCGAGAAGCCTTTATGTGGTCTCGCATCAATTTATGAAATTTCACGACACGAAGATGGATAGGCCCAGAGATTTTGGCCTTGTGGTTAGCCCTGATGTATACTAAGAGAGAGTGGAGAATGACCGAGGCATCCTTCCACCTTCCAAGGGCCAACTGCACCTTCGTTGTTCCATGTTTGCAGAGGGTATCCTCCAGGAAACCATCTAGCTCCTGGGCAGGAATAATGGGGGTCAAAGAGTCCACCGCCTCCGGGGTGCCAGAGGACTCCTCACTGAGCCCCTACTCCCCGAGCTCCACTTGACTGAAAAACTGAAGACCCCCGCCCTTCCCTGTGGGGGCCTTTCTCAGCCTTAGAGTGGGTCCCCTCCTCGGTGTTTCCACGAGGGGGTCCACTATATCCTCCACATCCAACCCCGGGGTGGGATGTTCAGGGGTAGCTGTTGGCAGTATGGAGGAGGTAGCGGTCTCCCTAGTGTCCTCGGGGGCCAACGAGGCACACAGTGCCCTCCTGGTCTCCTCTACCGCCATGCGAACAAACGGGATGCCACGGGCGTTCGCATTAATCGCGGGAGGGCACTTTTCAGCAAGTACCTCATAGGGAGGGTCCAGCCCAGCAGTCGCCTCCAACAAAGTGCCCGACCAAAACTCCTCACCAGGAGAGCTCACATCTGGCATCTCCCAGATGCAAAATGAAGTGCTCGCTAAAACACCCTCACCCACACCCGCCTCCCCCGCTCCACCCTCCAAACACCCAACCACGGGGGTCAGCCCTAGCCCATCCCCTTCTTCCGGTGACACAAACCGGGGCTCAGCCTCAGGTGTGCCACTCGAAGGCGGCACAGCCGGAGGGGAATCCTGGCCGACCTCCGAGTCCCCGAAGACAACTGCGTCCGGCGCGGCAGATTCACCGAAACACAGGTCCCCAGGGGATGTTCTCCAACTGGGAGGGGTGTTGGACTTTCCCCCAACGTTTATATCTAGGGGCAAGGCCTTATGTTGTTGTTCACTTTGGCCTTCCACCCCAGAGACGTCGGGTACCTCCTCCTGCATTCCCTCTAGATCTTCGAGGGTGGGGGGTTGTAAAATAATGAGATCCGGCTCACACTGGCTAATCCTAACCAGTGGGCCGGATGGAGCCACCTTGTGCGGAACTGATGTTTCGTTCCGCTTCAGAGACATCCGAGGGTGAACGTAATACAGTTCACCCTCCTCGACCTCCTCAATCACCCTCTTGTTTTTTGTTTTAAAAGGCTTCTTCCTGGGGGGTGATTCCCCAGGAGAGGGTGCCGCTACCTCCATATCAGGAGCTTCCCCCCGCTCCCCCGCACCCTATACGGTGCTTACATTGGGGGTAAGGTGTTCTTGGGGGGGGGGACAGCGACAACAGAGGGTGACTGTTGTGGGGTGACTTTTTTTTCTCCCTCTTTTTTGGGGGGAGAGGTTCAGATGTCACTGTTTGAGTTGGGGCAGTGACATCTTCTGCGGTCCCAAGGGGGGCCTGGGCCCTCAAGGGCTTTTCCTTCTCCCTCTTTCTTTGGGGGAGAGGTATAGACATCACTGTCCGAGATGGGGCAGCGACATCTCCTGGGGTCCCAGGGGGGGCCTGGGCCCCCGAGGGCTCCGCCGCGGTGGGCGCAGCGGCACAGGGTGTTTCCTCCCGGGGGGAGACAGCAATAACAGAGGGTGGCCGCTCAATGGCAACCCCCTCTCCTTCCCTCCACTCTCCAGGGAGGACCTGGGCCCTCGAAGGCCCCGCTGTGGTAGGTACAGCGGTACCGGGTGTCTTGGCAGAGGGAGGGGCGGGTGCAGGAGTTGGGATAGGTCCTCTGTTCCCTTTGGGGCAACTCCTGCGAGTATGCCCCAGCTCCTTGCACAAATAGCACCTTACCCCCTCCGTGCCATAGTACACGGTGTATGTTATGCCCTCGTAGGGCACCCCAAAAGAACCCTCCACAGATTCTGTGCTCCCCGGGAGCAGCATTTGTACCTGCCGCCTAAAAAAGAGCACGTGCCTCAGCGCTCTATCCCTGCAGCCCAGCGGAATTTTTGTTATGGGAGATTTAATATCTCCCAGGACTTGCAGGCGTGGGCGCATGAGGCTGTCTGGGATGAAGGGGGGCACATTGGACAGGATGATTTTTGTGCCTAACCCCTCCATGGGTTCTATGGGGATGTAGGTCCCCCCTACACTGATGCCTTTCTGCACCAGGGGTGGCTGGCAGCCAGCGTACGGAGGAAGAAAATGCCCCTCCCATACATCTTGCTGGCCGCCACCACAGCAGAGGGACCCACAACGTCTGCCACAGCCCTCACATAGATCTCCATGTTAAGGCCAGGTGACATTGGGCACCTCACCCCAAGCTTCCTGCTCACACCGGGCGAGGCCCCAGCGTTGTTGTTGCTGGGGTCAACGCCTGCAGCTGCCACCTGCGCCCATGTTGGAACTTGGACTGCAGGGGTTAAACTGACAACAGGATCCGGGGGAGGTGTGGCCAGGGCACTGGATGTACCAGGCCTCGGGCTGTGGTTATTGATCCTAGGGGCCCCAGTTTTTGGAGTCCGATGTCCAGGTGTGGCCCCCATTGCTGCACTAGTCCTATTCCCCCCAGGCATGATAAAATAAGCCTCTAAGTAAGGGGAGGAAATAGTGCTTAGGGAGAGAGATGCAGAGAGGAAAACTGTCCCTTTAAGAACCAATTAACTATCTCTGCACATGGAGGGGAAGAAAAACAGCTTTTTAAAACCTGCTGTAATCTTCTCCTTTCTCCCCTTATTATTTAACTCTCTCTCTTACAAGAAACCACACCACAATATTGAAGGTCTTAAAGTAAGACACAGAGCTCCCAAAAATGCAAATGACAAAAGGAAATCAGGCTTAAAAATAAGGTGAAAATTGAAGAAAATAAACAAACAGGGGTAAGTGTGATGAGAGGGGTTGAGACTGCAGTTTCCAGCCAGCCACAGTGTAGCTTTGCTGGGTTAAACCACTGCAGCCTCTGGGTGAAAAACAAAAACGGTTTATAAACCTGAATGTACACCCAAAACCCTCTGCAAAACTCACAGTATACTCCCAGTATACTCCCCCACAGATCCACAGCAAAATATACCAAATAAAGAAAGAATAAAGCTGATTCCTTACCAAATGCCTGGGAGCTCTTCACACACGCTTCTGAGTGAGAACTGGAGATAGGTCAGGGAGAGAAGAGGAGGAGACAGAAGGGGCAGTCAAGGGAATGGCCTGAACAGCTTGGGAGGCAGAGACAGGGGAAGCCTGATAAGAGGAGTCTGTGCGCGCGCCCACCGTAAGCTGGGGATGCGCGCGCACCGGCTGCAACACAGGAGCGGCCTGCACGGAGCAAGGGAAGACCGCAGGAGGGGGAGGAAGCCAAGAGGAGGGGAACGCGCGCGCGGCCTGCGCCCGTGTGATGGCGAGCAAAGGTAGAGTGAAGGGATCAGGTGAGTCAGTGGAGGGGCATGTAGGCGCGCCCCCCGTGGGCTGCGGAAGCGCACGAGTCGGAAGCGTCACCAGGCGTGCGGAACGCCGCGCCGCAGGTACCACGCAGGGAGGAGGCGACGGGACGGATGCCACCACAGGGGATAGTGATGCGGGCACTGTGGGAGAAAGGGAACGGGGAGGATCATAGCAGGGACTCAGGGACCGCGTGGGTATGTGAGACCTGAGGGGTATGCACTGTGGCAAAGGGAGAGAGGTGGAGGGTAAAGGAGAGGCTTGGGAAGGAGTAGAGGGGGTGACAGAAGATGGGAGAGAGGGACCAGAAGGGGAAGGAATCTCCAGAGTCGTCACAGTAGCCTACGTTAGCCGCAGTTTGACTCCCAGTGAGCAAAATTATCCGGTAAATAAGTTGGAGTTCCTCGCCCTCAAGTAGGCCATCGTGGACAAACTCCATGACTACTTGTATGGCGTAACTTTCGAAGTGAGGACGGAAAACAATCCGCTCACATACATACTAACATCCGCCAAACTGGATGCTACCGGCCACCGATGGCTGGCGGCGTTATCAAACTACTGCACCGACACAGTTTATTCTAACATTTGCCCGTTATGGCCGGGGCTTTTTTCGGCTGGCGCCAAACGGAGCCGCGAGCGAGCCACATCTTCCCCTTCCCACGTGTATAATTAAAATACTTCCCCTTCCCCGAACCCCTGGCTGCTCCCCCTGGCTGCTCCAGCTTCACGCAGCTTTGCGCAGCTTCCCCCTTACCCCTGCTTCCTCTGCAGCCTTCGGGGATGCCGGGGAACCCTGGAACGTGTGACCGGCGCCAGAGTGACGCGCGGCACGCGCCAGGGAAAACCCCAAACGAGCCGCCGGCTAACCGAAAATTTCCCCACACAGCGGTGGCGGCCGCATTAGAATAAAGCGTGCCGCCACTGTACAAATTCACACTGAAATATAAATCGGGGCCTCTGAATATCGGAGCGGATGCTCTATCCCGAAGACCAGGACTGAGCACTGTGACAGGCTATAATAATACACCAAAAATACCTGGGTTGAACTGAACGAGGCTTAGATATGATAAAATATAATTTATTCCTTGAAAAAGGTGAACACACGAGATTATACAAATAACAGACAAAATATAGACACATACTTAAGATGGAATGATGAAGCAGTCATAATTCTGGACTGGCAGTTCATACAGCAATCTTGAATATCACAGAAGACACGAAAGACAATAGCCATAGGCTGAGCCTGGTTCTTATACAATTATTTCCCATTGAACACAACCTAAACCCAGCCCCTCTCATAAATCAGTGGTGAGGTTGACAGGCTTACCCCAGAGTAAAACTCCTCCCACCCAAGGACGTTTAAAAACTGCTTTTCCTATCTAAATAACTTCATAACTTCAGTTCAGTAATACTTACTGGCACGAAAGACATATTAATACATTCCGGCACGCATTACGCTCTCAATGAGACTAAATATTACCATGTAATACTAAAATTAAGAGAGATATTAATATCTGTCTCTTAGGACCTGCTAGACATCATGTGTCTGTAATCGTTATTTGCGCCTCAGTCCCCCGGTTACACATATGTTATTTTTAGCATGTTCAGCCGAGGACATCTCATGGTATTCTTATATTTAATAAGGTCACTCATTCTGATATCTGCTTGTGTAACCACACCCCTGGCCCCCATAACCCCTTGTCAAGAAATCCTTTGAAGCTGGGCCTGTGTGTAGCGAACATTTGTCACAGGTGCTATATTTCACACCCAATGCCCCAGACCTTGGTACTAGCTGTCTCTACCAGCAATATACCCTTGGCCTGCCAATTAGGTATTAACATACTGTACACTAAACCCCCTCTGTACTTTTCACACCCAACTTCAATCAAGCCTGTTGAAGCCCAGATATTTCTGAAAAGACACCACACATATTTGTATTTTCCTAAACTGCAGCTCATTAACCCCTTAAGCCTCCCACATCAATCCCAGTGTATGTGTTGGGGCAAGCACTGGAACAGAAATAATACATTTTTACAGGGGAATATACATTAGGATGCTGAAGCAAGGTAAAAACACATTACTGGACCACAGTCCAGTTAACCCCTTGCTTCCCAGGTGAGAGTAGGGGGTGGCCAAATGGGGTGTAACCCCTTTAATCCCGGGCCAGACCCCCTCTACCATGACAAGCACCACTCCAGGCGATGACCCCTGGGACGAGATCCCGGGACCAGGGATGAGAGCCATGTGCAAAATGGCCACTATCATAGAAGACAAAGTGGCTTCCTCAGAGTTAAAGGTCGCGGATTCCTTAGGATGCCAATCCAAAGCCATCCCTGCCGCTTACTGTGACCCAGAAGGGATGAACATCACCCATGATAAGATCATAGTGTGGAGGTATATGGTCCAATATCAGATCCTGGACCCCGTAGCTGGTATCATCTGCCAAGCGATCCAGAAAAACACACCAGCAATTCTGAAACGTGCCCCCAGGGACATGGTCGCGATACTCATGCGAGAAGCTGATAAATTTGAGATCGATAACGGCCTACTCTATCGGGTGGTACAATATCATAACCACCCGGATAGAAGACAACTGGTTATGCCCAAGAATCTACAATATATGGTCCTGAAAGCATTGCATGATGAACATGGCCATCTTGTGTGGAGAAGACCTTTGGGTTGGTCCGAGACCGATTCTTCTGGCCAAAGATGCGCGAGTCAGTGGAGCGACACTGTTGTCAGTGCTCAAGTGCATCCAGCGCAAGACTCTTCCTACCAGAGCTGCACCCATGGCTCACCTGAAGAGCTCGGGCCCCATTGACTTGGTGTGAATGGATTTCTTGTGCATTGAACCCGACGCTCTAGGAATTGGCAACGTGTTGGTCATCATGGCCCATTATACACGGTATGCTCAATCCTTCCTCACCAAAGACCAGAATGCTATCACGTGTCGAAGATCCTGTGTGAGCAATACTTCATACATTATAGCCTGCCAAACTGCCTTCACTCAGATCAAGGCCGGGACTTTGAGAGTAAACTCATCCGGGAGTTACTCAACATCCTCAACATCAACAAGTCCCGGAAAACACCGTACCACCTAAAGGGAGACGCTTTGACGGAACGGTTCAACAGGATACTGTTGGACATGCTGGGTACACTGAAAGGCGCTCAGAAGGCTGAGTGGAGCCGACATGTGGAAACCTTGGTACATGCGTACAACTGTACTCGCCACGAGTCCACCGTGTTCTCTCCTTACTTCCAAATGTTTGGACGAGAAGCCCGGGTGCCTGTGGATGTGCGTCTTAGGGTATCAACCGATGGGGTACCCAACACGATGCACTTTTGGTACGTACAAAGGTTCCAGGAAAGCATGCAACAGGCTTACCAGCAAGCCGAGAAGTCTGTCGCCCAACTCAACGCCAACAACAAGAGGCGATATGACCACAAGGTCAGACACCGGCAAATCCGTCCTGGTGATGCCGTGCTTCTCCGCAACCTCGGAATTCCCTAGAAACACAAACTAGCTGACCGTTGGCGTGACGGTGTGTTTGAAGTAGAGTCCCAGATGCCCGGCCTCCCGGTCTATCGCATAAGACGCGGATGGCAGGGTAAGGGTCTGGCACCGTAATCACCTTCTCCCTATCCCACCTGCGGGATAGACGAACCAGCGATACCGGCTACACCACTGGACGGTGAGCCGGAACAATCAGAAACTAGCAAAGAGACTATAATTGAAACCATCTCTGACAACACCAATGATCAAACAGGCGGTGCGAAACCGCCAATGAAATCGTAGACGTTCCTATGGAGGGACCCTCTCAAAGGGGACTTTAAAGTCACAGAGCACCTTCCGAGGAGCTACGGGTAAAGGGCCCAGACGCACAACGCCTACTAGGGTGGCTCCAACGAGCCAACCTCTGTATCCTGGAAGCCCATGCTTCATACCACACATGGACTACTCAGAGACATTTATACTGGCAATGGGAAAGGCTGAGCCTCAGGACTGTGTGTATTACTACCCAGAGGGAGTAGCGGAAGAACTGCTCCGTAGGAGCCAAAGAGTTAGGCATCCTCCCAATCGGATGGCCTATGATCAAATTGGGGCACCCCACTATGAGGCTCAGCAGTAGTCTCGAGATAAAATATGCTCGGTGATTGTAATGTTCACTGAGCTGTATAATCTTGTATAGAGTCATTGCAATTGTGATAAGTTTTGTTATATTATGCATTTTTATTATATAAGTTCTCTGTGTATATATGTTGTGTACGCAGTTCCCAAGCAGGGTCGTTGGGGTGCAGGTGGCTAGCGGAGGGTTGCACGCACTCGCGGCGAACGCGCAAAGTGCGGCCAGGCGAGCGCATTGCCGGAGACTACCGGCGGCACCATTCGCAGGGCATTGCCATTTTGGATATGCCGTGCATGCATGCGAGACGGCCAGTAGGGAACTAGGCTCCGACCAGCCAATAGGGCTACCAGGATCACGGCCAGCTAGGGGTTAGGTTTGGCGTGAATCGGAGACCACGCCCGTCGGAGCTGGGGCAAGGAAGGGGTAAGAGGTATGTGCAGGTGTTTGTGGCACCTGCACTAGGCCAGATATCCCCTATTAGGCCCAAGCTAGGCCCCAACACCCGTGTAGCTTGTGGTTGCTGCAGGGACAGGCCCATAGATAGGGACGCTGCCCCTGTAGAACCAGAGCACAGGGACACAGACAGGATGCGGCTGCATCCTGTCCTCAGGTGGTTTGGGACCAGACCACATCAGAGACTATCATCAGTGTGGGACCCTCCAGCTGGATAGCACCCACCGCGGAGGAGGGCTCATCGCTGACATCGCTGGATCAGTGGATCCTATCTTCCACAGCGTGCCCGGGTGTGGACACACCCGGCAGGTACCCAACTCCTCACGTGCACCAACAACACTTTAGTGGGCAGCTCTGTACCATACATTAGGTGGGGTATTACCTTGTGGATGCCAGGGTGGTTGGGTGCCCAAGGACCCTTCAGTACTTTGGGGACTGTGTTCCAGGTGGGGGACAGAGGGCTGGTGGGTACGCCCAGGCGTGTGACCTGTTGGTTGGTGGGACTGTGTATGTGTGTATATATATATGTAGCCCTGGCCCCCTTGGGCGTCCAGAGAGCCCCCTCCTTGCTGGCAGCGCGGTCTCGGGTGCCGCCGGAGCTAGCGACGGACCCGCCTGCTGTTCGCAAGGGTGGGGGCCGCAGCAGAGAGCGCTCCGAGTCTCGGGAGGCTCTGCGGCGCACCCGGCTAGCGGGGGCCGACCATTATGAGTGCGCGCGCATGCACAGTGATCGCGCATGCGCAAAAGAAGCTCGGGAGCTGTGGCGGCCATTAGGAAGTCGCTCATGTGCAGTGGGATCGCGCACGCGGCCCCAATACAATACTAGCCTCCACGGGACTACAATTCCCATGAGGCTTAGGGATAACAACACCAGGTGCTCCAGAACAGCCAATAAGGCTCAAGGATTCCCGGGAGAAGGGAATGGATACATTTCGCGGACTCTGCGTATGTCAGTTGGAGCAGGGAGCAGGGTAAGTGTGGGTGCATGAGAGCAGTAGCCCCTTGCACTAGGCCAGTTAACCCCAGAGGCCCCAGATAACTGATACCATTGCCCCAGTTTGTGGTTGCTTCAGGGACAGGCCCTATGTGAGTAGTTCTGCCCTTTTAGCTGTTTGGGTTAAGTTGAGGAAGCACTCAGTGGCACGCGGCCTGATTCCTGGGTCTGGGCTCTTACCCCTATATATATAGAGACTATCTTCACGGAGGCCACGCCAAGCAGTGACTGCAGCCGGCCGGCTGCAGACGGATCCACTCAAGGTGGAGACGGTGCGGTGTATGGTGATATTATCCACGCTGGAATTCACCCCATGCGTAGGTGGGCGTCTCGTCGGATCCAATCCAGTTGTATTGCGGTACCCGTGGCTGGAGCCCGGGCAGGTATCTATAGTAGTGCACCAACACGTCAAGGGATAGCGCTATTTCCAACACATTGGGTGGGTTTGGACATAAGGGACATCAGGGAATTGGTGTCCAGCACCCAGGTGCTCTGGGGAATATCTATGATGATGTGTGCACCTGGTGCACTTCCATGTGTATGGCTCTATGCATTATTCTGTGTGGTACAGGTACCGAGTTTATTAGTAGCAATAGTAAAACAGTTATTAGCATACACTGTGTGCGTGTTTTATTATTGGGGTTCCTGTAAGAGGACCATCCCACTCAGGTGGGAACCCTTTCAGGTGGAGGCGCTGTGTTCGAATGATCAGATAACCCCAGGCTCCCAGTGGCGGAGGTTCAGGCCTTCTGTGAGGCTATCAGGTAATGCAACACACCTGGTAACACAAGTGTATTTCCCCACATGGTCCCTATCTGTGATTGGGGGGGGGGGGGGGGGAAGGTTATATATATATATATATATATATATATATATATAATACTGAGTTAAGTTATGGTGAGTAAAAAAAGTGACAAAAACCCTCCACAGGAAAGCAAATATGCAAATACAACTGTATGCTCATCTGCATGTCTTAGGCAGGTCTGCAACCACGCCTTTCCCCATTATCACCCAGCATACAGCACTTCCACTGCAGCAAGGGATTCTGGGAAATGACATGCAAATGAGCACACAGTGTCACTTTTTGCCTCAATAACCATTTTTCACATGGTTCCCTATAGGCTTAAGCTTGCTGCATGGTCACAGCTTTGAGCACAGCCAGGGTTAAGGTGCATACCCAGAAAACCACCCACAGACAGCTGTTTCGACCTTGATGGGTCTCATCAGTGTGGGGTTGATTTTACTGGGAATGCAAGAGAGGCTATGGGATAGGCTAAACCATAATACTGAGTTAAGTTATGGTGAGTAAAAAAAGTGACAAAAACCCTCCACAGGAAAGCAAATATGCAAATATAGCTGTATGCTCATCTGCATGTCTTAGGCAGGTCTGCAACCCCGCCTTTCCCCATTATCACCCAGCATACAGCACTTCCACTGCAGCAAGGGATTCTGGGAAATGACATGCAAATGAGCACACAGTGTCACTTTTTGCCTCAATAACCATTTTTCACATGGTTCCCTATAGTTCCCACAGTGAGTGGGTTTACTGACTTTGCATCTCCCAAGTCCTTGCTTAAAAGCTGTGTTTAAAGCAGCATGCATTGACTAAGGGTTGCTCATGTAATGTGAGCATGAGATAAAAAGTGGCACTGTGTGCTCATTTGCATGTCATTTCCCAGAATCCCTTGCTGCAGTGGAAGTGCTGTTTGCTGGGTGATAATGGTGAAAGACAGGGTTGCAGACCTGTCTAAGACATGCAAATGAATATACAGGAATATTTACAGTTGCTATATATATATATATATATATATATATATATATATAATCAAAAAATGAAGCTTCATTCATTGTAACATCGCCGGAAGAAGAGATCAGTGTATCTCGAAAGCTCGCACAAATAAAAGCATTTCGTTAGCCACAGAACGGTATCATCTATTTATTTTTTGATTATTGAAGCTCGGCTAACACGGTACTGATACCTCTACATGTATATATATATGTATATGTATATGTATATGTATATGTATATATATGTATGTACACACAGCTGTCTCTCACACATACTAATACTCCTTATTTTTCCATCCATATACAACAATAGGGACCACATAGTATCCACACACACTTTTAGTTGTGCTACAAACTCTCACATTTCCACACCCACCCACACCATTTATATCCCTCTCACTCCACACACACCTTGTGTAGAGCACTGTATATACTGTGGGCTCTCCATTCATTTTTATTCACACTGATACACATACACACTCTTTCTTCACTTGCTTTCAGTTACCCTTTGACACCTCTAGCCATAAAACACATCCACACCGGGGGAAGGAACAGCACAGATAACATTCCAAGAGACACTGTTTTTAAGTTATCCTTGCTTCATTCATTGTAACATCGCCGGAAGAAGAGATCAGTGTATCTCGAAAGCTCGCACAAATAAAAGCATTTCGTTAGCCACAGAACGGTATCATCTATTTATTTTTTGATTATTGAAGCTCGGCTAACACGGTACTGATACCTCTACATGTGTGTGTGTGTGTGTGTGTGTGTGTGTGTGTGTGTATATATATATATATATATATATATATATATATATATATAATCTTTGGTTACCTGCAGTAAAATCGTTATCTTATACAAATGTGTAATTCTTTGTGTGTCCTGTAACGGGGTAATTCCACACAGTAGAACCCCGTATAGGTGGGGGCGCTACCGAGCACCACTCAGGTGCACCCCGTCCCCAGGCTCCCAGCGGCGGAGGCTCAGATCTCCTGGGTACCACAGGTATGCACTACACACACCTTAGCCACACATCTCCTGGGTACCACAGGTATGCATTACACACACCTTAGCCACACATCTCCCAGGGGGTGGGGGACAGTGCGAAGCTGCGTGCCCCCTTGTACATGCACATAGTAACACATAATATTGGTGTGTGTCTGTGTGAGGGGAGGGGGGAGGAGTTGTTTCTATCCCCGTTGCTAGGCAGCGTGACGTCACCGGAACCCGCCCACACACAGGGAAGCCGCTGCACGTTGCTTTTTAAATAAATCGCCCTCTTCCCATTGGTTGACCTGTGCCCGCCCCCCTTTTTGGCCCCCGCACAGTGATTGGATAAGCAGGCGGGACCGCGCTCCCGATTGGCTGAAACTGACACCCCTGGGCGTTAGACGCCTTTTTCGAATGTTTCCCCCTTTCACGTTAGCAGCAAAGACAGCAACAGAAAGGGGGGCAAGACTGACCCGCTCACTGAGACGGGGGAGCAGGACGACACCTGACAGACCCGCTTACTGAGAGGGGGAGCGCGAGGACACGCACCCGGCGCGAGACAGGACAGGCTCGAGGACACCTGACCGACCCAGGGGGGAGCGCGAGGACACGCACAGTAGCGCGCGAGGACCGTTCCAGCCCCGGACATGCTGAGGGTCCCCGGGGCGGCGACATGTCCCTCCGCGGGCGCGGGGCAGCTCTCCCCGGGCGCCCCGGTCCTCTCTCTCACACACTTCTCCCGCCCGCCCTTCGTGGGGTTCGGCTGTGTCAGGCCCGGTTCGGTCCGTAGCTGCCCGCTTCTGCTGCACAATCCCAACCCGGAACCGGCCCAGGTCACCGTGCTGAGCCTGCCCGAGAGCCGGGGCTTCAGCGTCAGGGAGAACCAGGCCATCATACCGGTGTGTGACACTGTGTGCATGACACTGATGTGTGTGTGATGCGTGTGTGTGACACTGTGCGTGTGTAACACTGTGACACTGTCCCGTGCGTGTGTGACACTGTCCCGTGCGTGTGTGACACTGTCCCGTGCGTGTGTGACACTGTCCCGTGCGTGTGTGACACTGTCCCGTGCGTGTGTGACACTGTCCCGTGCGTGTGTGACACTGTCCCGTGCGTGTGTGTGACACTGTCCCGTGCGTGTGTGTGACACTGTCCGATGCGTGTGTGTGACGCGTGCGTGTGTGTGACACTGTGTGTGTGTGTAACTGTGTGACACTGTCCCGTGCGTGTGTGACACTGTCCCGTGCGTGTGTGTGACACTGTGATGCGTGTGTGTGATGCGTGCGTGTGTGTGACACTATGTGACACTGTCCCGTGTGTGTGACACTGTGATGCGTGTGTGTGACGCGTGCGTGTGTGTGTGTAACTGTGTGACACTGTCCCGTGCGTGTGTGACACTGTCCCGTGCGTGTGTGTGACACTGTGCGTGTGTAACACTGTGTGACACTGTCCCGTGCGTGTGTGACACTGTCCCGTGCGTGTGTGACACTGTCCCGTGCATGTGTGACACTGTCCCGTGCGTGTGTGTGACACTGTCCCGTGCGTGTATGTGACACTGTGCGTGTGTAACACTGTGTGACACTGTCCCGTGCGTGTGTGACACTGTCCCGTGCGTGTGTGACACTGTCCCGTGCGTGTGTGACACTGTCCCGTGCGTGTGTGACACTGTCCCGTGTGTGTGACACTGTCCCGTGCGTGTGTGTGACACTGTCCCGTGCGTGTGTATGACACTGTGCGTGTGTAACACTGTGTGACACTGTCCCGTGCGTGTGTGACACTGTCGCGTGTGTGTGACACTGTCCCGTGCGTGTGTGTGACACTGTGCGTGTGTAACACTGTGTGACACTGTCCCGTGCGTGTGTGACACTGTCCCGTGCGTGTGTGACACTGTCCCGTGCGTGTGTGACACTGTCCCGTGCGTGTGTGACACTGTCCCGTGCGTGTGTGACACTGTCCCGTGCGTGTGTGACACTGTCCCGTGCGTGTGTGACACTGTCCCGTGCGTGTGTGACACTGTCCCGTGCGTGTGTGACACTGTCCCGTGCGTGTGTGACACTGTCCCGTGCGTGTGTGACACTGTCCCGTGCGTGTGTGACACTGTCCCGTGCGTGTGTGACACTGTCCCGTGCGTGTGTGACACTGTCCCGTGCGTGTGTGTGACACTGTCCCGTGCGTGTGTGTGACACTGTCCCGTGCGTGTGTGTGACACTGTGTGACACTGTGACACTGTTGCGTGTGTGACACTGTCGTGTGCGTGTGTGACACTCGTGTGCGTGTGTGACACTGTCGTGTGCGTGTGTGACACTGTCGTGTGCGTGTGTGACACTGTCGTGTGCGTGTGTGACACTGTCCTGTGCTTGTGTGACACTGTCCTGTGCTTGTGTGACACTGTCCCGTGCGTGTGTGACACTGTCCCGTGCGTGTGTGTGACACTGTGCGTGTGTGACACTGTCCTGTGCGTGTGTGACACTGTCCCGCTGTCCCGTGTGTGACACTGTCCCGCTGTCCCGTGTGTGACACTGTCCCGCTGTCCCGTGCGTGTGTGACACTGTCTGCCTGCATGTACACTGCCGCACGCGCGTGATGGTCTGCGCGCGCGCGGTGGTCGTGTGATACTGGTCTGCGTGCGTGTGTGACTGTTGTGTGCGTAACGCGTGTGTGACACTCGTCTACGTGCGTGTCACTCGTCTGCGTTCGTGTGTGACACTGTCTGCGTGTCACTGACACTGTCGTCATTTGTAGCCGTTTGAAAGCGTCCCCCTGACCATCACATGGACCCCGTTAGAAGAAGGCGGCATCCGGGAACTGATCACGTTTATCGTGAACGGCGTTGTGAAGCATCAGGCGGTTCTGCTGGGCCGGGCTGAAGCGCTGCCCAAGAAAAAGGTTTGTGTGGTCAATTACAAAACGTATTTACTATAACACTCGTCATTGCTCGGGTTGCTAGCCAGGTTGCCTGTGTTTTCCAGATCTGTAGCTTATATATTGGGCAAACAGCAATGTCTAGGTGGTTTGTAAAAGAGGTAAGCGATCCTTACTATCGCTGTAATGTCCCCTTTTATTCTCCTTGCAGATCTTTGTGCAAGTGGGATTTTTCATGAGTGTTTTCAAGCAGTAAATTGCTGGTGTTAAGGAGAGCCACTTCTTTCAACAGAGGCGGCCAACTCCAGTCCTCAAGGGCCACCAACAGGTCAGGGTTTCAGGATATCCCTGCTTCAGCACAGGTGGCTCAAACTATGGATCAGTCTTTGAGTGCACCACCTGTGCTGAAGCAGGGATATCCTGAAAACCTGACCTGTTGGTGGCCCTTGAGGACTGGAGTTGGCCACCCCTGGCTTAGAAATGTGTCAGTTTGAGTTAATCCTGCAGTGTTTTTTTTTCTTTACAAAGTCCACTCACGCTTTTAAATCTGGTTGTTGTGTGCAATGTCTTGCAGAAGAATCTCTGGAACGCCATAAAGAAGAGAAATACCCCTGTGAGACCAAAACATACCGGACTGAAGAACAAAGAGCTTGATGTGACAGGTGTCAATTCTAAAACGTTCTGTGTAACCCAAAATGCCGGGTACGGGAACTGCGACAGAGCGCGGAGCCCGCTGCAGTCCTGTGAGAACCTGGCCCTGCATGTGACTGACACGTCGCTAGCGAGGGAGTCCAGGCGGAGTATAGAGAACAGGACACCCGCTCGCCACGTCAGCCCACAGGCCAGCGAGCTGCGGGACGTGACCCCAGACTCGCTGCGGAGGTCAAAGACCTACTCTGTCCTCTGCAGCACAGAATATAGTGAGACTTTACAAGAACATAGAACCACGTCTACAATTCAGACGGACCTTTACATTGAGGAGGAGTGGGCACTGAGAGACCAGAGAGTCCATGACAGGTTTTCAGTGTCCCCAATAATCCCAGCGCAAAGCCTCCCTCACAATGTTACGTGCACCCCAGGTTGTGTGAGGCCGTCTGCCGTATACTCTGCCCTCTCTCCCACTGTGTTTTATAATGCAGAACTTGCTGCTAAGACGGGAACACACAAACCGGTGGATATTCCCACAGAGGAAGCCGGCAGGGACCCCTGCCCTCTTGAGGGGTTGGCACAGGAATGTTTTACAAACACAAAGTTGAGTTCCAACACAGATTCTCTCTGTTCGCCGCCTGTCCTGCTCTTGCCACACAGACATTTTTTAAGCCCAAATTCATTTGTGAACGACAGTTATGTTCCTGTTGAGGATTTGTCCGCTGCCCATCACACCCGCATCCTCTCGCCGGATCAGTTCGTAAGAGAGAATTTTTTGGCTTCTCTATCTGCATCATTATTACACGAGAAAACGTCTAGATCGCCGTCCACAAGCTTAAATCCTCCGAAACCCCCTGAGTCCTCTGCAGCCCAAGTGGAAGTTAGGACACCGCAGCATGCGGGCCACGAGTTCTCTGACAAGCATCTGAAAGATGTGGAGCCGGTGACATCCCGGTTGACGTACTGCGTGAAAGCAAAGCACAGGGAACTCCTTCAGCTGCCAGCAGCTGATAGTTCTGCCATCAATGTTCCTAAAAAGCCCCCGATCCTCACTGCAACCGTTACCAAAATCAAAGCTGGGGGTGGCAACAGAAAAAACACAATGACCAAACCCAAGTCCCGGAGGCGACTTGAGAACACCGAACCGGGAAGGGAGAGTATCGTCCATTCGAGTGTCGTAGCGTTTCGAGACTTGCCCACCATAAGCGTGTCCGGTTCTGCTGAGGGTTCTGGTGACGGAGGGAAGGGTTCCCCTGCTGTCTTATCGGCTGTCTGTGATCGGAAGCGGAGAAGCGAAGAGTTCCTGCGAGGTGTAGATATCAGAGTGGCAGCAAGCAAATATGGGGAGTCCACGGAAATCTCCACAGTCGTGGGCGAGACTTCAACGCAAGCCAAGAAAGCGCATCTCTGCAAACCCGTGGTCACGCAACATGCGCGCAGCAAAGAGCGACCTAGCCAGAGCAGGAGAGCGGGTAAGATTTCTGGCTGAGTTAAACCAACATATTCACCTTGTGACATGTCAATAATTCCCTTATGACCCCCCCCCTGGAGCTGCAAGGGTTAAGCGAATCTATTGCCTAACTGTACTTACTGTGACGCTAATATTGTGATACCTTGTCTGGCATGGAAGTAAAGTTTGTTGGAAGACATACTGTAGCTATCGGTGTCTTACTGCAGCCAGAATTCTCCTTTCATTTTATTC
Source organism: Ascaphus truei (assembly GCF_040206685.1). Classification (NCBI taxonomy): domain Eukaryota; kingdom Metazoa; phylum Chordata; class Amphibia; order Anura; family Ascaphidae; genus Ascaphus; species Ascaphus truei. Next base: position 59,791,782 of record NC_134492.1, on the reverse strand, counting down.
CCCACTGTGTCATTCTCATCTCCCAATATGTTGATGTTCTTGATGTGTGTGTGTGTGTGTGTGTGTGTGTGTGTGTGTTGGGATATATTGTCACTTCTCTTCATGCAATGTTTCAGTTTCGCTGGCGTTGAAATCTGGGAAAACGCACAAACTTCAGCACGGAGCTTCAAAAGCCAGACTCTCTCCTATAAAAACATGCAAGACAGGTACGTGAATATTGTATTCTTACTGTAAGAAAATGGGCTCTCAAGGTGTTTTGACTTTTCTGTTCGTTTTTGTTGTTGTTAAATGGATCACTTCATTCTGTTCTCTGCGTATTTATTAGTAAACTAGTACATCTAATTATTTGCTTGCAGGCTTTAAACCTGAATCTTCAAACTCCATATAATTGGAGAAGCAAAAATGCAACATAACTACGTTGGTTAATCCTAATCGCTTTAGGGGAATTTAGGGGGCGAATGAAATGTCCCTTAAGCCAAAGGGGCTTGCAGCGTAAGTTGTTGCAGGCCCGTGTCCAGAAGATTAAAGGTTGCACGTTTCTGAGGATGCCACTGGCAAGATTTTGGACTTGGGTGTTGACTGGGGGCTTGGCCTAATTAGGCACAAACTTGTGCAATAAGTGTGCGCATTGGCAAATGGACTAAATAGTGACTGTCTGAACGGATTGCTAGAACTGATATATTTGGATAAACATCAGTTTGGTTGTACGTATGATCAGTATCGGTGAAGGTTTGAGTGCCTCAATTATAATGTTTCAGGGTCGTGTTCTCTGACGTTGTTCCTAATATCTCCTAACCCTATGAGCTGTATAACAAATACTGTGGTATGGTTATTACTGCAAGTTTCTTTGTGTATTGGTGCGATTTAAGTGCATTTAAATCTTCAATATTGGCATACACTGTAATATAGTATTTCCCAGGATCAAAGTCGAAAATGTGATTCAATTTCTTTCCCCCCCCTCCCCATCTTATAAAACTTGCCGGTTTGCATTTATTTGCTGCTTAAACGCAACGTTTTGTTTGCAGATACGGTGGGAGCCCCCCGGCTGTTTGCAGATACGGTGGGAGCCCCCCGGCTGTTTGCAGATACGGTGGGAGCCCCCCAGTCGCAGTCTTCTGTTACCTACAAGAGCTCCAAACGCACCGTGGCTGTCGCACAATCGCAACTGACATTTGTAAAGCCGTCAAAAACAGGTACTGTAGTTCCTGATCGCCGGCTGCGTAACTGAGCGGGAAAACTGCAGAAAGCTTATAGTGTGTGTGTGTGTGTGTGTGTGTGTGTGCAAACTACACACATCTGTATACAAGAAACCAACAGACAGATGCAGTTACCTCCACAACTCCAGCTTCCATCCCACTCATACAAAACAAGGTATCATACACAGCCAGGCTATAAGATACCACCGCATATGCTCTGACACTGTAGACAGAAACAGGCATCTCACAACCCTGACCGAATCGTTCAGAAAGAAGGGATACAAACCAAAGACCATTGCCAAAACTATTACATCTGCACTAAAAACCCCACGAGAACACCTGCTACAATACAGACAGAAAGAACCTACCACACGCATTCCACTAGTGGCCACATACAACCCTACCCTAGAGGGAATACGAAAAATAATCAAAGATCTGCAACCCATGCTGGCAGAAGATGCGACATTAAAAGAAATCTTTCCCAAACCTCCCATTCTTGCATTCCGGCAACCACCAAACCTCAAACAGAAATTAGTCAGCAGAAAACTTCACAACGAACTTAGACACTGATAATGGCACAAAACCGTGCAACAACACACATTGCAAACTCTGCAAACATATATGCCAAGATCCCACAGCCAGTCACAACCATAGAACATTCAATGTTAAAGGATCATAAAGCTGCACATCCAGGAATGTAGTCTACAGGCATACCCCGCTTTAAGGACACTCGCGAGTAAGTACATTTCGCTCAATAGGCAAACAGCAGCTCACGCATGCGCCTGTCAGCACGTCCTGAACAACAATACTGGCTCCCTACCTGTACCGAAGCTGTGCACAAGCGGGGAGACTATAGATCCTGTTATACATGCGTTATTTACATCAGTTATGCACGTATATGACGACTGCAGTACAGTACATGCATCAAAAGTGGGCAAAAGGTAGTGCTTCACTTTAAGTACATTTTCACTTTACATACATGCTCCGGTCCCATTGCGTACGTTAATGCGGGGTATGCCTGTATATGATTCAGTGCAACAAATGTGACCAAGGTTGCTACATTGGGGAAACCAGCCAAAAACTACAAGGCAGAATGAATATGCACAGACACTCTATACTCCATCACGAAGAAGGAAGATACTGCTCACATGTGGGACATCATTTCTCACAACCAGATCATTCCATAAATGATTTAAAAATCAAAATCCTCAATGGAATGTTTAAACGCCCCAAGAATGGAAAACATTTGAACTCAAAATGATAAGACTCTTTGACATCAAAACAAAAGGACTTAATGCGGACATGGGTTTTCTCACACCCTATCAAAATTGTTTGTAATTATCCTGCTTTCCTCTATTCTTATCCACACTTTCTCTCCCGAGCCCCCCAGCATCCCTCCCCCTCCCCACCTTTCCTTGTCACCCTCCCCTAGCTTCAAACACTTTTAAAACCCTACCTTATCTACAGTACATATCTGTTTTTTTCTCTCTACACTGTTTTAGCCATAGATTCCTGTGTATATCAGTATTGCTTGACCTGAAGAAGAGAGGAGAACTCTCGAAAGCTCGTCCTATGACATAAATTGTTAGTCCAATAAAAAAGGTATCACCTAATAGTGCAGAATAAATGAGTTCTTCAGTATTGCAACTGGACTAACACGGCTACTTTCTGATATATATATATATATATTACACTTTGTTTAATTTGCCATTACATTCTGAACACATGCAACATAAAATCACCCCCCACCCCTGGTTTTCATGCCCATCTAGCAAAGATGGGGTTTGCTTTTTTTTAAATGGAGAACAGTATCCTGTGGCACTCAAACCTCAGACAAAAGTCAAATAGACATTTAAAGTATTTGTAATAATTCCCAACGTTTTCGGGGAGCTCCGTCAGGGGAACACGTGGAAGGTCCTGTATTTAACTTTTGTCACAGGTTTTATGTGACACAAGATACTGCTCTCAATTTGAAGTCTGGAGTCATTTCTGCTGGGATTTTAGCTTTCTTACTAGAGCAACAAGCACCATTCTGATAGGGGTGGCATGCGTGCCCTCCATGTCAATATCCTTTTTTTGTTTTATTTTTTAATGGCGCCTCTGGTATAAGTTTCGTTATTAATGGACTGCTTCATTTGTTCCCAGTCATTCCCAGGCACCCGATGCCTTTTGCGGCCAAAAACATGTTTTATGACGAGCGCTGGATGGCAAAGCAGGAGCGGGCATTTACCTGGTGGTTAAACTTCATACTCACCCCGGATGACTTGGCCGTGAAAACGGATTCCATGAAAGGTGAGGGCAGCGTGTCCGACGCCTATAATGTGAAATAAAGTTGCTAGAAATGGAATTTCCTTCTAATGGAAAAAGAGGGAAAGTAAGACTAATTTCTGAGCCACAAGTGCTACAAAAACATGCATACCACACACACACACACACACACACACACACACACACACACACACACACACTCACACACACACTCACACTCACACTCACACTCACACACACTCTCACACACTCTCACACACTACCCAGTGTAACATACACTGATCAGAATCTCCTTGCAGTCTGTTTCCTCCCTCTCTCCTTGCTGTCTCTCCTCTCCCCTCTTTTTGCACTCCCTCCTGCCCCTTGTGCACACTTCTCTCCATTCTCGCCTCCCTCTCTTTGCCGTCTCGAGTCTCCCCGTCTTTGCCGCCTCGCGCCTCCCCCTCTTTTCCGCCTCGTGCCTCCCCCTGGATTGCTTCTTTTAATTAAACTCTAGTTTTGCAACAAAATAGCAGTTAGTTGCAGTATCGGGAATAATACTGCTGAAGTCACATATATATCCTAATTGTAAAGCAATCCTGTACTGTATCACTAGTGTGTGAGTCCTACAATGATGGCAAGTAGGAGCGGAGAAAGACAGAGTTGTAGAGAAGGCTTTAAGTAGTCCCTGTAAAGAACAACCTTCCTGAACTAGCTCCTTGCATATCAATTAAACGGACTATGCTATCATTGGTAAGCACGGCGGCGTTCCCCGTGGTCTGAATATATTGCGGGATGGGGCACGGTCAGACCTCCTACGACTGACTCAAAGACGTCAGTTTATTTTATAACGGATGGTCGCCATCTTTTAAACTCCTGTATTGTCACTTGTGTGCACTTTTCAACCCCAAGGGGTGGGTAATCGTGGTTGTCTTTAATTGTGATCAAACACTGATATAACCCCCCACCCCCATTCTGTATATCAACAACTCGACCTTCCTTTCACAAGTGTGTCAGCTCCCCGGGTCAGGGCCCTCGTCGCCTTTTGTATCTGTTTGTCTTTATTTGGTATGTTATTCTGTTAATGTCATTTCCATAACTCTACCCCCGTTGGTGCTTTACAATTAAACCATACTTAATGACACAAGATAAGGGTTTATGGTTGGAGAGTAACACCGGTATAAATGCAGCTTGTAATGTGCCTTGGATGCTTTCTAATTGCATTCGCCATGTCATAGTAATATATATAGATATTTATAGTCAATCCATTGTCACACTAGTAAACGCTGCTGCCCTGATCCTGGGAGCGGAAAACCCTCACAAAGCCAGTGTTATGAAAGCCCCCACCAAGGAGGAGGTTTCCTTTAAGGCCTACACGGCCCGCTGCCGGTTAAACCGTCTGCGCCGATCGGCCTGTCGCCTGTTCACGTCGGATCCGGTGGTGAGGGCCATTCGGAGGCTGGAAGTGGAGATTGAGGCCCGCCGGCTGCTCGTGCGGAAGGACAGACACCTCTGGAAAGATATTGGTAAGTTACCACATGGTATTAAAAAAAAAATGTTTTACCGTACACTCGCCAGCACAGATGGACACGGTGACCAGTCTATGGAATAGTAACCAAAACACGTCGGGTAGGTTGACGTTTCAGTCCCCGCAGGAACTTCCTCGGGAACTCTTGTGACTGACATTTCTCGGACGACAAAAATAATTATTTTGCAACTATGTTGGAATGTCTAATGGGAGTTTTTTGTTTATTTGACCGTTGCATCCTTGGACGCGTAGCCTGCTACTTCAGCGAGCGCGCACTCAACTGTTCTGAAGCTGTCGATGAGCCAGCAGAATCGCACACTGCGTTGTACTTCTAACCCGGGGGGGGGGGGGGGGGGGGGGGCAACTCCAGTCCTCAACCGGTATCCAGGCCACCAACAGGTCAGGTATTGGGGATAGCCCTGCTTCAGCACAGGTGACTCAGTCGTTGACTGAGCAACTGATTGTCACCTGTACTGAGGCAGGGATACCCTGAGAACCTGACCTGTTGGTGGCCCTTGAGGACTGGAGTTGCCCCCCCTGTTCTAACCCTTTGACATGTACAATAAAGATGGTGGCTGCCAGATTAACCGCAACATTCATGGCACAACTTGACTCTTCGTGTTTCAGTTTATTCCCTGTAGACTGGAATGTTTAATAGGTCTCATAATAATAATAATAATTTTTAAAAAAATGTTCCAGACTCAGGACACACCTGTAACATGGAAACAGTGCGTTAACAGAGACCGTAAACCGCAAAATTCATCACAACATATCGGCCCGTTGTAATGTTTATTTAGCAGTGTTTTGTGTATAAAACATGTACATTAAAGCAAGGGTTCTCAACTCCAGCCCTCAAGCCCCCCAGCAAGTCACGTTTTCAAAATATCCCAGCTTCAGCACAGGTGGCTGACAGTCTCCGACTGAGCAACTAATTAATGCCACCTGTGCTGAAGTTGGGATGTCCTGAAAACCTGACCTGTTGGGGGGGCTTGAGGACTTGAGTTTAGCCCCCCTAAGTTAAAGTACCAGTCCTGCTGCTTTACTGTGTAGTGTATAACATATGTTCTTTTTCTCCAGGGGAGCGTCAGAAAGTTCTGAACTGGCTTCTGTCGTATAATCCTTTGTGGCTACGTGTAGGCCTGGAGGTAATACTTTCATTTAGAAATGATCCGTTTTTGTGGGAAGACCGTGATTATACATCCTATTATGTGTATTTAAAGGGGCAGTGGCTCTTGCCATGTTTTGTTCTAATAAATGCAAAAGTTCTATACGTTGCGACAATGTAATCATGTAAGCCGCCGATCGCTCCGTCTCCCGTGATCGATCAGCAAAGTTTCTGCTTCCCGGGGCACGCAATATGGCCACCTTTTTCAAGAGAGAAAAGCCCTGCACATCCTAAATGGCGGCTACAGCGACCCCAGGGAGCTTAATACTTTAAGACTCATTAAAAATGAGTGGTAGAGAATTTAATAAAATGTGGTAGGTATTAGCTAATACTACACAACTGACTTATTACACAAAACATAGGAAAGAATAATTTCATTCAAAACCCTGTTTGCCAATATGTTTCCCCCACCGCAGAATCGGTAAACGGCATAACATGAATGCTGAGTATGTTGCTGTAAAACCCGGTCATGCTAGTGAGTTCTGTCTCTGTATGATTACTATTGAGAGCAGGGGTGGGCGACTCCAGTGCTCAAGGGGCTAGGTATTAAGGATATCCCTGCTTCAGCACAGCTGGCTCAATCAGTCCCAGCTCAGTCTTTGATTGAGCCACCTGTGCTGAAGCAGGGATATCCTTAATACCTGGCCTGTTGGTGGCCCTTGAGGACAGGAGTTGCCCACCCCTGCACTTCTACATCCACCGATATGGCGGTACAGGCCATTGAAGTCCAGGGGGGTTTGGGCCCAAACAGCCATTTCTGTGGCTGTAGAATAAGACCCTACGTATGCAATCACATTAGTGATCACATAGTGTTAGCCTCGCAAGTCTGTTCTTTCTTTCCTAAGTAAGTATTTATGGCGCTTTGTTGCATTTAGAGCGCACCCCGTCATTCTCCCGGGCTTGTATCTGCAGACTATATTTGGCGAGCTCATTTCTCTGGAAGGTAACGGCGACGTCACAGGTCTGGCTTTGTTCATCTTGAATCGTTTGCTCTGGAACCCGGATCTGGCGTTGGAATACAGGCACCCCACTGTGCCACACCTGTATCGGGACGGTAAGGACTCTTCCCCTTTCCCAGCGCTGGCTGGCGGGATTTATATGGACTAGTTGGGTGGCAGGGGGTCTCTGGAGATGATCCGCGTTGATTTCCACTTCGGGGACACCCTGCTTCCTGAGATACTTACCTCTGTAGCGGCTCCGGCACAATATGGCGGTTTAAAGGTCCCGCGAGCCAACAGGAAGCCGCGACATCATCCCTTGTGGTGTGCTATTGGTCCTTGTGACGTGGGACAGTTATACCGGCAGCACTCTTTGGAGGTAAGTATCTCGGGAGGTAGGTGGACCCATGAGCTGAAATGAACACTGTTCCTCCCCAGTAACCCCCTGCTTCCCACCGGGAGGGGGGTGTATAGATGACACTGTTCCTCCCCAGTAACCCCCTGCTTCCCACCGGGAGGGGGGGGGTGTATAGGTGACAATTCCATTCTATTACTCATTCTTTGAAGTTTAACAGCTACACTACAGTGGTAATGAGTATCGTCCTGAGCTTCCATTCTATACTGATGGTAACCCGTATTGTTTTTCACCCTAATGATGTATGGTGGGCTAAAGGAAACGGGGTTTGAGAAGTGGTTCAGAATTGGTAATGTTTGACTCCTATAACGTTTTCTCGGGCTCCCTTAAAGTGGCGGGGCCTCCTGCAGTTTTTGCTATAATAGATGCAGTAGTTGCTTGCCTGTTTTGCCGATGATGATCCTGCTTACCAGGGCACGTAATATGGCCGCCTATTTGAAAAGAGGTGCTTGTGTAGCTTCCTAAATCGGGCCAAAAGAGGCTTAAAGGGGTGGGGGGTGGGAGGGGGGGAGTATTTAATACTGCACAACATATTAAATAAACCATTTCAAACCGGATTTTGTAGCTTTAACCAGAACATCAGTGTGTGGTCGTTCTCCTTGGTTTATATTGATCCGAAAGCGGCACAAACGGGTGCTTCAGAGTGTATATGATTTGACCCCTTAATCTTTTAATTGCCAAGTAAAGAGAACTATTCAACATGATGTTGTGTATAAATGTAGCGGGCGCTTTCTCCTCCTCCTCTCAGGACACGAAGAGGCCCTATCGAAGTTCACGCTGAAGAAGCTGTTGCTGTTGGTTTTCTTCCTTGACACCGCCAAGCAGTCCCGGCTCATCGACCACGACCCTTGCTTGTTCTGGAAAGACTCTGAATTTAAGGTGCTGTCACTTTTCCTAAACCAGTATCGGTTACATTTTCTGTATGGAAACTCCAGATAAATAAAAGCAGTCTGGGTATTCTGTCTACTTCTTGAACGTGTGGATAATCCTTCTCCACTTCTTCCCGGTGTCTGATTTGGTTTGTACATCGGCATTAAGCTGGCTTTGAGTACGTGTTGATCTGCGGTGTGGGTGCGATGCTGTCTTGACGTTGCTATTCTATCTCTAGTCCAGTAAAGACGTCTTGCTGGCATTCTCTCGAGACTTCCTGAGTGGCGAAGGGGACCTCTCCCGTCACCTCGGCTATTTGGGACTGCCAGTCAGCCACGTCCAGGCTCCACTTGACGAGTTTGACTTTGCCGTGACCAATCTGGCAGTGGATTTACAGTGCGGTATTCGATTAGTGTGAGTAGCACGCCAAGTATGTGTTTTCAGTACCCTTGCTCTCTTTGTCATCCACCATACACTAATCACGTGTCCTATGTAGGCGGACGATGGAGCTTCTCACCCAAAACTGGAGTTTGTCCAAGAAGCTGCGGCTGCCTGCGATAAGCCGCCTGCAAAAGATGCACAATGTGGAAGTGGCTCTGCAGGTCCTCAAGGAGCGGGAGGTTCCGTTACAAGATGAATTTGGTAAGTTTTACAAATTATCTCATTTGTAGTGTCCTTTGTCATGATAGATCTATCCATCTTGGAGGATGGTTTCTCTAGTATACACAAGCAATGGTATTTAACGTGCAGTATTAAAAACAAGTCTGGCATGAACTCGTTGGTGCAGTGTTCAGGGAACTTGCACCTGCAATTTCCTTCAGTAGAAGTCCTGCATACTGTATATAAATGTTATCTTCTAATGCCCCTATTACCAGTAGACCTGTCTTATTTCTCTATATCACGGTTGTGTGTTTACTTGTAATTGCATGCACAGGAAACAACTGCCATTTTCTGACTTTATATCCAGGGCTCCATGTAATAAGAGAAACGCGAAACAAACGCTCCATACTTAGATCTTCCAATAATGTCGTCTTTAGCTAGAATAAGCGGTCCTACTCGCAAAGTCATTTGGTTAGCCTATAGATGTCTAAACTGCCAGCGCCGGTCTCCGCCTGCTAGTTCTGCCACCCATGCGTCACCGTGGTGTTCCCGGCGTGCTACGTCACAGGCCCCTGGGCACAGCCTGTTATCTTCTAATGCCCCCATTACCAGTAGACCTGTCTTATTTCTCTATATCACGGTTGTGTGTTTACTTGTAATTGCATGCACAGGAAACAACTGCCCTTTTCTGACTTTATATCCAGGGCTCCATGTAATAAGAGAAACGCGAAACAAACGCTCCATACTTAGATCTTCCAATAATGTCGTCTTTAGCTAGAATAAGCGGTCCTACTCGCAAAGTCATTTGGTTAGCCTATAGATGTCTAAACTGCCAGCGCCGGTCTCCGCCTGCTAGTTCTGCCACCCATGCGTCACCGTGGTGTTCCCGGCGTGCTACGTCACAGGCCCCTGGGCACAGCCTGGTAGCGCTGTATTCTGGCTCCTTCCCCCGCGTGTTTCACGATCCACTGACTCCATCCAAAGTAGTTCAATTCTTCAGCATTTTTATTGAGATGAAATCTGTACTTCAGTGCATTTAAAGAGGGTTTATTGGACTCCATTCCTTTTTGCTCCTTGCTTTGCTTATAAAGTGATAGATATATAGGGGTTTTACAGGCGGTCCTCGGTTATCTGCCGGAATCCGTCCTGCAATATCCGTCGAATAGCAAAACGTATGGTTGCGAATCCAATATTAATCTGCGGCGGTGAGCGTCTGATCCGTTCCGACATCGGATAATGCGTTTGGATAGCGAGGACCTCCTGTGTGGAGTAAAGTCTCCTAGCTGCAAAGCCTGTGTGAAAGGCATCCCGGGGAAAGCAGTATGAGTTCTTTTCCACTGATCCGGCACAATTATTGGAGCAGGTTTTGCAGCCACGAGACTTGAGTGAATATCCCTCATACTCTTGTGCCCGTCTACGTCCTGTTGTGAATAAATAATAATTGTATGCTATGTACGCTGTAAAGCTCCCTGCTTATGTTCCACCTATTGAACAATGCAAGCTGTTCAGGGTAGTGAAGCTGTGTGTGTATATTGTGCGCATCTCACATTGTTCGCAGCCTCGGGGTTTAACCTGCCTCTGATCTCTTTGCCCTGTAGGTGTCGTGATCGGATCCAAGCACATTGTTGACAGACACAGGGAACGCACCCTGGCTCTGCTCTGGCGAATTGTCTTTGCTTTCCAGGTATAGAATTGAAAAGCTACAGTATGTGCAATACTCAGAAGTAAGAGGATGTGTTCCTGCTCGTCAGTGCTATTAGGGATGTGTTCCCAACACACTAGTAATCTCCATCACTCGGAGAACTTGGTCACACTGTATTTAGGCTTTCTGTTACTGGCAGAGGCACGTAATGTATCCTGTGTATTAATGGGGAGCAGATCTTACTTTCACCTATTAAGCCTTGTACTTATCACCTGACCTTTTCATCAGATTATTTTCCGTGGGAGCGCATTCTGTCCACATACTGTTCAGGGGGTAATATACACAGCGGAGGGGGGTGGGGGCTTTATCAGAATATATATATATAAATATATATATATATATATAAAACTGTATGCTCATCTGCATGTCTTAGGCAGGTCTGCTACCCCGCCTTTCCCCATTATCACCCAGCATACAGCACTTCCACTGCAGCAAGGGATTCTGGGGAATGACATGCAAATGAGCACACAGTGTCACTTTTTGCCTCAATAACCATTTTTAACATGGTTCCCTATAGGCTTAAGCTTGCTGCATGGTCACAGCTTTGAGCACAGCCAGGGTTAAGGTGCATACCCAGAAAACCACCCACAGACAGCTGTTTCGACCTTAATGGGTCTCATCAGTGTGGGGTTGGTAAACTGGCTATGCAATGAAGCTAAAGGATGGGGTTTACCATACTGAGTTAAGTTATGGTGAGTAAAAAAAGTGACAAAACCCCTTATACGTTTATCAGAATATACATGTGGGGGAGGGCGTTAACAGAATATAGATGGGGGAGGGGGATGTATCAGAATATACACAGGGGGTGGTGGGGTTTATCGACCATTTTTTTTTTTTTTTTCCTATGAAAAAAGTTTTCTCTACACAAAATAACAATGGGGCCGTTCTGTACGAAATCTTCTAGACGTCAGACTTTTACTTGAAAGCTGAAATCTGTCTTTATCGTCTGTCACAGGTGGATGTTTCACTCAATGTTGAACAGTTAAAAGAGGAAATTGAGTTTCTGAAGCAAAGTTATGGAGCGCAGAAGAAGCTGGCTGCTCTTCGGTCTCTCTCTCACCCGTCCGTCGCAGGCAAGAGAGACAGTGACCACTTTGCACCTGAGAATTACAGCGAGCGAGTTCTGCTTCTCATGGAATGGGTTAATGCTGTGTCCGCCTTCTATGGTGCCAAAGTAAGTCGCTGTTACACGTTAGTACAGTGTTTTTGGTTGAGGAACGCTATAATTATTTTGTGATATTCTGCGGAACCCCCAACCCTCTCTAATAGCGCGTCTCAGAGCAGATGCATTGTAAGGAACCCAAACCCTCTCTAATAGCGCGTCTGAGATCAGATGCATTGTAAGGAACCCCGACCCTCTCTAATAGCGCGTCTGAGATCAGATGCTTTGTAAGGAACCCCGACCCTCTCTAATAGCGCATCTGAGATCAGATGCATTGTAAGGAACCCCAACCCTCTCTAATAGCGCGTCTGAGATCAGATGCATTGTAAGGAACCCCAACCCTCTCTAATAGCGCATCTGAGATCAGATGCATTGTAAGGAACCCCAACCCTCTCTAATAGCGCGTCTGAGATCAGATGCATTGTAACGAACCCCAACCCTCTCTCTAATAGCGTGTCTGAGATCAGATGCATGGTAAGGAACCCCAACCCTCTCTAATAGCGCGTCTGAGATCAGATGCATTGTAAGGAACCCCAACCCTCTCTAATAGCGTGTCTGAGATCAGATGCATTGTAAGGAACCCCAACCCTCTCTAATAGCGCATTTGAGATCAGATGCATTGTAAGGAACCCCAACCCTCTCTAATAGCGCGTCTGAGATCAGATGCATTGTAAGGAATCCCAACCCTCTCTAATAGCGCATTTGAGATCAGATGCATTGTAAGGAACCCCAACCCTCTCTAATAGCGCGTCTGAGATCAGATGCATTGTAAGGAACCCCAACCCTCTCTAATAGCACGTCTGAGATCAGATACATTGTAAGTAACCCCAACCCTCTCTAATAGCACGTCTGAGATCAGATACATTGTAAGTAACCCCCACCCTCTCTAATAGTGTGACTGTGAACAAATACATAGTAAATTGTTCTGTATTTGATACAATTTTGAAACGATCTGAAAATCACAGGGAACCCTTTAGTGAGGTACGCGGATCCTAGGTTTTCCTAGGAACCTCTGTTTAAAACCACTGGATTAGTAACTATATTGGGATAAAAGGGTTTCTCCCACACAGGGTCCTATTCATCTGATTGGAGAAAATGGTGTACAGTGATTTTGCCAAGTTAGAGACTATTGCATCGGTCTCGTGTACACATGCAAACTGAATGACAGTGTTTATAGTGCGTGTTGACACCCATGTTACTTTGTGTGCGGGACAGCGGTGCTTGTCTATCAGACATCTCCAATGATCTGCAGCAATATTTTGGTGTTTGTGACCCGTTATCACTTTAAAAGGGAAAAAAAATAAACTGTCCTTTTAATGGAAAGAATTATCAGCACCAGAAAAAAAAGAAACCACAAGAAACTTGTACCTCCAACTTGTGACCAGGCGCTGATCTTCCTGCTAATCAATGCGTTCTCCCTGCCTTCAGGAAGATGCAGCGCCCTCTGTGACCTGGCAGCCACTCGCTGTCACCTCCCTGTTGCACTGTGGTCCTAGTGGCTGCAAGGTTCCTGGGGGTGTTTTGTGCTCCGCTTGTTCATGGAACTGAGAAGACCCCTGACTGAACTGAGCTGTCTTTGTGTCCTCAGGTAGAGAATTTTACTGTGTCCTTCTCCGACGGGCGAGTTTTCTGCTACCTGATTAGCCACTACCACCCCAGTTACGTGCCACTCCATGCCATACGCCAGCGCACGACCCAGACCATAGAATGCACGCGGACTGGCACAGTGGGGCTGAATTCTTCCACGGAGTCCGACAACTCGTTGGATATGTGGCCTGACGTGTCTGACCAAAGTAAATATTGTCACCGTGTCTTATTTTCCGTTACAATGATGTGTTGTTGAGTGTGTTAGCTGTTGTATGTTGTCACAAACTTGAATGTTTTAATCACAACTGAACACAATATTGTGTTCCTTTTAAACCGCTGTATGAGAAATGTTCCCTCCTGGCTGAAATTAATAAGGCTTCTGTCCCAATGTCCTCAAAAGTCCCCAATTTAATCTGTTAAAACAAACGCATCTCCCACCTCTCCCTAAAAGGATGCTGGTCTAAAAACAGCAGCTAAACTGGTGCATAAAATGCCCCGATCGTGCAAGGAAAGAGTTACAGGTGTAGCCAGCCTTATTTTACTCACGGATGGCGTGGAATATCCGTTTCCATAGGATCCAATGGCCGCGATACCACTATATCCCACCGAAACGCACCTGTGGGAGCAGTTACCCGAAATACCTTATAGCGCGGCAAAGGGAAGGTCACGTGGGTCTCTAAGGGAGGTAGGGAACGTAAGAATTTCAGTCCAACATGTGCAAGAATTAAGAGCAAGATTTAAAAAATATATATATATTTTTTGTAGCTATGAAATTTAGTTGCCTTTTTCCATGACAAATTTGCTCTTAAAATCCCAGCGTTTGTTTGGCATTCATGGTATCGTCGGTGGGTTCTCACCTCCCTTCCTCACCTCGTCACTTCGTTCTATGATGTGTAAGTGTGACCGTTTCCTTTTTCCCGAAGGTATCTGCACATCGGTGCTGTACAAGGAGCTGCTGGAGAACGAGGGGAAAAACTTTAGCTTGGCAAACGGTGCCGTTTCGGACCTCGGCGGGATCCCGGCGATGATACACTGCTCCGATATGTCCAATACAATCCCGGATGAAAAGGTACACAGGAAAACATTGACCCCCACCCTTCCTCGCTGTGACATTTTAACGCTAAACGCCAGCAGTATAAGAGTTTCACTCCCTTCCACAGGTGGTCATCATTTACCTGTCCTTCCTTTGCGCCCGGCTGCTGGACCTGCGCAAAGAGGCCAGGGCGGCCCGAGTGATTCAGACGGCGTGGAGGAAGTACAAGCTCAGAGTGGAGGAGCGGCTTTTACAGGTTAATCGCTACCTTTGTTTCTTTCCGTAGACTGTAACCCACGGGGTGGATAACTCCAGTGCTCGAGGGCCACCGATGGGTTGGGTTTTAAGGACATCCCTGCTTCAGCACAGGTGGCTCAGTCTTAGGCTGCGTCTATAGAAGGACAAGCAGCGCTGAGGCGTGCGGACGCTCCGCGCTGAGCCCCTGTATCCTCAATGAGGATGCCTTGAGAGGGGGCTCACGCGAGCGTCCGCAGGCGTGCTGACGAGTTGGAGGTTTCAGCCGAGCACCAAGCTGTTTTTCAGCGTGCTGTCGGCTGAAAACATCCAATCAGCCTTAAGCAGCGTCAACGTCACGGCGCCGTGACGTCGGCGCCGTGACATTGACGTCAGTGCGTCGCGGGCGATTGGCCCAGCGACGTCACTGCCCCCCGCCTCCAACCACCTCCCCCCGGTTCCCTTCGCGCACGCTGGCTCGCCTGCAAGTCCGTGGAATCGCGCTGACTGAAGCAGGCGAGCCTCAGCGTTAGCGCGCATCCGCTCTCCTCACCCCTCTATGGCCTGGGCCTTAGACTGAGCAACTGATTGAGCCATCTGTGCTGAAGCAGGGATATCCTGAAAATGTAACTTGTTGGTGGCCCTTGAAGTCTGACGTTGTCCAACCCGGCTGTAACGGCTTCGCTGACAGAGGCAAGAAACGTGTTGCGCAAAGTGTCAGCAAGCGGGTTATGGGCCATGTCTACTAAGCAGCCTTCTGCCACATGGCATCTTCCGGTACTGGGAAATGGATGTATAGTCCGTTCAGGGTCAATGGGCTGCACGGAGTCCTTCAGTGCTGGTAACTGGGGATAAACGCTGGCAAAGTGTAGATCTGTCTGCGTGTGTTGAATGAGAACGCTTTGTGTTGCAGACGAAGCACAAGGCCGCGTCCGTTATCCAGTCCGCTGTGGTTGGGTTTCTCTCCCGACGTCGCTTTCTGAAGAGACGGCGCTCTGCCCTCGTCCTTCAGACACACTGGAGGAGACGCCTGGCGCACAAGCACGTTGTGACACTAAGAGCTCGCCGGCTGAAGGAAATCCACTCGGCTGCGGCTGTAATTATCCAGGTATCTGCGTGGTTTTCTTTGTGGGAATAGCCTCCCTCTTGCGGTATCGGCGGTGACTAGGGAGTTCGAGTTTTTGTCTCTTTGCACACTTGACGTTTGTAGCGGTGACACTGGTCTGTGTACCCGAATGTAGCCAGAAAGATATATTGTATATACCCTGCAGCTTATAACCACAATACCTCCCCCAAAGTGCAGGGGACCCCCAGAGCTGATCCATACTCCCCTCCCCCCACTGGGGCAGATATATAGACACATGCTAGGGGAGGGCGCTCGCCGGCCACACTTGAGCCGGGGGGATTTCAGCAAAGTCTTGATAATGACAAAGCAAAGCGCTCACAGCTTAACTGTCAATTAATTTTGTAGATTTTATTGAATTAATGAGAATCGGTTATTCTAATTTTTGTATCATGATAAAGGTAACGGTGTTCAACAGCCCCGGGGGGTGGGGGAGCGGCGGTATTTACAGTGTATAAACACGTGTTAGCGGGGATTGTCAGAGCAGTTACGGGGCCGCCAGCTAAATATCGCTCCAAGACATTTGGCCGCTGCTGTTTTGCCGCGACCAAATCCCCGTCCAGCTGCCACTCACCTCGCTACCGGGACATCTACCCGCAGGCCGCTTCTCCGCCAAGGTAAGTCCCTCACCCTACAAACCCCTTACACCAACGCGGCTCCTAGCCCCGCCCCTTACCCTACAAACCCCTAACACCAACGCGGCTCCTAGCCCCGCCCCTTACCCTGCAAACCCCTAATACTAACGCGGCTCCTAGCCCCGCCCCTTACCCTGCAAACCCCTAATACTAACGCGACTCCTAGCCCCGCCCCTTACCCTAACTTGCCTTGACGGAGATGGAGGGTCCTTCTGCGGCCAAAACGGTGGCGGAGATTTGGTCACAGCGAGACGGCCGCGACAAAATGTCCCATTCCGTGTAACCACTACTCCTGCTCAGGGAGAGCGGTATTGGCACTGCGAATTGTCTCTCCACTGGGCATAGTAATCTCTGAGCACTTCTTTCCTTCACAGACTCTATGGAGAGGCTATTCGGCCAGAAAGCATTACCGTACGTTCAGAAGCCACACTATACTGATGCAAGCAAGAGTCAGGACAAAGATTGCTGTGACTTCTTACCAGCGTCTGCTGTGTGCCACAATCATTCTCCAAACACACTTCCGTTCCTGGCAGTTAACCAAGAAGGGTCGGCAGAAATACCTCCAGCTCCGATCCGCGGCCGTAGCGATCCAGTTCGCTTTCAAGCAGTGGAAAAAAAACAAACTTAAACGGGAAACGGAAGCCGCGTTGCTGCTTCAAACCATTTACCGGAAACGGAGGGCACGCAAGTTAGCCACTCAGATATCTGCCGCCATTAGAATTCAGTCATGGTATCGTATGCGCAGAGAAAGGCAACACTACCTGGATGCTAGACGCAAAATCGTGAAGATTCAGGCTTGCTTTAGGTGTAAAAGAGACCAGCGGGAGTTTGAAACCAAGAAGAGAAGCGTTCTGACACTTCAGAAATATTACAGAGCTTGTATACAAGGACAAAAAGAGCGAGAAAGATATTTGGAGAAACGGTCCGCGGCCATCGCCATACAGGCCGCCTGCAGAGGAATGGCAGCTCGGCGGCGTTATCGCCAGATTAAAGCAGCGCTCGTTATTCAGTCCGTCTGGCGAATGCAGCAGCAAAAAAAGAAGTATGAACGTTTGAAGCGATGTGCAGTTCTGCTACAGTCAAACGTTAGAAGATATCAGCAACAAAGACGGTACAGCAACCTGAAGAAAGCGGTCCGTGTGGTTCAGTCACGATACAGATCCCACGTCGCTACCAAGCAAGCTGTGCGTTCCTATAAGCGCATCTGTGACGCCGTCTCGGTGCTGCAGTCGGCTTTCCGCAAACTGCAGAGTAGAACAGCCACGTTACGACTGAGAAGTGCGATAACAATCCAGTCGCACTTCCGTGCCTTCAGCGTCCGAAACCGATTCCTTACAATGAAAGCCGCCGCGGTGAAGATCCAGTCTGTGATTCGAATGAGGCAGAGATGTGTCCGCTATCGTGCGCTGAAAGAGGCGTCGCTGTTTGTCCAGCGGAGGTTTCGTGCGAATAAATTAATGCAGCAGGAGAGAGAAGCTTACGCCAAAGTTAGGGAAGCGTGTGTTACAGTGCAAGCCGCTGCACGTGGGTATCTGGTGCGGAGAGAAGTAAGATGGCAGAATAAGGCTGCAACAGTATTACAGGCCGGCTACAGAATGCGGTTGCAAAGGAAGAGGTATCAACTGATGTGTACAGCGGCTGTTCAGATTCAGGAACGTTATCGGGCGCATCAGAAGCGCGTTCATCAGAGACAAATGTTCTTGACTATCAAACAATCTGTGATAAGGTTGCAAGCCGCCTATAGAGGTTACAGCTCGCGCAAAGCACTTAAAGCCCAGCATGCCGCAGCGATCCGCATACAGGCCGCCTTCCGAACGCACGTGGCTAGGAGCAGCTATGTGAGGATGACGCAGTCTGCAGTGACCATTCAGACGTGGTACAGGGCTCTTAAAGTTGGCAGGAAAGAAAAGGAGAATTTCTCGCAGACCAAGAAAGCGATTGTTTCCATACAAGCCGGTTACCGCGGCTGGGCAGCGAGGAAGAGGCTGCAGAAGCAGCGCAAGGCTGCGGTCCGTATTCAGGCTGCGTTCAGGAAACTCGTTGCTGAGAAGAAACGAAAAGCAACGGAGAAGGCTGCGCTGAGCCTACAGCTGTACTACCGGGCTGTGCTGGCTGCTAGGAAAGAGAGACGAGGGTATCTGGCGCTGCGTGGGGCAGTAACAACAATGCAAGCTGCGTGGAGAGGCAGAGCTGTGAGAATAGAGATCCGGAGGCAGCGTGAGGCTGTGACTCTGATCCAATCCTATTACAGAACCCATGTCTACCAGAGAAGGTTTAAAGCGATGAAGGAGGCTTCTGTGGTCATTCAGAATCATTACAGAGCGTATAAAACAGGTCAAACTCAGCGGGCTCGTTATCTGACAATGAAAGCGGCCGCGATTGTCCTGCAAGCTGCCTGTCGAGGCCGCAAGAGAAGGAAGCAAATGCAGGTGCTCAATACAGCCGCCTGCACCATTCAGGCTACCTATCGCTCTTTCAGGCTGAGGAAGCAGTACGTGACTCTCAGAACCGCGGCACTCACAGTTCAGAGGCGTTACCGCGCACTTCTTTGCGCCAGGCACCAGCGGGAAGAGTATACGCGGTTGCGGAATGAAACTATCAAAATACAGGCCGCTTACCGAGGTGCGAAAGCGAGGAGAGAATTGGAGCGGACGCAGAAGGCCGCAGTTTTTATCCAAGCACAGTTTAGAATGCATCGGATGCGGGTAAAATACAAGGCAATGAAATTGGCAGCTACTCTCGTTCAAATCCGATACAGAGCTTTACTGGAAAGTAGGCATGTGCATAAATGTTACATGGATTTAAAAAAGGCTGCTGGCGTCCTGCAGGCTGCGTGGAGAGCTAGGAAAGTCCGGGAGCGAGTTAAAAGTCTGCATGAAGCCGCAACCCGGATACAGGCACAATATCGAATGCACAGGCAACGGCGTTACTATGAAAAGCTAAAGGAGGCAGCGAGAACGCTGCAGCTGCGTTACCGTGCGTCGAAAGCAAGAAACAAACAAGTACATCAGTACACGAAGATGAGAAATGCAGCCCTGAGCCTTCAGTCCGCCTTCCGTGGGATGAAAGGGAGAAGGGAGATTCGGGCAATGCATAAGGCCGCAATGCTCATTCAACGGATATTTAAGTCCTTTTTGGAAAGGCGCAAGTTCCTCACTGTTCGAAAGTCTGCCGTTCTAATTCAGCAGAAGTTTAGGATGAAGATGCTTGCACAGCGACAGAGACGAGAATATCTCCATCTTCAGAGAGCTGCAGTTGCTATACAAGCTGCTTACAGGGGCTGGAAGGAGAGAAGAACGATCAAACGCATGCATGCTTCTGCTACGGTCATCCAGGCAGCGTTCAGAATGCACAAAGCCAAGATTTCCTACCGTGCAATGAAGCTTGCATGCGTAATCATACAGCGCCAGTACCGGGCATGCAGGCTGTCCAAGTACCACAGGGGAAACTATGTGAAACAGCGACACGCCGCAATAATTATTCAAGCAGCTTACCGCGGGATGCGAGCCAGGGAATGGCTCGCCAAGAGGCACCAGGCTGCTTCCAAAATCCAGGCCACCTTCAGGATGCACCAGTGTATACACAGGTACAGCATGGTTCAGTGGGCTGTCAGCACCGTTCAGCAGCGGTACCGCGCAAACAAGCTTAGAGACTTTGAAGTACTCCGTTACTCATTCATGATGGAAGCCGCGCTTTGCATCCAAGCCGCTTACCAAGGTTGGCGACTGAGAAAGAGGTTCTTAAGGATGAAACAGGCTGCCGTGGGGATTCAGAGACGTTTCAGGGGGGCCGTAGCGCATAAACGTTATCTCGCTGTAAAGGGGGCAGCAGTCGTTATACAGAGGAGGTACAGAGCGGCTGTACTGACCCGTCTGCGGTATCAAGAATACCAGTCTGTGCTCAGGGCTGCTGTATGTATACAAGCTGCGTACAGAGGGTCAAAGGTGAGGAGGAAGCTTCAGCTGATGCACCAAAGGGCGACTCTGATCCAGTCCGCGTTCAGAATGCACAGGGCACGTGTCCTATATCGAGCCATGCAACTGGCAGCCAGAATTATTCAGGTTCGCTACAGGTCGTTGATGAGATGTAGACTTGCGCGTGCAACGTATTTGCAGCTGCGTGAATCTGCCATTGTCATCCAGGCAGCCTACCGAGGAATGAGAGATCGGATGAACCTAAAAGCCATGCATAGGGCAGCCATCAAAATCCAGACCCGTTATCGAATGTGCAGTCAGCAGAATTACTACAGGCGGCTGTTGCAAGCCGTTCGAACAGTTCAGCAACGATACAGAGAGAAGAAAGCTAGAGGCGCCAATCTGCATCAGTACCAAAGGACAAAGCGAGCCGCAATTCTCCTACAAGCAGCTTATCGAGGCATGCGTACAAGAAGGAAGATGGGGAGAATGCATCAAGCTGCTGTCGTTATCCAACGATGGTTTCACGCTGTCACAGAAAGAAAGAGATACTTGGCACTTAGGTCGGCAGCGGTGTGTGTTCAGAGAAGGTACAGAGCGTCCGTGTCAGGCCAATCTCAACGTCGGGAGTTCCTTTCCTGTCGTAAAGCTGCGGTGTGCATCCAGGCTGCCTACCGAGGCTTTAAAGAGAGGGAGAAACTTAAACAGAGGCACATAGCGGCAGCCAAAATCCAGTCTGTTTTTAGGATGCACAGGGTGCGTGTCCTGTACCAAGCGATAAGGCGTGCAGCGGTCTCGATACAGCGTTATTACAGACATTATCTAACGGCTAGGCTTGGACGAGCGCATTACCTGGAACTTCGTAACTCTGCCATTGTCATTCAAGCAGCATACAGAGGAATGATAAGTCGTAAGAACCTGGGCGCCATGCATCATGCAGCGACTGTGATCCAGTCCTACCATCGTATGTACAGACAGCGCAATTACTACAGAGACTTGGGCCGGGCTGTTAGAACCACACAGCAAAGATTCAGAGCGAAACGCGCAAGGGACTCTGCCACTATTAGAAGAGCCACACAGCGAATAGAAACTGCGTTAAGTGTCATGGAAGCAGCAAGAGACGCTAAAAAGGCGGAGGCTGCGCAGGTGATCCAGGCAGCGTGGAGGACGCACGCAGAGAGGAGAGCCATGGCAAAGACTAGGGCCGCAACTGTGGTCATCCAGATCGCGTTCAGAGCTCACCGAACCAGAGAGTCGCACAGGGAAATGCAGGCGTCCGCGTCCCGCATCCAGATTTGGTACAGGAGCTGCCAGAGGGCACGTCTGCTAAGAGCCAAGTACACCTCCGTCAGGGCATCCGCCATCACCATTCAGTCCGCTTTCAGGGGAATGCGCGCACGGAAACTGGCGAGGCGGGAGCGGGCTGCCAGAAAGATTCAGTCGTTTCTCCGCATGGCTGCGCAGCGTGGAGCGTTTCTCCGGCTCCGAGCCGCTGCCGTGACGTTGCAATCCTATTACAAGATGCCCTGGACCAGGAGGTCATATACCCTGCAGCGGGAGGCGGCGCTGATCCTGCAACAACGCTGCCAATCGCACGCAGCCGCGGAGCGCCAGCGAGAAGTGGATCTGGCGACTCGGAGGAGAATCGTCTGCGTCCAAGCGGTGGTCAGAGGCCATTGTGAGCGGCGGAGATTTCAGAGAATGAAGAGCAGCGCAGTAAAAATTCAGGTGAGTGACACGCCATGCGTAGCAGCAAAGGGTTAAAAAGACAAGTCCCACTTAGTTCAAAACAGATCTATAAACATTATAAGGGATTAGCATTGTGTCCTTTTTTTTTATCCTCCAATTTGAGAAGCAATAGTGATGCAAGTTCAGTTTTGTTTAACTATGATATTGTCATAATATATTTTAAATGCCCTACATTTAAAACTCCCACGTTTTTATTGTCATTGGTTTCTTGAGGAAAGCCCAGAGGCTGAGTTTTACTGCGTAGGAAGAGCTGCAGTAACGTTTCGGGGATATATCGCCCTGTTACATCTCCTTTTTTAAATGTCTTGGGACACATTGCAGGCGTAGCGAGATTGTGCAGTTCCTTTTGTAGTGAACATTTGTTAGGCTGCGATTGTGTAGATCTGTTCTGTATCACATGACACGTGCTATTCAGTTTGATATTGAAGTCGGTGGATTACTGTGCTTGGCTATTTTACAGGCTCTATGGCGCGGTTATGTCCAGAGAAAAAGGTCCTTACAGTATATACATTCTGCGGCAAAAATCCAAGAGCGATACAGCGCGGACTGTTTCCAGACGACAGAGCGTCAGGAAACCGCTGCCACTATTATACAGGTAATGAGCAGACACACATTACATGACCCAATTAAATGCACTTAGTTTGTTACGTTATTCAGGATTAAAATGCACCTTTTTATAATTAGAATAATTTTTGGGGGGAGAAAACTCAGATATTTGCTTAATACCTTGTAAACTCTTTACCATCTCCCATAGAATATGGTCGCGATCTGTGAGATTAAATGTCTATTTCATTATTTCTACCTGGAGTCGTAAAGAAAACAAACTGAATTTGTTAGTTACGAGATGAGAAAGACTGCAAGAAATAGCCGAGCATGGTAAAATAATCCCAGGAATGATTACTTTGCAAAATTTTGAGTGCGTTTAGGATGTCGTAGTGATTGGAGGTATTTTTTACAAACCTCCTGTGACTTTTTGCATTTATATTTAAATCACAAAAAGAGCATTGAATTTCCTTCTGCCATCTTTCTTGCTAGGCGCTGTACGGGGGTTGGCGAGCCCGGAAACTTGTAAGGGAAACTAGAGCAGCTTGTGTGATCCAGGAATTCTACCGATGCTACCGGGCGCGTAGCGACTACGCCGTTCTTACCAGCACAGCGACCGTCATGCAGAGATCTGTCAGAGCGAAATGCGAGAGGGCGCGGTGAGCAGCTGCACTCCGTGTTCTGGGATTGTGTGTTGGTGTGGGTGTATAAAGGCCCAAAGCCTGCCGTAGTGTTCACACGGTAACACCTGCATTTTATTTTCTCTGCAGACTGTCTGATCAGAGAAGCAGTCTTATCTAAATCTTCTCAGAGAAGTTTTTTTCAGGTGTATTAATGTAACTGGTTAAGAGGCGCTTAGTAACCATGTTAATGTAGGTTTATGGCCTTTTTATTTTTTAATTTTATGTGGCATTGGGGCGCTCTGTCTTTTGTTAATAATAAAATACAGTTTAAAAAAATAACAATGAATAAAAGTTTTTGAATTTTGAAGAAAGCTATCAAAAATGAGAAGTGTAGAGGGAACTTCACCATTAAATTCCCCCTTTTAAATTTTAATATAGTGTATTTTAAAACATACAGTTTTTTCGTTGGGGAGAATTCTGCAGAGATTTTTTAGTATCAGACTTTTGTGCAAAAGAATCACGTTGCTGTTAATAGCCTGATGTTACAATGCCCGTGAAATTGCACCGTGGCAGGGGCGGGTGTGGGAATCGTGCCATGCTGGCTTTAAGGGGCTGCTTTTTTTTGTTTAGGTTTGTGGAAGTGAGGACGGCCGCGATTTGTATTCAGTGGCGGGAGGCGGTCACCGCTAGAACCACGCGCCAACTATTCCTCCGAAAACAAGCCGCTGCGCTGAAACTGCAGACTGCTTTTAGAGGATACGTCGTCCGGAGGGAAATGTTCCAGGTTTGTGCTGATCACACATTCAGCCTTTAATAAATTCCTTCAGCTTTGGGTAAAAAGAGGCATCCGTTACTTAGATGTGACCCGTAACCATGTCACTGCCATTAGTACACTTTGTCCCTAGGAGGGACTGACCCCTTAACCATGTCACTGCCATTAGTGCACTTTGTCCCTAGGAGGGACTGACCCCTTAACCATGTCACTGCCATTAGTGCACTTTGTCCCTAGGAGGGACTGACCCCTTAACCATGTCACTGCCATTAGTGCACTTTGTCCCTAGGAGGGACTGACCAGTAGTAGAGATGTGCTAATATAAATGCATTATTATGTTGATAACAGCAGAGAATGAGCTGCTCTCTCTGACCTCCACATCAGTGATATAAATGATAGAATGTGCCTGACTCGCTTCTGTCTGAATACCATTGAAATACATTTATCTCTGAGCCGTGTGGAATCTTTCTTTGCACGTTTCTGCCTCGCAGTTTTCTCAAAGTGAAACACATCTGCGCACACGATGCCACGTTTGCTGCGGTGTTATCCGTGCCTTCTCCCTGTTCCCTCGAGGAGTATTCTTGTTCTAATTAAAGGAGCAGATGGTTCCCCCCAAAAAATGTAGGTGGTAAGCAGGAGGGTCCCTGGAGCTGAACCTGGTTAACTTCCGCTCCGGGGGCCCCCAGAGATACTTATCTCCGTAGGGGGCCCCGGTAGAGGTTTTATGTCTCTGCCAATAGGAAGCCACAAGGGATGACGTCACGGCTTTCTATTGGCCAGCGTGATGCGGAGCTTTAAAGCTGCCATTTCGATAGCCCAGCCAGAGCTGCTACCCAAGGAGGTAAATATCTCGGGAAGCAGGCGGTCCCCAGAGATGAAATGAATGCGGTTTATCTCCGGAGACCCCCTGCTTCAATCCTATAACTCCATGCTGCTTTCAGGGGCCTTATGGCTCCCTAATAATGCTGTGATGTAAAGAAGATTTATTTTCTTCAATTCCCAGCACGCAGCTTTGTGAAATATCATTTGCCAGACCCCGTTTTGAGTCCCGAAATAAAAGCTTCTGTATTTTTCCTGTCTGACGTTGGTCCGTACACGATGATCCTGGTGCGATGTAAAAGGCCACAAAAATAAACCGCAGGTTTGGGACTGCTGCTTTAACGCCGGTCTTTTTTATCCATTTGCGTTTAGAAGCAGCGAGCTGCGCGTGTAATCCAAGCGGCGTACAGAGGCTTCCGGGAGCGTCGCAGCTTCCTCAGGCTGAAGGCTGCGGCGGTGAGCATGCAGAACTGCGTGCGGACCCGGCGAGAGAGGAGGCTGGCGCATCTCTGCTTCACGCAGGCGCGGAACGCCGTCATCAAGCTGCAGGCCTGCGCACGCGGCTGGCTGGTCAGGAACGAGGTAAACGCACGCTTGTGTTGGGCTGGCATTGCTGTAATGATCACAGATTCTGCAGTCGATATACAGAGACTTTATAAGCCCCACGGAGCTGAGGAAGGGCCCAGATACGGTTACAGCTCCATTAGATCACTGCCCTGGGTCATTGAGCAATGTTTGGGGGGGATTTAACTCCTGGAGCTTATTCACTAAAAGGGTGATATCTCTTATCCCTCGTTAGTGGGTTTTCGCTTAAATGGACATTAATGACCAATTCTGGCTAGTGCACTTTAGTGGTTATATGCATGTGGTTACGGACAGCAGGATGTGGGGACCTGTCCTAAACTTCAATGTTACCAACATGTCTAGGAAAAATGTCCCAGAAAGATATATATTTAAAAGGGAGCGGAATGGGCCAGCTGGGGTTATTCTGTGGGACAGAACGGTCATCCGGTCACTTTGCTCGTACAAGCGGCTGTTATTACAAGACTCCCATGATCGAGGCGTTGAAAGATGTTGATCTCTGTTCCATGAGATGATATGTCAGTCCCAGGGAGCGAGTCTAAAAAACTGTGTGTACACACTCTTATAGTGTGTGTGTGTGTGTGTGTGTGTGTGTGTGTGTGTGTACACTTATATTGTGTGTATATATTATAATTTTTTTCAAACAGATCAGTGATAAAGATAACAGATAAAACATCTCATCTCGCTCCTTAGGAATTTGTATTGTATTTATTTGCTTTTTGACAAACACTGGATTGAACCAAATCCGTTACTTCTGTTTATCTGCCCAGTAATTATGGAGCCATCACTGAAACAAGAGCAAAATCTGATTTACCCCAAAAGACATTGGATAAAGATTGTAAAAACACCAACTGATACATTTTTTTTTTAAATTTAAATTTTTTAAATTTTATAATAAATAAAACTGAACAAAAACAGAGGGTGGTGGGGGGGGGCTCCATTTAACTTCTTAAACCTGTCACTGTTCTTAATTCTTTAAACCATTCTCCCCCAAATCTCTGACCCTGATGACCTTGACCTGCTTGTTCCAGATTGCTCGGCTGCACAGAGAGGCGCGTCTCGCGAGATTCACCTCCGCCGTGCATCACCATCTCTGCGCCGTGCGGATTCAGAGGATGTTCCGGATTCATCTCGCTCTGACGCTCGCTCGGAAACAGATCGGCCACGTGATCTGCATCCAGGTAACACCCAAATACATTGTGCGCTTCTATAAGCCCCCGCGCGCTCCCCACCAAGAGACATCGTATGCAACACGCCACGGAAGCACGTGCATTTAAATGTGGGCGCTAACTTCTCCTATTTACAGAGGTGGTTCCGTACCCGACTGGAACGCAAGAAGTTCCTAAGCAGCCGTCGCAAAATAGTCTCAATGCAACGAGCCGCCCGGGCCTGGTTGAGCCGCCGGAACGAAGCGGCGGGTAAAATCCAGCGATGCGCTCGTCTCTTCCTCCTCCGCCGGCGCCAAGCACAAGTGGTGAGCGGCATCGTGAAGATCCAGGTAAACGCTTTGTGACTACCGCCCCCAAGTTAGCGCAAGCTGCGTACAAAACTAACGACACGCGAGGCGTACCCACAGCGGGTGTGTAATACGCACAACATCTTTCCATTGTTTTATTCATGTACCAGATATAATGTATAGTTTGTTACTGGCTGCAGTGCAACTTGTTGCCCGTACATGATATCCGTGCTGTAATAAAGACTTTGGCAGAGTGCAGGGACTTGGCACTGGTGCCGTGGGAGCACTGTAACGCTGACGCCCAAGCCATGTGTTTTGCGCAGGCGGTGTGGAGAAGTTACGCCTGGCGGAAGACTCACGATACAAAGGACCTGAGGGCAATACGCCAGCGTCTGGAGAAGGTCAACCGAGAGACTAAGGAGGAGGAAAAGCTGCACCACAGGACGTCGATGGCCCTGGAATACCTCCTGAGATACAAGCACCTCTCCTTCATCCTCGCAGCGCTGCAGCATCTCGGTTAGTGCTGGGATGTATCGGTGTTTTGTGTGCCCGCTATACATCGCCGCTCGTTAAAATCCCGGTCATGCTTGAAGATGATGTTGTAGAGCAGGAACTGCCAACTCCATTCCTCAAGGGCCACCAACAGGTCAGGCTTCTGGATATCCATGCTTCAGCACAGGTGGTGGTCGAAGACTGAGCCACCTGTGCTGAAGCAGGGATATTCTGAAAACCTGACCTGTTGTTGGCCCTTGAGGACCGGAGTTGGCCCTTCCTGCTGTAGTGGTCTGGGACATCTGGCTGCAGCCATTATGCCACTACGTGCCTAACTTTACCCCAAAAACCCCCTAATGTTAACCACGAATACTAATGCTACCCCCTACCCTAATAACCTTAACCCATTCACCTATAAGCCCTTATCCTAAACCCAGGTGGAGTTCTAGGGTTCTAGAGTGTTGTAACAGAGTAAGGATTTATTCCCAATTCTTAAAGGCGTATCCCACAGCAAAGCACGATGATTTCTTAGGCTGGGGCCATAGAGTGGGTAGCAGGGCTGAGCCGCGCTGACGCCGAGGCTCGCCTGCTGAAATCTGCACGATTTCATGCCCATGCAGGCGAGCCAGCGGGCACGATCGGAGGCGAGGGGAGACTGAGGGAGGCGGGGCAGTGACGTCCCTGGGCCAATTGCCCGCGACGCACTGACGTCAAAGTCACGGCGCCGATGTCACGGTGCCGTGATGTTGACGCTGCTCCGCGCTGATTGGATGTTTTCAGCCGACAGCGCTCTGAAAAACAGCGTGGCTGTCGGCTGAAAAATCCAGCGCCTCAGCACGCCTGCGGACGCTCGCGTGAGCCTCCTCTAAAGACATCCTCATGGAGGATGCAGGGGCTCAGCGTGGCCTGTCCTTCTATGGACTCGGCCTTAGTTGTAGAGGGGCTTAATCACAGGCAAAAAGCAGGGAGGGAGATGGCGTTATCCTGGCTAACCCTGCATGAGCCTGCAGCCATGACATGTGAACAGCGCAATGAATTCTCCTAAGCCTCTTACAGTGATATATAACAGCCCCCAATGCCACGGTGTTCAGAGGAGACTCGCTGTCGCTCATGTGTCCCTGTGTGACTGGTGGAAGGTTGGAATCCTCCAGTGTGCCGTCCGCCGAGGAGCTGAATGGAGGCAAGTGTGTTAATGCAATGCACCACCAGCAAAGACGAGGTAGCGAGAGCGACTCCATATAACGGGGGTGCAATGGCGTCGCTCACTCTACCTTGTCTTTACTGGTGGTGTGTTGCATTAACACACTTGCCTCCCTAACCACCAAAACCCCTCAAGCTATCCCCCTAAGCAGTATTGTAGACAGCTGTCCAGTATCTGGCTCTGTGTTCTCCCGCTTCAGAAACCCTGACATTAGACATCATCATCTCTGCAGCTTGAACCCGTCTCTGCTTTGATGTATATTATTTTCCCTTTGTTATGTTACAAGCTGTGCGTGCGTTGTATAAATCTCTCTACCCCTCTCTCCCGCCCTACCCTGCAGAAGTCTGCACCAGGCTGTCCTCCGTGTGCTGCGAGAGCATGGCTCAGAGCGGAGCCGTCGCCACCATCTTCACTCTGATCCGCAGCTGTAACCGCAGCGTTCCCTGCATGGAAGTGATCAAGTTATCCGTTCAGATCCTGCTCAACCTCTCCAAGGTAAAGCGCTCCAGGAGGTGTGTCACCTCCGTGGTACCTCGGCCGCTTTGCCTACAGCGGCAGTGGTCCGTAAATGGGATATTTGTCAGGGGGGCTCAACTCCAGTCCTCAAGCCCTCCCCATACAGGTCAGATTTTTGAGGTCAGTACAGGTCAGTGGATTGAGCCACCTGTGCTGAAGCAGGGATGTCCTTAAAACTCACTTTTTGGGGGGGGTGTTGAGGACTGGAGTTGAGCCCCCTCCCTGCCTTATGTGAACATGGCTGCTTACATTGATGGCATTAAACCTCCCAGCTCTGGCTTCCGGGGTCATTTAATGCGACACCGGGTCTGCCAGAGCCAAAAGCCCAGATCCCCAGGCTCCTGAGATACTCTGCAGTAATGTTACTGGTTTAGCGGGAAACATAAAGGCTGCCAAATCTCTGGCCAATAGGAAGCCGAGACATCGGTTGTGGGTTCTTAGTGGCTGGCTATTTAAAGCCCCTTTAACAAGCAGGCAGGAATCTCGGCAACTTCACCAGTAAGTATCTCGGGGAGCTGGTGTTAAGCGGAGTGTAGCGCGGTTCAGCTCTGGGGGTCCTCCTGTTCCCACCAAAAGTGCTGTGAGGGGTTTAATGTGCTTGTGTTCAGAGTAACAATCTAAAGTAGCATCATTGCCCCTTGGAGATGTGGTTTGCTGTTACCGTGACTTTATAACGGGGTAAAAGTCTCTCTCTCCCCCTGTTGATCCAACCATTTCTCTACATACCCCGCAGAAAGGATCATCCGGAAAGAGTCATTTATCCCAAGAAACATTTGGGTCTGCAATAAAATAATATGATATCACACACATAATAAACCAATAACAATTACACACTTTTGTACTAACATCACACTTCAGTACGAAGTATATTTATTTCCCTTCATTTCCACTTAGCATTGTTTTATATTGATACTAGCTTTTGTACCCGGCTTCGCCCGGGGAATGCATCTCCCCGCAGCCCCCCCCCCCCCCTCCCGCTGGTACATCTCCCCCCGCTGCCGGCACATCACCCCGCGCTGCTTTAGGCTGCGACCACGCTGCCGCTGATCTCGCTCATGCTTGGGAGCGGTGACGTCACCAGCTCTCCAAGCATGAGCGATCGGCTGCCCTGCAATTTTTTTAGATCAGGAGCGTGGGGGCATGTCATTGGCTGGATAGGGGCTGTCTCTGTGTCTGTCTGTCTGTCTGTCTGTCTGTGTCTGTCTCCATGTGTCTGTGTGTGTGCCTGTGTGTCTCTGTGTGTGTGCCTGTGTGTGTCGGTCTGTCTCCATTTTCCCTCTACAACCTTCCCTCCCCTCTCTTCCTCCCCCCCCATTGCTCTCTCCCGCTCTACCTCTCTCCTTTCTCTCCCTTACCCTCTCTCTTTCTCTATCCCTCTTCTCTCCTTTCTCTCCCTTACCCTCTCTTTCTCTATCCCTCTTCTCTCCTTTCTCTCCCTTACCCTCTCTTTCTCTATCGCTCTTCTCTCCTTTCTCCCCCCTCCCTCACTCAGTTTTCTCCCCCCTCATTCCGTTTTCTCCCCCCCTCACTCCGTTTTCTCCCCCCTCCCTCACTCCGTTTTCTCCCCCCTCCCTCACTCCGTTTTCTCCCACCTCCCTCACTCCGTTTTCTCCCCCCTCCCTCACTCCGTTTTCTCCCCCCTCCCTCACTCCGTTTTCTCCCCCCTCCCTCACTCCGTTTTCTCCCCCCTCCCTCTCTCCGTTTTTTCCCCCCTCCCTCCCTGTTTTCTCCCCCCTCCCTCACTCTGTTTTCTCCCCCCTCCCTCACTCTGTTTTCTCCCCCCTCCCTCACTCTGTTTTCTCCCCCCTCCCTCACTCCGTTTCCCCCCCCCCCCCCCGCTCGCTCCGTTTTCTCCTTCTCCCCCCCCGCTCGCTCCGTTTTCTCCTTCTCCCCCCCCCCCCCCCGCTCGCTCCGTTTTCTCCTCCCCCCCCCCCCCCCCCGCTCGCTCCGTTTTCTCCTCCCCCCCCCCCGCTCCGTTTTCTCCTTCTCGCCCCCCCCCCCCGCTCGCTCTGTTTTCTCCTTCTACCCCCCCCGCTCGCTCCGTTTTCTCGTGTCCCCCCCCCCCTCACTCCGTTTTCACCCCAGCTGTTGCTGTTGAAGCCTTTTCCTTCACGTAATACACGGCCTGCGTTTTTAATGAGCTCCCTTTCCCACGCCCGTGTCAGTACGAGAAGACGACGAGAGCTGTGTATGAGGGGGAGAGCTCGGTGGAGACCCTGCTGGATCTCATGCAGATGTATAGAGAGAAAGCCGGAGACAAGCTGACGGAGAAAGGAGGCAGCATCTTCACCAAGGCCTGCTGCCTGCTGGCAATCTTATCCCTGGATACCCAGAGAGCTCGGGTGAGTGCGGAGCGCTCGGCCTGTATCTCACTCCTAGGGAACTAATGGGACATGTTTAAGGGTCTCGTCTGGGGCATTGATGCATTCACATGTCTGATGGGTTCGCATTATCTCTTGGCATACACTACTTCCCCTGCAGCCAGGGATTCTGGGTAATGACATGGAAATGAGCACTCGCAGTGCACCTTTTAGTTCATGTCCATTTTAACATGGGACCCTATAAACTTACACCTGCCGTGTTACACAGCTTTCCAGCACATCGTGGGTTACAGACGTGCAGAGCCAGTCACACAGCTTTTACTACCCTTTTGGGTCTCATTAGTGTGAGGCTGGTTACCGGCTATGCAACGTGATGCTGGTAGTGGGTATAACCAGACACACAAGTTAAATAAGATAAAGCAACAAGCCTGCATCGTTCACAAGGAGAAAAGGCTGCGCTCGCACCACACAATCAGGGTTTTATAATGAAGGCAAACTCTTTGTCTGAGATGTAGCTTTGGGTGTTTGTTTTTTGCCGGCTGTGATGGCTTCCAGTGGCCAGTAGTGGACATTAGAAAGCCTGAGCACAATCTGAAACCCTTCTCTTCGCTGGGATTGCATCTGTCTGAAAGGGATTGTCTCTCTTCCCCCCCAGGGAATCCGCGGCCTCCCCAGAGTGGCCGACCGAATCTACAGCATCTACAGACTGACGTCTCGCAAGCACAAGATGGACGCGGAGCGGAGCCTGTGCAAGCAGAGGATGAGCATGTCGTCCGGAGCAAGCCCCTTCCTCCAATCCACTCCAGTGCGCACGCGCGTGGTCTCAAGGTGAGATGCTGTAATGTCCCGGCCACTGCTTCTGGTAACAAGTTTGTAGCTAGATGTGCAAAGTATTCGCCGGTATTAGACTTCGCTGTGAATATGGCGGTTATGCGCTGGTTGGATTTGCCTACCTTCCAATTGTGCGCGATACGGCAGCGTCGCACATTCTGTGACACCCATTTTTACTAGAGAGCCAAACACACACACACACTCTCTCACACACACTCTGTCTCTCACACACACTCTCTGTCTCTCACACACACTCTCTGTCTCTCACACACACTCTCTGTCTCTCACACACACTCTCTGTCTCTCACACACACTCTCTGTCTCTCACACACTGTCTCTCACACACTCTCACACTCTCACTCTCTCACACACACACACACTCTCTCTCTCACACACACTCTCTCTCTCACACACACTCTCTCTCTCACACACACTCTCTCTCTCACACACACTCTCTGTCTCTCACACACACTCTCTGTCTCTCACACACATTCTCACTCTCACACTCTCACACACTCTCTCTCTCTCTCACACACACTCTCTCTCTCTCTCTCACACACACTCTCTCTCTCTCTCACACACTCTCACTCTCTCACACACTCTCTCTCTCACACACTCTCACACTCACACTCACTCACACTATATCCCAGGTGTGCTCGGATGTCTCTCCGCCTGTTTGAGGAGAGAGCGCATTTAGGACTACATCTCATCGACTTAAAGGGTATGAATATCGCATTCTATACATTCACTCAGATTTATTTACATCTTAGCATTTGAATATTTATCTGCAATTCCAATTTTTTTTATTTTTTTTTAAACTCAATTTACAGATTGAATTTTGGCACATTTACCGATCTCTGGTTTCAGCCCTTTTGCTGCCGGCAGAGTGAGGTGTATTGGGTTTCATAGTACACCAAACAGAACCCGCATCTCTAGTTTGAAGCAGGGGGTCTTTGGATCTGAACCTCATACATTTCAGCTCCAGTGACCCCAGCTTACAGAGATGCAGACCTCCGTTGCGGTGCCCATGGCTTCCTGTTGGCCCGCGGGACACTTAAACTCCACCATTACGTTAGGCACACAGTTTCCTGGCTGCATTGATATCGCCCCCCCCCCCCCCCCCCCTACGGAGGTATTTCTAGAAGCAGGGCGTCCCTGGGGCTGAAATTAAGTTTCCCCCCCGCCCCCCTCCTGCTAAAATCCTATAACACATGAAACCCGTATTTAGTGTTCACCTTCCCATGTTCTCCCTTCTCTTTCTCGCAGAATTAAGCCTGACTGGGTACTAAGAAAAGATAACATGCGAGAGGTGCTGGACCCCCTGAAGGCGATCCGGATGGTGATGGTCACGCTCGGCCTGGCCCCCGACCACCAATAACGCAGCATTTACAGGGGTTTAACCTGCACCCCCAAGGGAGGAGAAGCTTTGCTGATTGATATTTTTTGTATGATATTGAATGTCTTGGGAAGAATCTGCAGATTTGTGGCTGTGTTTTTAACATGTCCGATGTAAATAATTTCATGTCTGAGGAAGTTGTACAATAAACTACAAAGCTGAAAGGTGGATTTCCCAGTGCGTGGGTCTCTGGGTCTCTGCTGTGTGTGAATTCTTCCATCCAACGCAAGCCACACACTTTGACACGTTTTATATAGAGCGTCAGCTTCATGCAGGTTTCACAAGGAACAAATCCGTAAGTTACTTTAAGGGAAACAAATATAACTAAGCAAATGACTGAAATGTAGACTATTGCCCTGCTCTGTGCGACGGCCCCGCAGATATTTAGTATGTTATGGGTTCCGATGCAGACCACACGAAGGTTTTCATACATCGGACAGATTCCCACTTCTCTTTACACAGGAAACCTACTTTTAAAAGCTCTGTCCACACGTTTGCAAATTGGTGTGAGATTGTCCCAGCCTGCAATGGGAATTGTGTGTGTCAGTCACAGCCTGTAACAAACACACACTGTGTGTGTGTGTGTGTGTGTGTGTGTGTGTGTTACAGCCTGTAACAGGACACACGAAGTGTTAGAAAGTCAGCCTGTAACGGACACAGAATAAGCACTTTTATTTCCCTGTGACATTGGAAATGTGAGTTGACCATAAGAAATAATTATAAATCACTTTGTTTACGTAAGACTAATTGTATTCAACATGAAAAGAAAACATCACTTATCATTGCAAATACTTTACAATAAAAAATAAAATCAGTTTATTCATAGAAATCTCCATTTAGAATCCCAATATACCCCTTTCCAGCAAAAGCCCAGGCTCGGCGGATCAAGTTCATTCTCCAAACACCCGCATGGAATCACTTCAACCCAAACTACAACCCACAATCCCTTTACAAGGCTCTGCTGCGCGCTGCCACTGGGGCTCTCTCTGCTGCACGGGCACGCCCCAGTTTCCATGCGCTGCGGCCCCCTCGCCGTTTACTGGATGACGAGTGCGTTTTCTGCTGATCTTTGCCGTTCAGCAAAAAGGGAAAATCCTATACCTTGCGAATCACAGCGGCAAAGGAAATCATTAAACAGTAACGCTTCTTACAAAAGCAAATATACGCTAACACATTTTACCTGCCATTCAAATGGGAAGCGGGGGTAGCCTGTAGCTGAACCCCACCATTTTTAGCTTGGGGGGGGACCCACCAGCTCCCATGATCCTTACTGGGTTTAAATTTCCCTACAGGGGAAATAAGATGGCTGCCAAGTGTCTGGCCACTAAGAGGCCGCAACATTGGTTTGTGTACTGGCTACTGGACGGTCACTTAAATCCCTTTAAAAGCCAGGAAGTCATTTTGGTAACTTGACGGGGACATCTCTGAAAGCAGTAAGAGGGGCTGGGGGTAAGGGCATTGTTGTCTTAGTAAATAAACTGATCTGATGCACAAACCTTAAACAGTAGAAAAATAAAATTTGACAACCAAACTCAGAATCACCATAAATCTAATACATTTATACTCTCCCCTGAAATATGTAACGCTGCTTCCCATATATTGTACTTTTGACGCTAGATCTGTTATTTATTACAATTATATATATATCACTGTACAGAAAAAAATACACTTTGTACAAAATAATATTTTCATACTTTTCACTATAAAACTTCCTGCAAACTTAACTAGGATTTGTTATATATATATATATATATATATATAACTAATCTAAAATGAGCCTTGTAAATGTAATTCTCCTAAAGACTGAAATTAAACAGAAAGAGGCTGTAAACATTAAGATTTTGTTAATTAAAAAAAAAAAATCCTGCAGATATGCAGAATTTATTGCACTGATCAAAAACAAAATTACCACATGCAGAGAATACAGATTATTCATAAAGGATGGTACGTAAACAAAAAATTCTTCATGGATGTCGAGGGTAGAGTTTTTTTTTTTTTTTTTAAACAGACCTGTGAGGTTCAGAAAGCTCTGTACATGTGAAGAAGAGACCTGTGAGGTTCAGAAAGCTCTCTACACACCATTACACTGAACAATGATCACAACCTACATTGAATCTCACCTCGACCCAATCCAACACGTACAACGTCGCACTACAGACAATCTAGCAATTCTGCAGTGGAAGATGTTTGAGGTGTTGGTCTCTTCTGAACACAACAGATCACAGAACCATCACTATCCCCTCTGCCTGATTTAAAGAGCCAGTCCCATTTGGTAACTACCAAATTGAAATCGCCTCCTTGCAACGCTGCCCATTGTGCATACTTTACAGAATGGGAACAGGAAAGTCCTCCATCGCCAACCCGCACTCCCTAGCTCCCCTAGATTTCAAAGATAGCACCCGCAGCCATCCAACCTTAGGTCACCGCTTCACGACTTCCCCGGCCTCTTGAATCGGAGCTGAAACTCCGGCAACTAAAATCGCCCAGTAGATTAAAAGATGCAGTTTAGTTCTAGGGGATCTTGTTCTACTTCTGGGGATTTAAAAAATAAAAAAAAGTGCGTACGCCGGCTGCCGGTTTACGTGGCTCATCTAGAAGAAAAGGCGTTAGAAGAGCGTCTTGCAGCGTCTCCGCCCAGACTTGTGGCAGCAAAACGGCTGCACGTGTGCAAGCTCCAGTTTAAAGGGCCAGTCCCGCCACTGAGGTGTCATCCTGGCTGGGACGCGTGGAAGGGGTTACATCGGTGGTCGATGCAAAACGTGACACCTGTCAGTATGTAAACACAGTGAGGGGTGGGATTTCCTCTGTCCAATGTCAGTGTTCAACAAGAGTTTGCACAGGCAAAACCCCCGCCTATATCTTCATTAGATCTGATAAGGACAGGGATAAGTTTAAATAAAACGCTTCCTTGACCAACACTCCGCGGCTTCGAAGAGAAGGAAATTGTACTTTATGTCCAAAGAAACTAAAGAAGCCAGTTTTGGGGTGAGACTTGTTTAAGGAAAGCCAATTAAAACGTGAAATTTGAGTGTATTTTTTGGTTAGCTCCCAGGGATTGTACCGTGAAGTCTTTAGCCCCGAATTGGAGAGGCTCAAGCCCACTTCCCAAGTAGAAGCCAACGGGTCAAAGCTTAACCATGCTAACCCCGCCAAATCGATAACCCCACACCGACGCGCACTGCCCACACAAAATATCATCCTATTAGCAATTTAAACCAAAGATTCCCAATTTAGGGCTTTATTCTACACCCGCCGGACCACCAGAATGGGCCTTTTTCAGCCCAAATTCCCCAATCAGCCCATAAACCTTTTTTTCAGTACTGGAAGATGATTAAACTCATTGCTCTGTAAGACTTCCAGCGCCCCCGACTAAATGTAACACCACTTCCCAACCACAGCCCAGATCTGCCGTAAGCTCCCCCATCCGCTCACCGGAAACACCGGCAACGCAAATACACCAATCACATTTCCTCCCCCGACGCACACTAAGGTCCAAACCGGAGTCAAGCCTGGTCATACATGGATGCCAAGAGACAGGACGGAAGTGTCTATGTGACGCAGCCTTCCCTGTGCCGGAGAATATTTGAATCCCGTTTGAAAGGAGACGATTTAGTCTTCAGGGCTGGAAAGTGGGCAATTAAAACTGCGTACCGGTTGCAATCCAACATTTCCGCGATGCGGATTAGTACAGTACAGCAATCAGTACAGTAATTAAATGGCGGAAGGCTTTCTGACCAATGTGAAAACCGTTGCGGTTTCCTTACCTGCGACCGCGGCAAAGTTAGAAAGGCACATTGTTCATTTGCGACAGGAAGGCCCATGTCTACATTGCGCAGCTAACTGGGGTTCGGAATTAACCCCAATGCTGCCAGTGAAGGAGATGAAAAGGCAAATGTCCTCAGACAGCGGGAGGTCCGCGTCTCGCGATTCTGTTCCGGCTGGATCCAGCGCTCGCACGCTCCCCCCGCGGAATCGGACTGGTCTTCTAGTCGGGCTCCTTAGCGTTTGATCACGACCTGTTCATATGCCCCAGCGCCAACCCTAATATAGAACAAAATAACACACATTGGAACTGAATTTGTCACCACGGTTCCTTCCTTTTTAGCAGAAATAAATGGCCATTTCCCTAGCATTGTAGCATGTTCGGCAATAAACTTGGCGCACTGTTAGATGTTATATTAGTCGGGAACATGCTACATTATTACATATATTTTTATTTGCTGAAAAATGTGATTCTTGTGAAAGTTCCAGTGAAACTGCCCCAGATCTCACACAAGTAGTAATTATTATAAACTAAGTAGAAACAGTCGTGTTAGTCCAGTTACGATAGTGCAGAGTAAAGGAATGCTTCAGTATTTTTATTTGGACTAACACTTCATATTTTAAGGCAAGCTTTGCTTGACCGGAGGAAGAGAGAGAACCCTTGAAAGCTCGCCTTAAA
Source organism: Ascaphus truei (assembly GCF_040206685.1). Lineage (NCBI taxonomy): Eukaryota > Metazoa > Chordata > Amphibia > Anura > Ascaphidae > Ascaphus > Ascaphus truei. The sequence goes on along the minus strand of NC_134492.1, from coordinate 59,753,691 downwards.
ATATCAATTGTTGGTCCAAATAAAAAAGGTCTCGCCTAATGGTGATGTACTTCATTATTAAAGAAATCTCAAGATTTTTAAATGCCAAATATCACAGCGGGGATTTCACTCTAGTTTTTCTGTGTTTTCCTCTGATATCAGAGAATACTTCTGACACTGTGTGTATATATAAAGGGTATATTATATATAGGGCTATTAATAGGGGGTTAAGTTGCGGTACCTTTCTTATTGAGATCTGGATCAAATCTGGGGATGAACAGAACCCTCCATATCGTGAACATGAACGGATTCGGACAGGAAAAGACATTTATCTATATATTAATCATTTACTGTAGTGCGTATACATATATATGCATGTGTGCGCATACATATATACGAGTGTGCGTGTGTACACATGCACGCTCGTATATATGCATGCGCACACAGATAAATATATACGTGTGTGCGTACATGTACACATATAGGCGTGTGTGTACGTATACATATATAGGGATGTAAATAACAAAAAAGAAGACGAGCACGACCTTCTTAGAAAAAGGAGACCGTGTATTAGGACACAGGCCCCTAATTCCTTCTTACAGGATATGTAATAGGAGTGCAGCATCGGGTGACAAGGAGTATCAATGAGCCCCACAGCAGCAGGCACTGTCCCAGCACAGGTAACGTCCGTGAATCACACACTGTGAGGACCGGTATCTGGGGGGCACGTGATCCTGTCCAGTAATCCCTCGGTGGAGATTCCCGTTGGAATCTGTGTCTTTGGAGCACTGCAGCTGCTGGGCACCGCTGGGCACCGCAGAGCTCCGCGCACTGATCTCCTAGTATGCTTCCGGGTTCTCACGCCTAACACTGACGTCTCGCGTCTGTCACCAGCGTCAATTCTTGAAAGTCCTTGCCAGGTCCGTCTGAATGAATGTACAGCGCCACCTAGCAAACCCTACGCGTTTCGCTCATTCCATAAGCTTCGTCAGGGGAGGGTGACTGTCTCTGATCTTGATCCTTATATACCCTTACAAACAGCAATTAATGAACTAATTAGCCATTAAAGAACCAGACAAAAAGAATTGCACATTAGGATAAAAGGACACGTTAATAATATTAAAAATGCTAAAACACATTTACAACAAAATAAGAAATTACATTATCTCCCTAAGCACTTTTTGCTAAATCACGATAGTGATCCAACACATTTTAAATTCATGGGTTTAGAGCAAGTACCCCCGAATATTATGAATGAAAATGTAGATATTGTCCCTTTCTTATAAATATCTGTGATTGATCTTATAGTAATTTAAAAACAAATATTATATTTAACTAATATGTTGTTTTAATAAATATAGATGTATAAATATTTTTTTTTAGTATAATCCTATAGTGGCATAATAATAGATTACATGTGTATAAGTATGATATAATTATGTTTTCTATACGGCACTTTAAAGCTAGTTCAAGTTCAACCTATGCTAAATTTAGACGACAGATACTTTATCCTATATCTACACTTACTTATTGATCCAGAGGAAGTCAAACAAAAATTCCCAGTGACACATCATCCAATGATATCTCATAAGGGGAAAAATAAATTCCATCCTGACTCCAAGAATTGGCAATCAGATTAATCCCTGGATCAACATCCTTCCCATGTATACTTATTTGGTATATCCCTGTATACCTTCCCTTTCTAAAAAGATGCACAACCTTTTTTTGAACAAATCTATTGTATCTGCCATCACAGTCTCCATGGGTAATGAATCCCACATTTTAACAGCCCTTACTGTAAAGAACCCTTTCCTTTGTTGCTGGTGAAATCTCCTTTCCTCCAACCTTAAGGGATGGCCCCGAGTCCTTTGTACTGCCCGTGGGATGAATAGTTCTTTTGATAGCTCCTTGTACTGTCCCCAAATATATTTGTATATAGTTATCATATCCCCTCTTAGACGCCTCTTTTCTAATGTAAATAAATCTAATTTAGCTAGCCTCTCCTCATAAGTTAGAATGTCCATCCCCTTTAGTAATTTGGTGGCTCTTCTCTGCACTCTCTCTAGTTCCATAATGTCTTTTCTTAGAATTGGTGCCCAAAATTGTACTCCATATTCAAGGTATGGTCTTACTAATGCTTTGTAAAGGGGCATAATTATGTTTACTTCCCTTCCATCCATTGCCAGTTTGATGCAAGATAAGATCTTGTTTGCCTTTGCAGCTATTGCATGACTTTGGGCACTATTGCTAAGCTTGCTGCCTACAAGCACTCCTAAATCCTTCTCCATCAAGGAATCCCCCAATTTATCCCCATTTAATTTGTAAGTCGCCTGCTTATTCTTGCATCCCAAATGCATAACCTTACATGTATCTGTATTAAACCTTATCTGCCATTTACCTGCCCACGTTTCCAGTCTCTCCAAGTCCTTCTGAAGAGAAATTACATCCTGCTCTGATTCTACTACCTAGAGTTGATTAATTGCTGAGGAAGTAAGGGTATATAAGGATCAAGATAAGAGAGAGCCACCCTACCCTGACGAAGCTTATGGAATGAGCGAAACGCGTAGGGTTTGTAAGGTGGCGCTGTACATTCATTCAGACGGATCTGGCAAGGACTTTCAAGAATTTCTGGCAAGCGGCCAGTATTGACGCTGGTGACGTCAGACGCGAGACGTCAGTGTTGGGCGTGAGAACCCGGAAGCATACTAGGAGATCGGCGCGCGGAGCTCTGCGGTGCCCAGCAGCTGCAGTGCTCCAAAGACGCAGATTCCAACGGGAATCTCCACCGAGGGACAACTGGACAGGATCACGTGCCCCCCAGATACCGGTCCTCACAGCTGTGTGATTCACGGACGTTACCTGTGCTGGGACAGTGCCTGCTGCTGTGGGGCTCATTGATACTCCTTGTCACCCGATGCTGCACTCCTGTTACTTACCCTGTAAGTAGGAGTTAGGGGCCTGTGTCCTAATACACGGTCTCCTTTGGTCGTGCTTGTCTATCGTTACTTACATGTTTGGA
>NC_134492.1:59720693-59745693 GCF_040206685.1 Ascaphus truei | reverse complement strand
CCTCCCCCAGTCCTGGTCCCCTCTCTCTGTGCGTCCCCCCCCCGGTCCCCTCTCTGTGTGTCCTCCCCCAGTCCTGGTCCTGTCTCTCTGTGCGTCCCCGTCGTCCCCGTCCCCTCTCTGTGTGTCCTCCCCCAGTCCTGGTCTTGTCTCTCTGTGCGTCCCCCCCCCCTCTCTGTGTGTCCTCCCCCTGTCCTGGTCCTGTCTCTCTGTGCGTCCCCCCCCCTCTCTGTGCGTCCCCCCCCCCCTCTCTGTGCGTCCCCTGACCTGCCAAATTTCTCGGGGGAAGATGCCTCACTCTCTGGGATTTCCACGCTGGATCGGGCCCCCTTCGTATCGTCGGCATCGTTGGGTTCTGGGATACTCCCAATTCCCGTAGAGACACTACCCACGGACTCGTTCCTCCTGTGGCTCAGCTCGGACAGGCTGGACGACCGGGAGTGGCCTGTGCTGTACCCTGCGCGAGACATCTCATCGAGGTCAGTCCCCCCTAGGGGCAAAGTGTACTAATTGCAGTGACATGGTTAAGGGGTCAGTCCCTCCTAGGGGCAAAGTGTACTAATGGCAGTGACATGGTTAAGGGGTCAGTCCCTCCTAGGGGCAAAGTGTACTAATTGCAGTGACATGGTTAAGGGGTCAGTCCCTCCTAGGGGCAAAGTGTACTAATGGCAGTGACATGGTTAAGGGGTCAGTCCCTCCTAGGGGCAAAGTGTACTAATGGCAGTGACATGGTTAAGGGGTCAGTCCCTCCTAGGGGCAAAGTGTACTAATGGCAGTGACATGGTTAAGGGGTCAGTCCCTCCTAGGGGCAAAGTGTACTAATGGCAGTGACAGGGTTAAGGGGTCAGTCCCTTCTAGGGCAAAGTGTAGTAATGGCAGTGACATGGTTAAGGGGTCAGTCCCTCCTAGGGGCAAAGTGTACTAATGACAGTGACATGGTTAAGGGGTCAGTCCCTCCTAGGGACAAAGTGTACTAATGGCAGTGACAGGGTTAAGTGGTCAGTCCCTCCTAGTGGAAAGTGTACTAATGGCAGTGACATGGTTAAGGGGTCAGTCCCTTCTAGGGGCAAAGTGTACTAATGGCAGTGACATGTTTAAGGGGTCAGTCCCTCCTAGGGACAAAGTGTACTAATGGCAGTGACAGGGTTAAGGGGTCAGTCCCTCCTAGGGGAAAGTGTACTAATGGCAGTGACATGGTTAAGGGGTCAGTCCCTCCTAGGGGCAAAGTGTACTAATGACAGTGACATGGTTAAGGGGTCAGTCCCTCCTAGGGACAAAGTGTACTAATGGCAGTGACAGGGTTAAGGGGTCAGTCCCTCCTAGGGGAAAGTGTACTAATGGCAGTGACATGGTTAAGGGGTCAGTCCCCCCTAGGGGCAAAGTGTACTAATGGCAGTGACATGGTTAAGGGATCAGTCCCTCCTAGGGGCAAAGTGTACTAATGGCAGTGACATGGTTAAGGGGTCAGTCCCTCCTAGGGGAAAGTGTACTAATGACAGTGACATGGTTAAGGGGTCAGTCCCTCCTAGGGACAAAGTGTACTAATGGCAGTGACAGGGTTAAGGGGTCAGTCCCTCCTAGGGGAAAGTGTACTAATGGCAGTGACATGGTTAAGGGGTCAGTCCCTTCTAGGGGCAAAGTGTACTAATGGCAGTGACATGTTTAAGGGGTCAGTCCCTCCTAGGGACAAAGTGTACTAATGGCAGTGACAGGGTTAAGGGGTCAGTCCCTCCTAGGGGAAAGTGTACTAATGGCAGTGACATGGTTAAGGGGTCAGTCCCCCCTAGGGGCAAAGTGTACTAATGGCAGTGACATGGTTAAGGGGTCAGTCCCTCCTAGGGGCAAAGTGTACTAATGACAGTGACATGGTTAAGGGGTCAGTCCCTCCTAGGGACAAAGTGTACTAATGGCAGTGACAGGGTTAAGGGGTCAGTCCCTCCTAGGGACAAAGTGTACTAATGGCAGTGACATGGTTAAGGGGTCAGTCCCCCCTAGGGGCAAAGTGTACTAATGGCAGTGACATGGTTAAGGGGTCAGTCCCTCCTAGGGGAAAGTGTACTAATGGCAGTGACATGGTTAAGGGGTCAGTCCCTTCTAGGGGCAAAGTGTACTGATGGCAGTGACATGGTTAAGGGGTCACTCCCTCCTAGGGGAAAGTGTACTAATGGCAGTGACATGGTTAAGGGGTCAGTCCCCCCTAGGGGCAAAGTGTACTAATGGCAGTGACATGTTTAAGGGGTCAGTCCCTCCTAGGGGCAAAGTGTACTAATGACAGTGACATGGTTAAGGGGTCAGTCCCTCCTAGGGACAAAGTGTACTAATGACAGTGACATGGTTAAGGGGTCAGTCCCTCCTAGGGAAAGTGTACTAATGGCAGTGACAGGGTTAAGGGGTCAGTCCCTCCTAGGGGCAAAGTGTACTAATGGCAGTGACATGGTTAAGGGATCAGTCCCTCCTGCACGCTGTGCTAATGGCAGTGACAGGGTTAAGGGATCAGTCCCTCCTGCACGCTGTGCTAATGGCAGTGACAGGGTTAAGGGGCCAGTCCCTCCTAGGGGAAAGTGTACTAATGGCAGTGACATGGTTAAGGGGTCAGTCCCCCCTAGGGGCAAAGTGTACTAATGGCAGTGACATGGTTAAGGGGTCAGTCCCTCCTAGGGGAAAGTGTACTAATGGCAGTGACATGGTTAAGGGGTCAGTCCCCCCTAGGGGCAAAGTGTACTAATGGCAGTGACATGGTTAAGGGGTCAGTCCCTCCTAGGGGAAAGTGTACTAATGACAGTCACATGGTTAAGGGGTCAGTCCCTCCTAGGGACAAAGTGTACTAATGGCAGTGACAGGGTTAAGGGGTCAGTCCCTCCTAGGGGAAAGTGTACTAATGGCAGTGACATGGTTAAGGGGTCAGTCCCTTCTAGGGGCAAAGTGTACTAATGGCAGTGACATGTTTAAGGGGTCAGTCCCTCCTAGGGACAAAGTGTACTAATGGCAGTGACAGGGTTAAGGGGTCAGTCCCTCCTAGGGGAAAGTGTACTAATGGCAGTGACATGGTTAAGGGGTCAGTCCCCCCTAGGGGCAAAGTGTACTAATGGCAGTGACATGTTTAAGGGGTCAGTCCCTCCTAGGGGCAAAGTGTACTAATGATAGTGACATGGTTAAGGGGTCAGTCCCTCCTAGGGACAAAGTGTACTAATGGCAGTGACAGGGTTAAGGGGTCAGTCCCTCCTAGGGACAAAGTGTACTAATGGCAGTGACATGGTTAAGGGGTCAGTCCCCCCTAGGGGCAAAGTGTACTAATGGCAGTGACATGGTTAAGGGGTCAGTCCCTCCTAGGGGAAAGTGTACTAATGGCAGTGACATGGTTAAGGGGTCAGTCCCTTCTAGGGGCAAAGTGTACTGATGGCAGTGACATGGTTAAGGGGTCACTCCCTCCTAGGGGAAAGTGTACTAATGGCAGTGACATGGTTAAGGGGTCAGTCCCCCCTAGGGGCAAAGTGTACTAATGGCAGTGACATGTTTAAGGGGTCAGTCCCTCCTAGGGGCAAAGTGTACTAATGACAGTGACATGGTTAAGGGGTCAGTCCCTCCTAGGGACAAAGTGTACTAATGACAGTGACATGGTTAAGGGGTCAGTCCCTCCTAGGGAAAGTGTACTAATGGCAGTGACAGGGTTAAGGGGTCAGTCCCTCCTAGGGGCAAAGTGTACTAATGGCAGTGACATGGTTAAGGGATCAGTCCCTCCTGCACGCTGTGCTAATGGCAGTGACAGGGTTAAGGGGCCAGTCCCTCCTGCACGGTGTACTAATGGCAGTGACAGGGTTAAGGGATCAGTCCCTCCTGCACGTTGTACTAATGGCAGTGACAGGGTTAAGGGGCCAGTCCCTCCTGCACGTTGTACTAATGGCAGTGACAGGGTTAAGGGGCCAGTCCCTCCTGCACGGTGTACTAATGGCAGTGACAGGGTTAAGGGGTCAGTCCCTCCTGCACGGTGTACTAATGGCAGTGACAGGGTTAAGGGATCAGTCCCTCCTGCACGGTGTACTAATGGCAGTGACAGGGTTAAGGGGCCAGTCCCTCCTGCACGGTGTACTAATGGCAGTGACAGGGTTAAGGGATCAGTCCCTCCTGCACGGTGTACTAATGGCAGTGACAGGGTTAAGGGATCAGTCCCTCCTGCACGCTGTGCTAATGGCAGTGACAGGGTTAAGGGGCCAGTCCCTCCTGCACGGTGTACTAATGGCAGTGACAGGGTTAAGGGATCAGTCCCTCCTGCACGCTGTGCTAATGGCAGTGACAGGGTTAAGGGGCCAGTCCCTCCTGCACGGTGTACTAATGGCAGTGACAGGGTTAAGGGGCCAGTCCCTCCTGCACGGTGTACTAATGGCAGTGACAGGGTTAAGGGGCCAGTCCCTCCTGCACGCTGTGTACCTGAGGCCTTGGATTGCTGGCTGGCATAACTGGATGTTCTGGAATGACCACACGCCCCCAACTCATCAGGGACAGAGCTGCTCTTGTACGACAGATCTGAAAATACACATTGATAGATCAGAAAACAACCCTCTGAGATAAGACCGTATATATTTCTAGGGATCTATATATCATACATCTAAAGAAATAAATGTCATTTGTAGATCAGTGCTACCTATTAACACACACACAGAGACAGAGACGCACACAGACACCAGACACACAGACACAGAGAGACAGACGCACACACGCAGAGAGACAGACACACACACGCAGAGAGACAGACGCAGACACGCAGAGAGACAGACGCAGACACGCAGAGAGACGCGCACACACAGAGAGACAGACGCACACACACAGAGAGACAGACGCACACACACAGAGAGACAGACGCACACACACAAAGAGACAGACGCGCACACACAGAGAGACAGACGCGCACACACAGAGAGACAGACGCGCACACACAGAGACAGACGCGCACACACACAGAGAGACAGACGCACACACACAGAGAGACAGACGCACACACACAGAGAGACAGACGCACACACACAGAGAGACAGACGCACACACACAGAGAGACAGACGCACACACACAGAGAGACAGACGCGCACACACAGAGAGACAGACGCGCACACACAGAGAGACAGACGCGCACACACAGAGAGACAGACGCGCACACACAGAGAGAGACAGACACACAGACACACAGAGAGACAGACACACAGACACACAGAGAGACAGACGCGCACACACAGAGAGACAGACGCGCACACACAGAGACAGACGCGCACACACAGAGAGACAGACGCGCACACAGAGAGTCAGACGCACACACAGAGAGTCAGACGCACACACAGAGAGACAGACGCACACACAGAGAGACAGACGCACACACGGAGAGACAGACACACACAAAGAGAGACAGACGCACACACAGAGAGACAGACGCACACACGGAGAGACAGACACACACACGGAGAGACAGACGCACACACAGAGAGACAGACGCACACACAGAGAGTCAGACGCACACACAGAGAGTCAGACGCACACACAGAGAGTCAGACGCACACACAGAGAGTCAGACGCACACACAGAGAGTCAGACGCACACACAGAGAGTCAGACGCACACACAGAGAGACAGACGCACACACAGAGAGACAGACGCACACACAGAGAGACAGACGCACACACAGAGAGACAGACGCACACACAGAGAGACAGACGCACACACAGAGAGACAGACGCACACACAGAGAGACAGACGCACACACAGAGAGACAGACGCACACACAGAGAGACAGACGCACACACAGAGAGACAGACGCACACACAGAGAGACAGACGCACACACACGCGCGCGCACAGACAGACGCGCGCGCACACACAGACAGACGCGAGCGCACACACAGACAGACGCGCGCGCACACACAGACAGACGCGCGCGCACACACAGACAGACGCGCGCGCACACACAGACAGACGCGCGCGCACACACAGACGCGCACACACACAGACAGACGCGCACACACACACAGACAGACGCGCACACACACACAGACAGACGCGCACACACACACAGACAGACGCGCACACACACAGATGCGCACACACACACAGACAGACGCGCGCACACAGACAGACGCGCACACACACACAGACAGACGCGCACACACACACAGACAGACGCACACACACACAGACGCGCACACACACAGATGCGCACACACACAGACAGACGCGCACACACACAGATGCGCACACACACACAGACAGACGCGCACACACAACCCGCTTTTGTGTTTCATCATATTTTTTATATCGCTCAATCCCCATGAGAATGTGCACAGTTGTAGGTCTGTGATGTAGGTTAACACTATATAAGGAGCGCAATGCAGACAATCAACTGATGTTGACATAATACAGCGACATTAGGTTAGTTAACAAGTGCCAGATACACTGCGGGAGGTGCGTGCTCATTACACAGGAAATAGGAGTTTTTATTTCGTAGCTAATAAATGTGTGGAACTGTTATAATCTAATCTGAAACCCTGAGATTACTATGAAGTTTGGGGTAAAAGTGTGTTTTCAAAATAACGAGAACGCCGCGGTCTGATCACTGATAACGCGCTGAGCCCGCGTCTCCCACTGCTGAACGATACGTTGTTTTACGGGTGAGGTTTTTCCGCCCTCCTGGTGACCGTCCTTCATCAGGAAACACTTAGTGTCAGCGTTTTGGACCCTAATTCTTGCTCTGTCTCCAGCACGTTATAACGCGCTTATCTACTGCGCTATGCGCCATTGTGTAACTATGCATTGATGAGGTCATCACGCTGCCACCAATGCCAAAGGATATTTATTAGATGATGAAATCATTCTTACATGTAATAATCTCCTGCGACAGACCTGTACTGATGCAGCGGCCGTTATTCCAACACATCACGGCGCCGATTGAGTTCTCTGCTGTTCCCCGCGCAGCATGAAACGCGGCCAATCGCCCCAGCACCCGCGCTTATCCCAGGCACCCGCGCTTATCCCAGGCACCCGCCCTTATCCCAGGCACCCGCGCTTATCCCAGGCACCCGCCCTTATCCCAGGCACCCGCGCTTATCCCAGGCACCCGCCCTTATCCCAGGCACCCGCGCTTATCCCCCCAGGCACCCGCGCTTATCCCAGGCACCCGCGCTTATCCCAGGCACCCGCGCTTATCCCAGGCACCGCGCTTATCCCCCCAGGCACCCGCGCTTATCTCAGGCACCCGCGCTTATCCCAGGCACTCGCGCTTATCCCAGGCACCCGCGCTTATCCCAGGCACCCGCGCTTATCCCAGGCACCCGCGCTTATCTCAGGCACCCGCGCTTATCCCAGGCACCCGCGCTTATCCCAGGCACCCGCGCTTATCCCAGGCACCCGCGCTTATCCCAGCACCCGCGCTTATCTCAGGCACCCGCGCTTATCCCAGGCACCCGCGCTTATCCCGGGCACCCGCGCTTATCCCGGGCACCCGCGCTTATCCCGGGCACCCGCGCTTATCCCAGGCACCCGCGCTTATCCCAGGCACCCGCGCTTATCCCAGCACCCGCGCTTATCCCGGGCACCCGCGCTTATCTCGGGCACCCGCGCTTATCCCGGGCACCCGCGCTTATCCCGGGCACCCGCGCTTATCCCAGGCACCCGCGCTTATCCCAGGCACCCGCGCTTATCTCAGGCACCCGCGCTTATCCCAGGCACCCGCGCTTATCTCAGGCACCCGCGCTTATCCCAGGCACCGCGCTTATCCCAGGCACCCGCGCTTATCCCAGGCACCCGCCCTTATCTCAGGCACCCGCGCTTATCCCAGGCACCCGCCCTTATCTCAGGCACCCGCGCTTATCCCAGGCACCCGCGCTTATCCCAGGCACCCGCGCTTATCCCAGGCACCCGCGCTTATCCCAGGCACCCGCGCTTATCCCAGGCACCCGCGCTTATCTCAGGCACCCGCCCTTATCTCAGGCACCCGCGCTTATCCCAGGCACCGCGCTTATCCCAGGCACCCGCGCTTATCTCAGGCACCCGCGCTTATCCCAGGCACCCGCGCTTATCCCGGGCACCCGCGCTTATCCCAGGCACCCGCGCTTATCCCAGGCACCCGCCCTTATCCCAGGCACCCGCCCTTATCCCAGGCACCCGCCCTTATCCCAGGCACCCGCCCTTATCCCAGGCACCCGCCCTTATCTCAGGCACCCGCCCTTATCTCAGGCACCCGCGCTTATCCCAGGCACCCGCGCTTATCCCAGGCACCCGCGCTTATCTCAGGCACCCGCGCTTATCCCAGGCACCCGCGCTTATCTCAGGCACCCGCGCTTATCCCAGGCACCGCGCTTATCCCAGGCACCCGCCCTTATCTCAGGCACCCGCGCTTATCCCAGGCACCCGCGCTTATCCCAGGCACCCGCGCTTATCCCAGGCACCCGCGCTTATCCCAGGCACCCGCGCTTATCCCAGGCACCCGCGCTTATCCCAGGCACCCGCCCTTATCTCAGGCACCCGCGCTTATCCCAGGCACCCGCGCTTATCCCAGGCACCCGCGCTTATCCCAGGCACCCGCGCTTATCCCAGGCACCCGCGCTTATCCCAGCACCCGCGCTTATCCCAGGCACCCGCGCTTATCCCAGGCACCCGCGCTTATCTCAGGCACCCGCCCTTATCTCAGGCACCCGCGCTTATCCCAGGCACCCGCGCTTATCCCAGCACCCGCCCTTATCCCAGGCACCCGCGCTTATCTCAGGCACCCGCGCTTATCCCAGGCACCCGCGCTTATCCCAGGCACCGCGCTTATCCCAGGCACCCGCGCTTATCCCAGGCACCCGCGCTTATCCCAAGCACCCGCGCTTATCCCAGGCACCCGCGCTTATCCCAGGCACCCGCGCTTATCCCAGGCACCCGCGCTTATCCCAGGCACTCGCGCTTGTCGCGGATGTTTTGTTTGAATTTCATGGATTCTGTTTCTTCGTTTGCAATAAAATGGATGAATTGTAATGTGTACAGTACTGTGTCACTGTGTCACTGTGTTACTGTCACTGTGCTACTGTGCTACTGTGCCACTGTGCTACTGTGTCACTGTGCTACTGTGTCACTGTGCTACTGTGCCACTGTGCTACTGTGTCACTGTGCTACTGTGTCACTGTGCTACTGTGTTACTGTCACTGTGCTACTGTGTCACTGTGCTACTGTGTCACTGTGCTACTGTGTCACTGTGCTACTGTGTCACTGTGCTACTGTGCTACTGTGTTACTGTCACTGTGCTACTGTGTCACTGTCACTGTGCTACTGTGTCACTGTGCTACTGTGTCACTGTGCTACTGTGTCACTGTGCTAATGTGTCACTGTGCTAATGTGTCACTGTGCTACTGTACTACTGTGTCACTGTACTACTGTGTCACTGTGCTACTGTGCTAATGTGCTACTGTGTCACTGTGCTACTGTGTCACTGTGCTACTGTGTCACTGTGCTACTGTGTCACTGTGCTACTGTGTCACTGTGCTACTGTGTCACTGTGCTACTGTGTCACTGTGTCACTGTGCTAATGTGCTACTGTGTCACTGTGCTACTGTGTTACTGTGCTACTGTGTCACTGTGCTACTGTGTCACTGTGCTACTGTGTCACTGTACTACTGTGTCACTGTGCTACTGTGTCACTGTGTCACTGTGCTAATGTGCTACTGTGCTACTGTGTCACTGTGCTACTGTGTCACTGTGCTAATGTGTCACTGTGCTAATGTGTCACTGTGCTACTGTGTCACTGTGCTACTGTGTCACTGTGCTACTGTGTCACTGTGCTACTGTGTCACTGTGTTACTGTGTCACTGTGCCACTGTGCTACTGTGCTACTGTGCCACTGTGTCACTGTGCTAATGTGCTACTGTGTCACTGTGCTACTGTGCTACTGTGTCACTGTGCTACTGTGTCACTGTGCTACTGTGTCACTGTGCTAATGTGTCACTGTGCTACTGTGTCACTGTGCTACTGTGCTAATGTGTCACTGTGCTAATGTGCTACTGTGTCACTGTGCTACTGTGTCACTGTGTCACTGTGTCACTGTGTCACTGTGTCACTGTGTCACTGTGCTACTGTGTCACTGTGCTACTGTGTCACTGTGCTACTGTGTCACTGTGTCACTGTGTCACTGTGCTACTGTGCTACTGTGTCACTGTGTTACTGTGCTACTGTGCTACTGTGTCACTGTGCTACTGTGCTACTGTGTCACTGTGCTACTGTGTCACTGTGCTACTGTGTCACTGTGCTACTGTGTCACTGTGCTACTGTGTCACTGTGTCACTGTGCTACTGTGCTACTCACTGTGCTACTGTGCCACTGTGCCACTGTGTCACTGTGCTACTGTGTCACTGTGCTACTGTGTCACTGTGCTACTGTGTCACTGTGCTACTGTGTCACTGTGCTACTGTGCTACGGTGTCACTGTGCTACTGTGTCACTGTGCTACTGTGTCACTGTGCTACTGTGTCACTGTGCTACTGTGTCACTGTGCTACTGTGCTACTCACTTTGCTACTGTGCCACTGTGCTACTGTGTCACTGTGCTACTGTGTCACTGTGCTACTGTGTCACTGTGCTACTGTGTCACTGTGCTACTGTGTCACTGTGCTACTGTGTCACTGTGTCACTGTGCTACTGTGCTACTGTGCTACTGTGTCACTGTGCCACTGTGCTACTGTGTCACTGTGCTACTGTGTCACTGTGCTACTGTGTCACTGTGCTACTGTGTCACTGTGCTAATGTGTCACTGTGTCACTGTGCTACTGTGCTACTGTGCTACTGTGTCACTGTGCTACTGTGTCACTGTGCCACTGTGTCACTGTGCTACTGTGTCACTGTGCTACTGTGCTACTGTGTCACTGTGCCACTGTGCTACTGTGTCACTGTGCTACTGTGTCACTGTGCTACTGTGTCACTGTGCTACTGTGTCACTGTGCTAATGTGTCACTGTGTCACTGTGCTACTGTGCTACTGTGTCACTGTGCTACTGTGTCACTGTGCCACTGTGCTACTGTGTCACTGTGCTACTGTGCTACTGTGTCACTGTGCTACTGTGTCACTGTGCTACTGTGCTACTGTGTCACTGTGCTAATGTGTCACTGTGCTACTGTGTCACTGTGCTACTGTGTCACTGTGCTACTGTGCTACTGTGTCACTGTGCTAATGTGTCACTTTGTCACTGTGCTACTGTGTCACTGTGCTACTGTGTCACTGTGCTACTGTGTCACTGTGCTACTGTGTTACTGTGTCACTGTGCTACTGTGCTAATGTGTCACTGTGCTACTGTGTCACTGTACTACTGTGTCACTGTGCTAATGTGTCACTGTGTCACTGTGTCACTGTGCTAATGTGCTAATGTGTCACTGTGCTACTGTGTCACTGTGCTAGTGTGTCACTGTGCTACTGTGTCACTGTGCTAATGTGTCACTGTGTCACTGTGTCACTGTGCCACTGTGCTACTGTGTCACTGTGCTACTGTGCTACTGTGCTACTGTGCTACTGTGCTACTGTGCTACTGTGTCACTGTGCTACTGTGCTACTGTGCTACTGTGCTACTGTGCTACTGTGCTAATGTGTCACTGTGCTACTGTGTCACTGTGCTACTGTGTCACTGTGCTACTGTGCTACTGTGCTACTGTGTCACTGTGCTAATGTGTCACTTTGTCACTGTGCTACTGTGTCACTGTGCTACTGTGTCACTGTGCTACTGTGTCACTGTGCTACTGTGTCACTGTGTCACTGTGCTACTGTGTCACTGTGCTACTGTGCTAATGTGTCACTGTGCTACTGTGTCACTGTGCTACTGTGTCACTGTGCTACTGTGTCACTGTGCTACTGTGTCACTGTGTCACTGTGTTACTGTGCTACTGTGTCACTGTGCTAATGTGTCACTTTGTCACTGTGCTACTGTGTCACTGTGCTACTGTGTCACTGTGCTACTGTGTCACTGTGCTACTGTGTCACTGTGCTAATGTGTCACTGTGCTACTGTGTCACTGTGCTACTGTGTCACTGTGTCACTGTGTCACTGTGTCACTGTGCTACTGTGTCACTGTGCTACTGTGCTACTGTGCTACTGTGTCACTGTGCTACTGTGCTACTGTGTCACTGTGCTACTGTGTCACTGTGCTACTGTGTCACTGTGCTACTGTGCTACTGTGTCACTGTGCTACTCTGTCACTGTGCTACTGTGTCACTGTGCTACTGTGCTACTGTGTCACTGTGCTACTGTGTCACTGTGCTACTGTGTCACTGTGCTAATGTGTCACTGTGCTAATGTGTCACTGTGCTACTGTACTACTGTGTCACTGTACTACTGTGTCACTGTGCTACTGTGCTAATGTGCTACTGTGCTACTGTGTCACTGTGCTACTGTGTCACTGTGCTACTGTGTCACTGTGCTACTGTGTCACTGTGCTACTGTGTCACTGTGCTACTGTGTCACTGTGCTACTGTGTCACTGTGTCACTGTGCTAATGTGCTACTGTGTCACTGTGCTACTGTGTTACTGTGCTACTGTGTCACTGTGCTACTGTGTCACTGTGCTACTGTGTCACTGAACTACTGTGTCACTGTGCTACTGTGTCACTGTGTCACTGTGCTAATGTGCTACTGTGCTACTGTGTCACTGTGCTACTGTGTCACTGTGCTAATGTGTCACTGTGCTAATGTGTCACTGTGCTACTGTGTCACTGTGCTACTGTGTCACTGTGCTACTGTGTCACTGTGCTACTGTGTCACTGTGTTACTGTGTCACTGTGCCACTGTGCCACTGTGTCACTGTGCTAATGTGCTACTGTGTCACTGTGCTACTGTGCTACTGTGTCACTGTGCTAATGTGTCACTGTGCTACTGTGTCACTGTGCTAATGTGTCACTGTGCTACTGTGTCACTGTGCTACTGTGCTAATGTGTCACTGTGCTAATGTGCTACTGTGTCACTGTGCTACTGTGTCACTGTGCTACTGTGTCACTGTGTCACTGTGTCACTGTGCTAATGTGCTACTGTGTCACTGTGCTACTGTGTCACTGTGCTACTGTGTCACTGTGCTACTGTGTCACTGTGTCACTGTGTCACTGTGCTACTGTGCTACTGTGTCACTGTGTTACTGTGCTACTGTGCTACTGTGTCACTGTGCTACTGTGCTACTGTGTCACTGTGCTACTGTGTCACTGTGCTACTGTGTCACTGTGCTACTGTGTCACTGTGCTACTGTGTCACTGTGCTACTGTGCTACTCACTGTGCTACTGTGCCACTGTGCCACTGTGTCACTGTGCTACTGTGTCACTGTGCTACTGTGTCACTGTGCTACTGTGTCACTGTGCTACTGTGTCACTGTGCTACTGTGCTACTGTGTCACTGTGCTACTGTGTCACTGTGCTACTGTGTCACTGTGCTACTGTGTCACTGTGCTACTGTGCTACTCACTTTGCTACTGTGCCACTGTGCTACTGTGTCACTGTGCTACTGTGTCACTGTGCTACTGTGTCACTGTGCTACTGTGTCACTGTGCTACTGTGTCACTGTGCTACTGTGTCACTGTGCTACTGTGTCACTGTGTCACTGTGCTACTGTGCTACTGTGCTACTGTGTCACTGTGCCACTGTGCTACTGTGTCACTGTGCTACTGTGTCACTGTGCTACTGTGTCACTGTGCTACTGTGTCACTGTGCTAATGTGTCACTGTGTCACTGTGCTACTGTGCTACTGTGCTACTGTGTCACTGTGCTACTGTGTCACTGTGCCACTGTGTCACTGTGCTACTGTGTCACTGTGCTACTGTGCTACTGTGTCACTGTGCCACTGTGCTACTGTGTCACTGTGCTACTGTGTCACTGTGCTACTGTGTCACTGTGCTACTGTGCTAATGTGTCACTGTGTCACTGTGCTACTGTGTCACTGTGCTACTGTGTCACTGTGCCACTGTGTCACTGTGCTACTGTGTCACTGTGCTACTGTGCTACTGTGTCACTGTGCTACTGTGTCACTGTGCTACTGTGCTACTGTGCTACTGTGTCACTGTGCTAATGTGTCACTGTGCTACTGTGTCACTGTGCTACTGTGTCACTGTGCTACTGTGCTACTGTGTCACTGTGCTAATGTGTCACTTTGTCACTGTGCTACTGTGTCACTGTGCTACTGTGTCACTGTGCTACTGTGTCACTGTGCTACTGTGTCACTGTGCTACTGTGTTACTGTGTCACTGTGCTACTGTGCTAATGTGTCACTGTGCTACTGTGTCACTGTACTACTGTGTCACTGTGCTAATGTGTCACTGTGTCACTGTGTCACTGTGCTAATGTGCTAATGTGTCACTGTGCTACTGTGTCACTGTGCTAGTGTGTCACTGTGCTACTGTGTCACTGTGCTAATGTGTCACTGTGTCACTGTGTCACTGTGCCACTGTGCTACTGTGTCACTGTGCTACTGTGTCACTGTGCCACTGTGCTACTGTGTCACTGTGCTACTGTGCTACTGTGCTACTGTGCTACTGTGTCACTGTGCTACTGTGCTACTGTGCTACTGTGCTACTGTGCTACTGTGCTACTGTGCTAATGTGTCACTGTGCTACTGTGTCACTGTGCTACTGTGTCACTGTGCTACTGTGCTACTGTGCTACTGTGTCACTGTGCTAATGTGTCACTTTGTCACTGTGCTACTGTGTCACTGTGCTACTGTGTCACTGTGCTACTGTGTCACTGTGCTACTGTGTCACTGTGCTACTGTGTCACTGTGCTACTGTGCTAATGTGTCACTGTGCTACTGTGTCACTGTGCTACTGTGTCACTGTGCTACTGTGTCACTGTGCTACTGTGTCACTGTGTCACTGTGTTACTGTGCTACTGTGTCACTGTGCTAATGTGTCACTTTGTCACTGTGCTACTGTGTCACTGTGCTACTGTGTCACTGTGCTACTGTGTCACTGTGCTACTGTGTCACTGTGCTAATGTGTCACTGTGCTACTGTGTCACTGTGCTACTGTGTCACTGTGCTACTGTGTCACTGTGCTACTGTGTCACTGTGTCACTGTGTCACTGTGCTACTGTGTCACTGTGCTACTGTGCTACTGTGCTACTGTGTCACTGTGCTACTGTGCTACTGTGTCACTGTGCTACTGTGTCACTGTGCTACTGTGTCACTGTGCTACTGTGTCACTGTGTCACTGTGTCACTGTGCTACTGTGTCACTGTGCTACTGTGCTACTGTGCTACTGTGTCACTGTGCTACTGTGCTACTGTGTCACTGTGCTACTGTGTCACTGTGCTACTGTGTCACTGTGTCACTGTGTTACTGTGCTACTGTGTCACTGTGCTAATGTGTCACTTTGTCACTGTGCTACTGTGTCACTGTGCTACTGTGTCACTGTGCTACTGTGTCACTGTGTCACTGTGCTAATGTGTCACTGTGCTACTGTGTCACTGTGCTACTGTGTCACTGTGCTACTGTGTCACTGTGCTACTGTGTCACTGTGTCACTGTGTCACTGTGCTACTGTGTCACTGTGCTACTGTGCTACTGTGCTACTGTGTCACTGTGCTACTGTGCTACTGTGTCACTGTGCTACTGTGTCACTGTGCTACTGTGTCACTGTGCTACTGTGTCACTGTGTCACTGTGCCACTGTGTCACTGTGCTACTGTGCTACGGTGTCACTGTGCTACTGTGTCACTGTGCTACTGTGTCACTGTGCTACTGTGATACTCACTGTGCTACTGTGCTACTGTGTCACTGTGCTACTGTGCTACTGTGTCACTGTGCTACTGTGTCACTGTGCTACTGTGTCACTGTGCTACTGTGTCACTGTGCTACTGTGTCACTGTGCTACTGTGCTACTGTGCCACTGTGTCACTGTGCTACTGTGTCACTGTGCTACTGTGTCACTGTGCTACTGTGTCACTGTGCTAATGTGTCACTGTGTCACTGTGTCACTGTGTCACTGTGCTACTGTGCTACTGTGCTACTGTGCTACTGTGTCACTGTGCTACTGTGTCACTGTGCTACTGTGTCACTGTGCTACTGTGTCACTGTGCTACTGTGTCACTGTGCCACTGTGCTACTGTGCTACTGTGTCACTGTGCTATTGTGTCACTGTGCTACTGTGCTAATGTGTCACTGTGCTAATGTGTCACTGTGCTACTGTGTCACTGTGCTACTGTGCTACTGTGCTAATGTGTCACTGTGCTACTGTGCTACTGTGTCACTGTGCTACTGTGTCACTGTGCTACTGTGCTAATGTGTCACTGTGCTAATGTGTCACTGTGCTACTGTGTCACTGTGCTACTGTGCTACTGTGCTAATGTGTCACTTTGTCACTGTGTCACTGTGCTACTGTGTCACTGTGCTACTGTGTCACTGTGCTACTGTGTCACTGTGCTACTGTGCTACTGTGTCACTGTGCTACTGTGTCACTGTGCTACTGTGTCACTGTGCTACTGTGTCACTGTGCTACTGTGTCACTGTGCTACTGTGTCACTGTGTCACTGTGTTACTGTGCTACTGTGTCACTGTGCTAATGTGTCACTTTGTCACTGTGCTACTGTGTCACTGTGCTACTGTGTCACTGTGCTACTGTGTCACTGTGCTACTGTGTCACTGTGCTAATGTGTCACTGTGCTACTGTGTCACTGTGCTACTGTGTCACTGTGTCACTGTGTCACTGTGTCACTGTGCTACTGTGTCACTGTGCTACTGTGCTACTGTGCTACTGTGTCACTGTGCTACTGTGCTACTGTGTCACTGTGCTACTGTGTCACTGTGCTACTGTGTCACTGTGCTACTGTGCTACTGTGTCACTGTGCTACTCTGTCACTGTGCTACTGTGTCACTGTGCTACTGTGCTACTGTGTCACTGTGCTACTGTGTCACTGTGCTACTGTGTCACTGTGCTAATGTGTCACTGTGCTAATGTGTCACTGTGCTACTGTACTACTGTGTCACTGTACTACTGTGTCACTGTGCTACTGTGCTAATGTGTCACTGTGCTACTGTGTCACTGTGCTACTGTGTCACTGTGCTACTGTGTCACTGTGCTACTGTGTCACTGTGTCACTGTGTTACTGTGCTACTGTGTCACTGTGCTAATGTGTCACTTTGTCACTGTGCTACTGTGTCACTGTGCTACTGTGTCACTGTGCTACTGTGTCACTGTGCTAATGTGTCACTGTGCTACTGTGTCACTGTGCTACTGTGTCACTGTGTCACTGTGTCACTGTGTCACTGTGCTACTGTGTCACTGTGCTACTGTGCTACTGTGCTACTGTGTCACTGTGCTACTGTGCTACTGTGTCACTGTGCTACTGTGTCACTGTGCTACTGTGTCACTGTGCTACTGTGCTACTGTGTCACTGTGCTACTCTGTCACTGTGCTACTGTGTCACTGTGCTACTGTGCTACTGTGTCACTGTGCTACTGTGTCACTGTGCTACTGTGTCACTGTGCTAATGTGTCACTGTGCTAATGTGTCACTGTGCTACTGTACTACTGTGTCACTGTACTACTGTGTCACTGTGCTACTGTGCTAATGTGCTACTGTGTCACTGTGCTACTGTGTCACTGTGCTACTGTGTCACTGTGCTACTGTGTCACTGTGCTACTGTGTCACTGTGCTACTGTGTCACTGTGCTACTGTGTCACTGTGTCACTGTGCTAATGTGCTACTGTGTCACTGTGCTACTGTGTTACTGTGCTACTGTGTCACTGTGCTACTGTGTCACTGTGCTACTGTGTCACTGAACTACTGTGTCACTGTGCTACTGTGTCACTGTGTCACTGTGCTAATGTGCTACTGTGCTACTGTGTCACTGTGCTACTGTGTCACTGTGCTAATGTGTCACTGTGCTAATGTGTCACTGTGCTACTGTGTCACTGTGCTACTGTGTCACTGTGCTACTGTGTCACTGTGCTACTGTGTCACTGTGTTACTGTGTCACTGTGCCACTGTGCCACTGTGTCACTGTGCTAATGTGCTACTGTGTCACTGTGCTACTGTGCTACTGTGTCACTGTGCTAATGTGTCACTGTGCTACTGTGTCACTGTGCTAATGTGTCACTGTGCTACTGTGTCACTGTGCTACTGTGCTAATGTGTCACTGTGCTAATGTGCTACTGTGTCACTGTGCTACTGTGTCACTGTGCTACTGTGTCACTGTGTCACTGTGTCACTGTGCTAATGTGCTACTGTGTCACTGTGCTACTGTGTCACTGTGCTACTGTGTCACTGTGCTACTGTGTCACTGTGTCACTGTGTCACTGTGCTACTGTGCTACTGTGTCACTGTGTTACTGTGCTACTGTGTCACTGTGCTACTGTGCTACTGTGTCACTGTGCTACTGTGTCACTGTGCTACTGTGTCACTGTGCTACTGTGTCACTGTGCTACTGTGTCACTGTGCTACTGTGCTACTCACTGTGCTACTGTGCCACTGTGCCACTGTGTCACTGTGCTACTGTGTCACTGTGCTACTGTGTCACTGTGCTACTGTGTCACTGTGCTACTGTGTCACTGTGCTACTGTGCTACGGTGTCACTGTGCTACTGTGTCACTGTGCTACTGTGTCACTGTGCTACTGTGTCACTGTGCTACTGTGTCACTGTGCTACTGTGCTACTCACTTTGCTACTGTGCCACTGTGCTACTGTGTCACTGTGCTACTGTGTCACTGTGCTACTGTGTCACTGTGCTACTGTGTCACTGTGCTACTGTGTCACTGTGCTACTGTGTCACTGTGCTACTGTGTCACTGTGTCACTGTGCTACTGTGCTACTGTGCTACTGTGTCACTGTGCCACTGTGCTACTGTGTCACTGTGCTACTGTGTCACTGTGCTACTGTGTCACTGTGCTACTGTGTCACTGTGCTAATGTGTCACTGTGTCACTGTGCTACTGTGCTACTGTGCTACTGTGTCACTGTGCTACTGTGTCACTGTGCCACTGTGTCACTGTGCTACTGTGCTACTGTGTCACTGTGCCACTGTGCTACTGTGTCACTGTGCTACTGTGTCACTGTGCTACTGTGTCACTGTGCTACTGTGTCACTGTGCTAATGTGTCACTGTGTCACTGTGCTACTGTGCTACTGTGTCACTGTGCTACTGTGTCACTGTGCCACTGTGTCACTGTGCTACTGTGTCACTGTGCTACTGTGCTACTGTGCTACTGTGTCACTGTGCTACTGTGCTACTGTGTCACTGTGCTAATGTGTCACTGTGCTACTGTGTCACTGTGCTACTGTGTCACTGTGCTACTGTGCTACTGTGTCACTGTGCTAATGTGTCACTTTGTCACTGTGCTACTGTGTCACTGTGCTACTGTGTCACTGTGCTACTGTGTCACTGTGCTACTGTGTCACTGTGCTACTGTGTTACTGTGTCACTGTGCTACTGTGCTAATGTGTCACTGTGCTACTGTGTCACTGTACTACTGTGTCACTGTGCTAATGTGTCACTGTGTCACTGTGTCACTGTGCTAATGTGCTAATGTGTCACTGTGCTACTGTGTCACTGTGCTAGTGTGTCACTGTGCTACTGTGTCACTGTGCTAATGTGTCACTGTGTCACTGTGTCACTGTGCCACTGTGCTACTGTGTCACTGTGCTACTGTGTCACTGTGCCACTGTGCTACTGTGTCACTGTGCTACTGTGCTACTGTGCTACTGTGCTACTGTGTCACTGTGCTACTGTGCTACTGTGCTACTGTGCTACTGTGCTACTGTGCTAATGTGTCACTGTGCTACTGTGTCACTGTGCTACTGTGTCACTGTGCTACTGTGCTACTGTGCTACTGTGTCACTGTGCTAATGTGTCACTTTGTCACTGTGCTACTGTGTCACTGTGCTACTGTGTCACTGTGCTACTGTGTCACTGTGCTACTGTGTCACTGTGCTACTGTGTCACTGTGCTACTGTGCTAATGTGTCACTGTGCTACTGTGTCACTGTGCTACTGTGTCACTGTGCTACTGTGTCACTGTGCTACTGTGTCACTGTGTCACTGTGTTACTGTGCTACTGTGTCACTGTGCTAATGTGTCACTTTGTCACTGTGCTACTGTGTCACTGTGCTACTGTGTCACTGTGCTACTGTGTCACTGTGCTACTGTGTCACTGTGCTAATGTGTCACTGTGCTACTGTGTCACTGTGCTACTGTGTCACTGTGCTACTGTGTCACTGTGCTACTGTGTCACTGTGTCACTGTGTCACTGTGCTACTGTGTCACTGTGCTACTGTGCTACTGTGCTACTGTGTCACTGTGCTACTGTGCTACTGTGTCACTGTGCTACTGTGTCACTGTGCTACTGTGTCACTGTGCTACTGTGTCACTGTGTCACTGTGTCACTGTGCTACTGTGTCACTGTGCTACTGTGCTACTGTGCTACTGTGTCACTGTGCTACTGTGCTACTGTGTTACTGTGCTACTGTGTCACTGTGCTACTGTGTCACTGTGCTACTGTGTCACTGTGCTACTGTGTCACTGTGTCACTGTGTTACTGTGCTACTGTGTCACTGTGCTAATGTGTCACTTTGTCACTGTGCTACTGTGTCACTGTGCTACTGTGTCACTGTGCTACTGTGTCACTGTGCTACTGTGTCACTGTGCTAATGTGTCACTGTGCTACTGTGTCACTGTGCTACTGTGTCACTGTGCTACTGTGTCACTGTGCTACTGTGTCACTGTGTCACTGTGTCACTGTGCTACTGTGTCACTGTGCTACTGTGCTACTGTGCTACTGTGTCACTGTGCTACTGTGCTACTGTGTCACTGTGCTACTGTGTCACTGTGCTACTGTGTCACTGTGTCACTGTGCCACTGTGTCACTGTGCTACTGTGCTACGGTGTCACTGTGCTACTGTGTCACTGTGCTACTGTGTCACTGTGCTACTGTGATACTCACTGTGCTACTGTGCTACTGTGTCACTGTGCTACTGTGCTACTGTGTCACTGTGCTACTGTGTCACTGTGCTACTGTGTCACTGTGCTACTGTGTCACTGTGCTACTGTGTCACTGTGCTACTGTGCTACTGTGCCACTGTGTCACTGTGCTACTGTGTCACTGTGCTACTGTGTCACTGTGCTACTGTGTCACTGTGCTAATGTGTCACTGTGTCACTGTGTCACTGTGTCACTGTGCTACTGTGCTACTGTGCTACTGTGTCACTGTGCTACTGTGTCACTGTGCTACTGTGTCACTGTGCTACTGTGTCACTGTGCTACTGTGTCACTGTGCTACTGTGTCACTGTGCTACTGTGTCACTGTGCTACTGTGTCACTGTGCCACTGTGCTACTGTGCTACTGTGTCACTGTGCTATTGTGTCACTGTGCTACTGTGCTAATGTGTCACTGTGCTAATGTGTCACTGTGCTACTGTGTCACTGTGCTACTGTGCTACTGTGCTAATGTGTCACTGTGCTACTGTGCTACTGTGTCACTGTGCTACTGTGTCACTGTGCTACTGTGCTAATGTGTCACTGTGCTAATGTGTCACTGTGCTACTGTGTCACTGTGCTACTGTGCTACTGTGCTAATGTGTCACTTTGTCACTGTGTCACTGTGCTACTGTGTCACTGTGCTACTGTGTCACTGTGCTACTGTGCTACTGTGTCACTGTGCTACTGTGTCACTGTGCTACTGTGTCACTGTGCTACTGTGTCACTGTACTACTGTGTCACTGTGCTAATGTGCTACTGTGTCACTGTGCTACTGTGTCACTGTGCTACTGTGTCACTGTGCTACTGTGTCACTGTGCTACTGTGTCACTGTGCTACTGTCACTGTGCTACTGTGTCACTGTGCCACTGTGTCACTGTGCCACTGTGTCACTGTGCCACTGTGTCACTGTGTCACTGTGCTACTGTGTCACTGTGCTACTGTGTCACTGTGCTACTGTGTCACTATGCTACTCACTGTGCCACTGTGCTACTGTGCCACTGTGCCACTGTGCTACTGTGCTAATGTGTCACTGTGCTAATGTGTCACTGTGCTAATGTGTCACTGTGCTACTGTGTCACTGTGCTACTGTGTCACTGTGCTACTATGCTACTGTGTCACTGTGCTAATGTGTCACTGTGTCACTGTGCTACTGTGTCACTGTGCTACTGTGTCACTGTGCCACTGTGTCACTGTGCTACTGTGTCACTGTGCCACTGTGTCACTGTGCTACTGTGTCACTGTGCCACTGTGTCACTGTGCTACTGTGTCACTATGCTACTGTGCTACTCACTGTGCCACTGTGCTACTGTGTCACTGTGCTACTGTGCTACTGTGTCACTGTGCTACTGTGTCACTGTGCTACTGTGTCACTGTGCTACTGTGCTAATGTGTCACTGTGCTAATGTGTCACTGTGCTACTGTGTCACTGTGCTACTATGCTACTGTGTCACTGTGCTAATGTGTCACTGTGCTACTGTGTCACTGTGCTACTGTGTCACTGTGCTACTGTGCTACTGTGTCACTGTGCTACTGTGTCACTGTGCCACTGTGTCACTGTGCCACTGTGTCACTGTGCTACTGTGTCACTGTGCTACTGTGTCACTGTGCTACTGTGTCACTGTGCTACTGTGCTACTGTGCTACTGTGTCACTGTGCTACTGTGTCACTGTGCTACTGTGTCACTGTGCTAATGTGTCACTGTGCTAATGTGTCACTGTGCTACTGTGCTAATGTGTCACTGTGCTACTGTGTCACTGTGCTACTGTGCTACTGTGTCAATTTCATGTTTTTAAAGCCAGAACACTAAAATGAGTTTTTCTGCTCTCGCCGCGCTCGCATCATAGTGCGGGGAGGCTGGAATTCATCCCGCGGTTTCACATCGGGATTCCGATATACATGACGCGTGAAGTGTTCGAATAACAGCCGCTGCATCAGTAATTACTCACATTTTCATGACAATTGGGCGATTTTTCTGCACGATATGACGAGAAATAAAAGGGGTCAAAATAGATGTGGTACCTGAGACCCCCAGGTGCAGTTTCAGGGTCTCCCTGCCCTTCCGATCTTCGTGCAGGGAGTCGGAGTCGCCGGCCGTGGCTATGGACGTGGCTGTGGAAGGTGCCCTGAAACCAGACACAAATACGTTAAGGTGCGTGCAAAACGCAACCAGAGCGCCACGTAGCAGCCGGTTCCCCGGCCTGTACTCAGGGTAAGTATGGGGTGTCAGGGATATTAGCAGCGATGGCGGCAGCGCGCGTGGCGGGATCGTTATACGGGCGTGTGAATGTGCGCAGAACGCGGCTTTATCACGGAGATCAGAGGTGCGTTACACACCCCCCTCCCCCACCCCGATTCCTCCCTGATAGAATTACACTCTGCGTGGTAGTAAGGAAAGGTTTCCATGCAAAGCAGTGGCAGCGTGGTCACTTCCGTGTCCTGGCTTGCAGGAAGATTATTATTCAAAGCTGACGGAAACAGCGCATGTTATGCAAAAGGAGACACAGGGGTCTTATTCGGGGACCGTCCGACTCTCACAAACATATGCTAAATAATTACTATTTATACCGAGCCGATCATTTCATTACCAAATACTTACATAGCGAGATACACACACACACAAAATATATAACACAAACCCACACACACACACAATATATATATAACACAAACCCACACAAAATATATAACACAAACCCACACACACACACACAATATATATAACACAAACCCACACAAAATATATAACACAAACCCACACACACACACACAATATATAACACAAACCCACACACACACACAAAATATATAACACAAACCCACTGTAACAGGGGAGTAATCCCTGTTCAAGTAATGTGCCTTTAATCTAGCAGTGTGGAGTTAACTGCTGGTAGTCAATTAATAAACACCACCTGCCTGATCTAGATTGCTTACAAAAGCCTGTCTGTTGAGACAGGAAGTGACTCCTTAGCTCTGAATGAGAGCTGACCTTTGGAGAGACAGAGCAGTGTTCTTGAGTCTCCCAGGAGAGACTGACCAAGAGAACACACATCTCTGGAGACAGCACATGTCTTGAGCTCTGCCCAGCATAGCTGATTGCAAGACACCAAATAAGACTTCTAAACCTGGATGCTGATTTTCTGTGCACGTACGGGTGCGGTTCCAGGAGAGCAGAGAAGCTTACTCTACAGCAGCTAACAGATAAGACTTTCATTCTTAAGAGACTGCTTATATCTGCTTATTTCATGCTATATGTTTTGGGGCTGCGAGACATGCTTTACTAAGGGAGATGTGAATTAATTGCATAGGATTTCAATAGAACTACTCCCAAGTGAATAGAAGCTTTGTTCCCCCCCTGTGTTTGGATGGTTTCCTGATGAAAAGGAAAAGGCACAATAAAGCCTATTATAATTTCACATTATAACAACTCCAATTGTGTACCTTTGTGTACCTCTGTGAACGTCCGTCTACACCCACACACACAAAATATATAACACAAACCCACACACACAAAATATATAACACAAAGCCACAAAAACACACAATATTATTTTATTACCTTCACTTACAATTCAATTTCAGTGTGAAAACTTACACTGCCTGAGACTTGAATGAAATTAGAGACCCCTGCACGTCCGCAGGTAAAGGTGCGACCCCTCCGAGACCCCCGCATGTCCCCAGGTAAAGGTGCGACTCCTTCGAGACCCCCGCACGCCCCAGGTAAAGCTGCGGCCCCTCCGAGACCCCCGCACGCCCCATGTAAAGGTGCAGCCCCTCTGAGACCCCTGCACGCCCCAGGTAAAGGTGCGGCCCCTCCGAGACCCCCGCATGCCCCAGGTAAAGGTGCAATTCCAGTGTTGACCAGAAAACAGTATGTAACCATGCTAATAGCAAAGATGTTGCTGCTTTCATGTTTGGGGAAATTAGTTACAAAGTTGAATTTCTGAGCGGCCTCTGAGAGGAGAACGTGTGCGTCATTCAAGTGTTTCCTTTCCCCTTATCAGAGAGCCAATAAACATAAGGGGATGGAGGGGGGCTCTGGCGGTACAATCACTTGCTGATCACAGTCGTGACATCACAC
>NC_134492.1:59688193-59715693 GCF_040206685.1 Ascaphus truei | reverse complement strand
CGAACCCACACCCACCACTGACAACATTCGAAAAGCTCTGTCTGAGAGAGACAAATACTAAGGGACTTACATCGCAGATGTATAGAGAAGTGGTCGGTTCTAGCGTTAAAGTCACCCACAAGTTGGGGTATATGCTAAAGTGGGAAGCGGATCTGGGGGAGACCCTAGAACTGGACGAATGGACTCAAATAGCAACGGCAGAGGCCAAGAGCTCGATTTGTACAACATTAAAGGAGAACGCATATAAAGTCCTAATGAGGTGGCATCTTACCCCGCTTAGACTATCTAAATTTGTAAATGGAAGCTCCCCATTGTGTCTCAGGCAATGTGGAGAATCCGCTGATCTGTTACATATGCTGTGGTCTTGCCCCCCGGTTGGTTCCATTATGGAATAAGATCAACGATTGGCTACAGAGGATTTTGGGCCTCGAAATTCCATTCGATCCCGGTCTTGTCTTACTGGGCAGAGCCCGACAAGGTTTCGCAAAAACAGATCTCAAACTAATAGCTCATTTTGCTACAGCTGTGAGGTGTGAGATCGATGCATTATGGAAACAAAGTGAAATTCCTGCTGTTCCCAAGATTCGGAACAGAATTTGGTACGTATGCCAGATGGAAAAATGAACGAGTTTAGTTAATGACACTGGCGAAAATGTTCTAAAAGTCTGGACGCCTTGGCTGGCCCAGACAGACATCCCAGGGGTTGAGAGATCCACCATCTTGCTTTAATATTCGGTAAATGCGTTCTCCTGTGATGCGGTAGTTCACTCGTCGGTAAAAGGGATACCAGAGGATGACTAATAGATAAACTACTATTGTTCACCACCAAAAACAGCACGTAGACATCGGATCCTTGAGCGTTGAACGGTGTCGCGGCCTCCCACCCTCCCCACCTCCCCCCCTCCCCACCCTCCCCACCCCACCCTCCCCCCCACCCCACCCTCCCCCCCCACCCCACCCCCCCTCCCCACCCCCCCTCCCCACCCTCCCACCCCACCCTCCCCCCCCTCCCCACCCTCCCTTACCCCCTCACCCCCTCCCCAACCTTCCCCCTCCCCTTTCGCCTTAATGATGTATTATGTTTTATTTATTATTTATGTTTATGTCTATGTTTATGTTACCTTGTTAATGAGCAATGTTTGTGTTCAGCCAAGATACACATGAGATATTGATATCGCATGACGCAGTACTGGAAATAAGATGTATTAATGCTGTATTTTCAAAAATAATAAAAACTACAAGTTAAAAAAAAACAAAAAAACATTAGTAATAAGAAAAAAATGTATTGGACTTATGCAGACACAAATACACACACACACACACACACACACACACACACACACACACGAGCGCAGGCAGTAACACGAAAAGATGATTTTCCTCATCTTCGCCGCTGTCTGTCGCCTCCCCTCTCCCTGCCGTGTGCGCGCGCGGCCCTTCTATAGAAAGTCTAGACGTTAGTCTGGCGTTAGTCAGCCAACTAAAAATTATTACTTAATACCCCCTCACCTCTCCTCGCACCCCCCTCCCCCATCCAAGCATGTTAGCGCGGCGTGGCAGTGCCCTGTAACCCTGCAAAGCAGCAGCGGTTTACTTTCTTTAATAGGGTTGAAGCCGGGGGTCTCCGGAGCTGGAACCCGTCACTTTCAGCTCCGGGGACCCCCTGCTCCCCGAGACACAGACCTCCGAAGGGGGCGCCGGTATCTCCCTTCAGTATATCCCGGTCACATGGGCCAACCGGAAGCCGCAAGCGATGACATCACGGCTTCCTATTGGCCAGCGGGACACGGGACATTTAAAGACGCCATTGTGAGAACCTCAGCTAGCCCGGCCGGGGCGGACACGGAGGTAAGAATCTCCGGAAGCGGGGGTCCCAGAGTTGAAATTAATGGGGTTCAGCTCTGGAGTCCACCAGCTTCAATCCTACTAAGGAAAAGAAATAAATCACAGACCCGCAGCGCACGGACGGCGCTTTTAAACACGACGACGCGGAGCGGTTTCCCCCCCCGGTGAGGAGACGAGAAGGACTCACGTTTTAAAGCACGGGTCCCCGGACATGAGCTGCATGTTGATTACCACCTTCAGGGGGGAAAAAAGAAGCAATAACTCGTTACGGAGAAACCCAAATTATAGGCAAGTGTGTCAGGATTGTAGGTCAGAGGTTAGTAAGGTCAATGTACAAAGATCAACATAGCAGACCTGGCAAGGGTCGGTGTAGCGAGGCTTGACTTCAATGATTACATTCACATCCCTTGCATTTCAGATATGGGTAGAGGGGCACGGAAAGATGTTCACTTGCATATCCACAATATTAATAACATATCATTCAGTGAGATTAATCCTAACAAACATATCGCTGTAACCAGTTCAATTTGTTCATAAGTAGAACAGAATTTTTACAATTTTAGACGTCCAGTTATTAGAAGTTAATTTCTGAACTCCTCCTATTACCCCATAACTCCTCCTATTACCCCATAACTCCTCCCATTACCCCATAACTCCTCCCATTACCCCATAACTCCTCCCATTACCCCATAACTCCTCCCATTACCCCATAACTCCTCCCATTACCCCATAACTCCTCCCTATAACTCCTCCTATTGCCCCATACATCTGCTCCCTATAACTCCACCTATTACTCCCCAAATAACCTCTCCCTACAACTTCTATTACCCCATATAACCGCTCCAATTCACATTCCCGAAAATCCGGCATGGGTTAAGAGGATCTAGTATTTATACAGCATCTAGGTTTGTCAGATGGGGTACTTTTCTATCGCGTAATCGTTTCAGCTTTCAGCAACAACACATTAAAAACCACGACAGGCTGGGCGAGAAAACCATAATGGAGCGCCATGAATTATGCAGTATTAGTTGATGCGAAACGCGTTTGGACCCTTGAGTCTTAAAAGCATCAGAGAGGAAGAAACAATCCAATTGAATAATTTACGTCTCCTTTTCCTACATGGAATATGATTATTATTATTATTTTTTATCCTTCCAGTAACGCTGGAGATTTCCTGGAAGCTCGGGGTCACCCGGCTGTGAACCCCGACGCGTTGCACAGTGAGCAGCCGAGTTGAAGCCTCTAAAGCAGACTTCCTCAAATCTTCACACCCTATTCCAGCCAAGAGGGCGAGAAATTGAACAGCTTTAACCCTTCCGGTGCAGAGAGATCCTACATAGCGCTCGTATATAGTAATATGTAATGGGTTTAATGAGTACGGAGAAACGGATTTTAGCACAATAATATATTCATTTATTGCTCAGAATGTCCACTCACGTTCATGCATAGTCCGAGCCCCAGCGCTCGCACAGGGGATGGGGCGGTGTACATGTTAACTGTAACTGTCGTTAGTCCTATCCGTAACGAGCTCACCTTGAGTATGGAGTTATCCTGCCGCGTGTTCTTAGTGTCATAGCCCTCCAGCAGGCACCGGCGAGTTGTGTTACCGGATCCAGCAAACTCTGCGAGGTTTAGATCTGCAAAGCCGAGCTGTTACACAAAGACATCACGTTCCAAATGTACTCTGACAATGACAGGGACGTGTTTAATGGGTTAACAGGCCACGTAGGGGCAAAGTGGCCTAATGACAGGGACGTATTTAATGGGTTAAAGGGTCAGAGCCACGTAGGGGCAAAGTGACCTAATGACAGGGATGTGTGTAATGGGTTAAAGGGTCAGTCCCACGTAGGAGCAAAGTGACCTAATGACAGGGATGTGTGTAATGGGTTAAAAGGTCAGTCCCACGTAGGAGCAAAGTGACCTAATGACAGGGATGTGTGTAATGGGTTAAAGGGTCAGTTCCACGTAGGGGCAAAGTGACCTAATGACAGGGACGTGTTTAATGGGTTAAAGGGACAGTCCCACGTAGGGGCAAAGTGACCTAATGACAGGGTTAACACCTGTATACTGGATTCCTTACGCTGCCAGTACAACGTGCAATTCACAACTACAGGAGCAAGAACCCGAGCGAGTAAAATGCCACGTTACCTTTGCGAACGCTTTCCCGCCTTTTAATTCCTAAAAGAAAATCAGAAGTTAGTACAAAGTCGCACCTAGAAAATGAAGAATTCGTGTGTATTACAAAATTGCTTATACTTGTATATATTTATATATATTTATTTATATACATACACGCCTCCCTCCGTGGGTGTCTTACCTTGCGCACGGACACCCGGCAGACGCACGGGTCCAGGGTCCCGGAGGCGGTGCTGGCGCTCATCTTGCACATGAAGGAGAATCTCTTTCTCCAGTGGACGCTGTTTGCTTGGACGCCCTCTCTGCAGAATAGAAATATATATATATATATATATCTATATATATATCTATATATATATAGATACATATATATATACACACACACACACTCACACACTCGCACAGAGATTACAAGAGACACAGGTGTGTGCTCTCAGTTTAAAGCGATATCGTCTCTGTGCAAAAAAAGGATTACACAATGTGCACATTTACCTGATACACCCCGTAACGGGGTCAGTCCCTCCTAGGGGCAAAGTGTACTAATGGCAGTGACATGGTTAAGGGGTCAGTCCCTCCTAGGGGCAAAGTGTACTAATGGCAGTGACATGGTTAAGGGGTCAGTCCCTCCTAGGGGCAAAGTGTACTAATGGCAGTGACATGGTTAAGGGGCCAGTCCCTCCTAGGGGCAAAGTGTACTAATGGCAGTGACATGGTTAAGGGGCCAGTCCCTCCTAGGGGCAAAGTGTACTAATGGCGGTGACATGCTTAAGGGGTCAGTCCCTCCTAGGAGCAAAGTGTACTAATGCCAGTGACAGGGTTAACGGATCAGTCCCTCCTAGGAGCAAAGTGTACTAATGGCAGTGACATGGTTAAGGGATCAGTCCCTCCTAGGGGCAAGTGTACTAATGGCAGTGACATGGTTAAGGGGTCAGTCCCTCCTAGGGGCAAAGTGTACTAATGGCAGTGACATGGTTAAGGGATCAGTCCCTCCTAGGGGCAAGTGTACTAATGGCAGTGACATGGTTAAGGGGTCAGTCCCTCCTAGGGGCAAAGTGTACTAATGGCAGTGACATGGTTAAGAGGTCAGTCTCTCCTAGGGGCAAAGTGTACTAATGGCAGTGACAGGGTTAAGGGATCAGTCCCTCCTAGGGGCAAAGTGTACTAATGGCAGTGACATGGTTAAGGGGCCAGTCCCTCCTAGGGCAAAGTGTACTAATGGCAGTGACATGGTTAAGGGGTCAGTCTCTCCTAGGGACAAAGTGTACTAATGGCAGTGACATGGTTAAGGGGTCTGTCCCTCCTAGGGACAAAGTGTACTAATGGCAGTGACATGGTTAAGGGGTCAGTCCCTCCTAGGAGCAAAGTGTACTAATGGCAGTGACATGGTTAAGGGGTCAGTCTCTCCTAGGGGCAAAGTGTACTAATGGCAGTGACAAGGTTAAGGGATCAGTCCCTCCTAGGGGCAAAGTGCACTAATGGCAGTGACATGGTTAAGGGGTCAGTCCCCCCTAGGGGCAAAGTATACTAATGGCAGTGACATGGTTAAGGGGTCAGTCCCTCCTAGGAGCAAAGTGTACTAATGGCAGTGACAGGGTTAAGGGGTCAGTCCCTCCCAGGGGCAAAGTGTACTAATGGCAGTGACATGGTTAAGGGGTCAGTCCCTCCTAGGAGCAAAGTGTACTAATGGCAGTGACATGTATAAGGGGTCAGTCCCTCCTAGGGGCAAAGTGTACTAATGGCAGCTAGTCCCTCCCTCTCCCATGTTCCGCTAGAATCAAAATAAGACTAATACGACCGCCAAGCTAGCGTTCTGTGACGCAGGTCGCGCGACCCTATGTGTGCTGGGTGGACACGGCGCGTGTCACGAGCCTCTAGTCCACGTGCACAGCGAGCAATGAAGTTCCCGAATGTTCTCCTGACCGGCACTCCTGGGGTTGGCAAGACCACACTCGGCAAAGAACTTGCAGCAAGAGCAGGGCTGATACATGTCAACGTGGGCGATTTGGCAAAGGAAGGTAACTTGTATGAAGGTTATGATGAAGAGTACGATTGCCCCATTCTGGATGAGGACAGAGTGATTGATGAGCTGGAGGACAGAATGTCTGAAGGCGGAGGGATTGTAGACTATCACGGTTGCGACTTTTTCCCAGAGAGATGTTTCAATCTAGTGTTTGTCCTTCGAGGTGACAATGCATTGCTGTATGAGCGACCGGAGAGCAGAGGTTACAAGGAGAAGAAGCTGCAAGACAACCTCCAGTGTGAGATTTTTCAGACCATTTATGAGGAGCCGGCTGAGTCGTATCAGCGGGAAATAGTGCACCAGTTACCCAGCAATACGCCAGATGACTTGGAACAGGATTTGGAGCAGATTTCGCAGTGGGTTCAGCAGCGGATAAAGGATAATAACTGAATTCCAAATTGAAACGGACAATCTTTAATTCATATTATGAAAGCTATTCTCCTAGGTCTTTCTGAAATCACACCATGTGCATTTAAGTATTAATGGTCAGAAGAGCAGTATGTATTGTTCTGCACATGATAAAGCCTTCCATAAGATTTGTTGTATATAAAGTGAAATTAATGAAGAATTAAAAATGGACCTCATATTCAAAGATTGGGGCTGGTTTTGACGGTAGTTAACCCCCCAAATAATATTATGCTTATAGTATCCAAGCAAGGGGATGAATTAGTTGCAGTGTTCAGTGTAATCTCTTGATTTGCTTTCTACAGGAAAAATACCAGATTGTTCCCTGGTAAACACATTGTGTATAATGGATTCTCTTGTGTGAAAGGGCTGCCGTTTACTAGTTTGGGTGAGACAAATTCTGCACAGCAGTTCTACCTGCTTAAAGAAGCACCTAATTTCTTACAGGAGACAAGCTAGATACGTTTCCTTTCCATGACTTGGGGAGTGCTCATGTTATCAGAACAGGGATTTTATGTTCTGGGTCTTTATTGCTATGGATGAATAAAATGCCAAAAGTGTGTTTGTATATATACATAAATACACACGTGTGTGTTTGTGTTGTGTTTACAATTCTTTGTTATACATACACATGTGCATTTGTGTGTGCATACATACACGTGTATACATACATACACTATCACATTTTACAGTAAGTTATAGTGTGTGAAAAAGGCAACAAGAAACCTCCACAGTGAGTGGTTTCTCTGACTTTGCATCTGATTCCCATGCTGTTCTTAAAAGCTGCGTGAACAGCGAGCATTAGCTTATAAGGGTTCCACGTAAAAATGGATTTCAGGCAAAAGGTGATACGTGTGCTCATTTGCATGTCCTTTCCCAGAATCCCTTGCTGCAGTGGAAGCACTGTATGCTAGGTGATAAGGGTGAAAGGCAGGGTTGCAGACCTGTCTAAGTCATGTGAATGTACTCACAAGTGATCTGTGTATCTATCTATACAAGTTATATTTTATATGTATATTTGTCTATCGTATGTACGACATACATATTTTTTTTACTGTGCTCTGGTAAAAAAATAAAAAAATAACTGAAGTTTCTGCCTTCATTTATTTTGCTCCCTGACACCCATGTTGCTAGAGGTTACTGTGTGACTTCGATGTCATGCATTGATTGTAGTTTTCTGATATACTGCCTAATTTGATCAAATGTTGCAGCAAAGAGCTCTACTACTATAAAGTAAAGACTATAACTGGCTAGCATAGAATCAGTAATTAGACATACTAACAGTTGTGTTTTTTGTTGTTGTTGTTTTGTTTAAGTAGTGCTTATGCAATTGACTAAATGTGTAAAGCAAAACAGACTAGGTAAATTGACGGGTAAATATCCATGTTACCATTGCATGAAACAGCCAAAAGAAAATATAAAAATAATTTTCTGAAGAATTTTCCCCCACAAAATCTATTTTAGTAGAGGCGAATTTCAACCAAACCTGTCGGGAACCGGTGTCTGACTGCTGTGGTACAGTTGAGAGATTTTAATTACGTTATGATCTGTAGTTCCTTGCAGCTTTAAATGGGAATCCTGCCTTTTATATTTATATATCGATATACCAGTATATCTATATACAGTATATCTCAAGTAATACTTTTTTATAGTCACTCTATTTATCTGTCGATCAGATTTTCCTTGTCGCATGTATTCTGCAAATGAACTGGAGCTTCTTGTGAAGAAAATATTCGTGACCATGTTTGAAAATATACTGGGTGACTTCAATTGTAAGAAGTTTCGTGCAAGAATAAAAAAGGCATTTTCAGCGACCAAAAAAAAAATATATATATATAAAAAAAAAAAAAATAAGACTAATACCTCAAGGGCAGGAACTTGCCTATTACAGCGCTACTGCAAAGCGAGGGTCTCAGAAGCGTGCAACTGCAAAGCGAGGGTCTCAGAAGCGCCTTACTGCAAAGCGAGGGTCTCAGAAGCGCCTTACTGCAAAGCGAGGGTCTCAGAAGCACGCTACTGCAAAGCGAGGGTCTCAGAAGCGTGCAACTGCAAAGAGAGGGTCTCAGAAGCGCCTTACTGCAAAGAGAGGGTCTCAGAAGCGCCTTACTGCAAAGCGAGGGTCTCAGAAGCGCCTTACTGCAAAGCGAGGGTCTCAGAAGCGCCTTACTGCAAAGCGAGGGTCTCAGAAGCGCCTTACTGCAAAGCGAGGGTCTCAGAAGCGCCTTACTGCAAAGCGAGGGTCTCAGAAGCGCCTTACTGCAAAGCGAGGGTCTCAGAAGCGCCTTACTGCAAAGCGAGGGTCTCAGAAGCGCCTTACTGCAAAGCGAGGGTCTCAGAAGCGCCTTACTGCAAAGCGAGGGTCTCAGAAGCGCCTTACTGCAAAGCGAGGGTCTCAGAAGCGCCTTACTGCAAAGCGAGGGTCTCAGAAGCGCCTTACTGCAAAGCGAGGGTCTCAGAAGCGCCTTACTGCAAAGCGAGGGTCTCAGAAGCGCGCTAAAGCAAAGCGAGGGTCTCAGAAGCGCGCTAAAGCAAAGCGAGGGTCTCAGAAGCGCGCTCCTGCAAAGCGAGGGTCTCAGAAGCGCCTTACTGCAAAGCGAGGGTCTCAGAAGCGCCTTACTGCAAAGCGAGGGTCTCAGAAGCGCCTTACTGCAAAGAGAGGGTCTCAGAAGTGCCTTACTGCAAAGAGAGGGTCTCAGAAGCGCCTTACTGCAAAGCGAGGGTCTCAGAAGCGCCTTACTGCAAAGAGAGGGTCTCAGAAGCGCCTTACTGCAAAGCGAGGGTCTCAGAAGCGCGCTACGGCAAAGCGAGGGTCTCAGAAGCGCGCTACTGCAAAGCGAGGGTCTCAGAAGCGCGTTACTGCAAAGCGAGGGTCTCAGAAGCGCGCTACTGCAAAGAGAGGGTCTCAGAAGCGCCTTACTGCAAAGAGAGGGTCTCAGAAGCGCCTTACTGCAAAGAGAGGGTCTCAGAAGCGCCTTACTGCAAAGAGAGGGTCTCAGAAGCGCCTTACTGCAAAGAGAGGGTCTCAGAAGCGCCTTACTGCAAAGCGAGGGTCTCAGAAGCGCCTTACTGCAAAGAGAGGGTCTCAGAAGCGCCTTACTGCAAAGCGAGGGTCTCAGAAGCGCGCTACGGCAAAGCGAGGGTCTCAGAAGCGCGCTACTGCAAAGCGAGGGTCTCAGAAGCGCGTTACTGCAAAGCGAGGGTCTCAGAAGCGCGCTACTGCAAAGAGAGGGTCTCAGAAGCGCCTTACTGCAAAGAGAGGGTCTCAGAAGCGCCTTACTGCAAAGAGAGGGTCTCAGAAGCGCCTTACTGCAAAGAGAGGGTCTCAGAAGCGCCTTACTGCAAAGAGAGGGTCTCAGAAGCGCCTTACTGCAAAGCGAGGGTCTCAGAAGCGCCTTACTGCAAAGAGAGGGTCTCAGAAGTGCTTTACTGCAAAGCGAGGGTCTCAGAAGCGCCTTACTGCAAAGCGAGGGTCTCAGAAGCGCCTTACTGCAAAGCGAGGGTCTCAGAAGCGCCTTACTGCAAAGCGAGGGTCTCAGAAGCGCCTTACTGCAAAGCGAGGGTCTCAGAAGCGCCTTACTGCAAAGCGAGGGTCTCAGAAGCGCCTTACTGCAAAGCGAGGGTCTCAGAAGCGCCTTACTGCAAAGCGAGGGTCTCAGAAGCGCCTTACTGCAAAGCGAGGGTCTCAGAAGCGCGCTAAAGCAAAGCAAGGGTCTCAGAAGCGCGCTAAAGCAAAGCGAGGGTCTCAGAAGCGCGCTCCTGCAAAGCGAGGGTCTCAGAAGCGCCTTACTGCAAAGCGAGGGTCTCAGAAGCGCCTTACTGCAAAGCGAGGGTCTCAGAAGCGCCTTACTGCAAAGAGAGGGTCTCAGAAGTGCCTTACTGCAAAGAGAGGGTCTCAGAAGCGCCTTACTG
Source organism: Ascaphus truei (assembly GCF_040206685.1). Taxonomy (NCBI): domain Eukaryota; kingdom Metazoa; phylum Chordata; class Amphibia; order Anura; family Ascaphidae; genus Ascaphus; species Ascaphus truei. Next base: position 59,705,378 of record NC_134492.1, on the reverse strand, counting down.
CAAAGCGAGGGTCTCAGAAGCGCCTTACTGCAAAGAGAGGGTCTCAGAAGCGCCTTACTGCAAAGCGAGGGTCTCAGAAGCGCGCTACGGCAAAGCGAGGGTCTCAGAAGCGCGCTACTGCAAAGCGAGGGTCTCAGAAGCGCGTTACTGCAAAGCGAGGGTCTCAGAAGCGCGCTACTGCAAAGAGAGGGTCTCAGAAGCGCCTTACTGCAAAGAGAGGGTCTCAGAAGCGCCTTACTGCAAAGAGAGGGTCTCAGAAGCGCCTTACTGCAAAGAGAGGGTCTCAGAAGCGCCTTACTGCAAAGAGAGGGTCTCAGAAGCGCCTTACTGCAAAGCGAGGGTCTCAGAAGCGCCTTACTGCAAAGAGAGGGTCTCAGAAGTGCTTTACTGCAAAGCGAGGGTCTCAGAAGCGCCTTACTGCAAAGCGAGGGTCTCAGAAGCGCCTTACTGCAAAGCGAGGGTCTCAGAAGCGCCTTACTGCAAAGCGAGGGTCTCAGAAGCGCCTTACTGCAAAGCGAGGGTCTCAGAAGCGCCTTACTGCAAAGCGAGGGTCTCAGAAGCGCCTTACTGCAAAGCGAGGGTCTCAGAAGCGCCTTACTGCAAAGCGAGGGTCTCAGAAGCGCCTTACTGCAAAGCGAGGGTCTCAGAAGCGCCTTACTGCAAAGCGAGGGTCTCAGAAGCGCCTTACTGCAAAGCGAGGGTCTCAGAAGCGCCTTACTGCAAAGCGAGGGTCCCAGAAGCGCCTTACTGCAAAGCGAGGGTCTCAGAAGCGCCTTACTGCAAGCGAGGGTCTCAGAAGCGCCTTACTGCAAAGCGAGGGTCTCAGAAGCGCCTTACTGCAAAGCGAGGGTCTCAGAAGCGCCTTACTGCAAAGCGAGGGTCTCAGAAGCGCCTTACTGCAAAGCGAGGGTCTCAGAAGCACCTTACTGCAAAGCGAGGGTCTCAGAAGCGCGTTACTGCAAAGCGAGGGTCTCAGAAGCGCCTTACTGCAAAGCGAGGGTCTCAGAAGCGCCTTACTGCAAAGCGAGGGTCTCAGAAGCGCGCTAAAGCAAAGCGAGGGTCTCAGAAGCGCGCTAAAGCAAAGCGAGGGTCTCAGAAGCGCGCTCCTGCAAAGCGAGGGTCTCAGAAGCGCCTTACTGCAAAGCGAGGGTCTCAGAAGCGCCTTACTGCAAAGCGAGGGTCTCAGAAGCGCCTTACTGCAAAGAGAGGGTCTCAGAAGTGCCTTACTGCAAAGAGAGGGTCTCAGAAGCGCCTTACTGCAAAGCGAGGGTCTCAGAAGCGCCTTACTGCAAAGAGAGGGTCTCAGAAGCGCCTTACTGCAAAGCGAGGGTCTCAGAAGCGCGCTACGGCAAAGCGAGGGTCTCAGAAGCGCGCTACTGCAAAGCGAGGGTCTCAGAAGCGCGTTACTGCAAAGCGAGGGTCTCAGAAGCGCGCTACTGCAAAGAGAGGGTCTCAGAAGCGCCTTACTGCAAAGAGAGGGTCTCAGAAGCGCCTTACTGCAAAGAGAGGGTCTCAGAAGCGCCTTACTGCAAAGAGAGGGTCTCAGAAGCGCCTTACTGCAAAGAGAGGGTCTCAGAAGCGCCTTACTGCAAAGCGAGGGTCTCAGAAGCGCCTTACTGCAAAGAGAGGGTCTCAGAAGTGCTTTACTGCAAAGCGAGGGTCTCAGAAGCGCCTTACTGCAAAGCGAGGGTCTCAGAAGCGCCTTACTGCAAAGCGAGGGTCTCAGAAGCGCCTTACTGCAAAGCGAGGGTCCCAGAAGCGCCTTACTGCAAAGCGAGGGTCTCAGAAGCGCCTTACTGCAAAGCGAGGGTCTCAGAAGCGCCTTACTGCAAAGCGAGGGTCTCAGAAGCGCCTTACTGCAAAGCGAGGGTCTCAGAAGCGCCTTACTGCAAAGCGAGGGTCTCAGAAGCGCCTTACTGCAAAGCGAGGGTCTCAGAAGCGCGCTAAAGCAAAGCGAGGGTCTCAGAAGCGCGCTAAAGCAAAGCGAGGGTCTCAGAAGCGCGCTCCTGCAAAGCGAGGGTCTCAGAAGCGCCTTACTGCAAAGCGAGGGTCTCAGAAGCGCCTTACTGCAAAGCGAGGGTCTCAGAAGCGCCTTACTGCAAAGAGAGGGTCTCAGAAGTGCCTTACTGCAAAGAGAGGGTCTCAGAAGCGCCTTACTGCAAAGCGAGGGTCTCAGAAGCGCCTTACTGCAAAGAGAGGGTCTCAGAAGCGCCTTACTGCAAAGCGAGGGTCTCAGAAGCGCGCTACGGCAAAGCGAGGGTCTCAGAAGCGCGCTACTGCAAAGCGAGGGTCTCAGAAGCGCGTTACTGCAAAGCGAGGGTCTCAGAAGCGCGCTACTGCAAAGAGAGGGTCTCAGAAGCGCCTTACTGCAAAGAGAGGGTCTCAGAAGCGCCTTACTGCAAAGAGAGGGTCTCAGAAGCGCCTTACTGCAAAGAGAGGGTCTCAGAAGCGCCTTACTGCAAAGAGAGGGTCTCAGAAGCGCCTTACTGCAAAGCGAGGGTCTCAGAAGCGCCTTACTGCAAAGAGAGGGTCTCAGAAGTGCTTTACTGCAAAGCGAGGGTCTCAGAAGCGCCTTACTGCAAAGCGAGGGTCTCAGAAGCGCCTTACTGCAAAGCGAGGGTCTCAGAAGCGCCTTACTGCAAAGCGAGGGTCCCAGAAGCGCCTTACTGCAAAGCGAGGGTCTCAGAAGCGCCTTACTGCAAAGCGAGGGTCTCAGAAGCGCCTTACTGCAAAGCGAGGGTCTCAGAAGCGCCTTACTGCAAAGCGAGGGTCTCAGAAGCGCCTTACTGCAAAGCGAGGGTCTCAGAAGCGCCTTACTGCAAAGCGAGGGTCTCAGAAGCGCCTTACTGCAAAGCGAGGGTCTCAGAAGCGCGTTACTGCAAAGCGAGGGTCTCAGAAGCGCGTTACTGCAAAGCGAGGGTCTCAGAAGCGCGTTACTGCAAAGCGAGGGTCTCAGAAGCGCCTTACTGCAAAGCGAGGGTCTCAGAAGCGCGCTAAAGCAAAGCGAGGGTCTCAGAAGCGCGCTCCTGCAAAGCGAGGGTCTCAGAAGCGCGCTCCTGCAAAGAGAGGGTCTCAGAAGCGCGTAACTGCAAAGCGAGGGTCTCAGAAGCGCGCTACTGCAAAGAGAGGGTCTCAGAAGCGCCTTACTGCAAAGCGAGGGTCTCAGAAGCGCCTTACTGCAAAGCGAGGGTCTCAGAAGCGCCTTACTGCAAAGCGAGGGTCTCAGAAGCGCCTTACTGCAAAGCGAGGGTCTCAGAAGCGCGTTACTGCAAAGCGAGGGTCTCAGAAGCGCCTTACTGCAAAGCGAGGGTCTCAGAAGCGCCTTACTGCAAAGCGAGGGTCTCAGAAGCGCCTTACTGCAAAGCGAGGGTCTCAGAAGCGCGTTACTGCAAAGCGAGGGTCTCAGAAGCGCCTTACTGCAAAGCGAGGGTCTCAGAAGCGCCTTACTGCAAAGCGAGGGTCTCAGAAACGCCTTACTGCAAAGCGAGGGTCTCAGAAGCGCCTTACTGCAAAGCGAGGGTCTCAGAAGCGCCTTACTGCAAAGCGAGGGTCTCAGAAGCGGCTTACTGCAAAGCGAGGGTCTCAGAAGCGCCTTACTGCAAAGCGAGGGTCTCAGAAGCGCGTTACTGCAAAGCGAGGGTCTCAGAAGCACGTTACTGCAAAGCGAGGGTCTCAGAAGCGCCTTACTGCAAAGCGAGGGTCTCAGAAGCGCCTTACTGCAAAGCGAGGGTCTCAGAAGCGCCTTACTGCAAAGCGAGGGTCTCAGAAGCGCGTTACTGCAAAGCGAGGGTCTCAGAAGCGCCTTACTGCAAAGCGAGGGTCTCAGAAGCGCCTTACTGCAAAGCGAGGGTCTCAGAAGCGCCTTACTGCAAAGCGAGGGTCTCAGAAGCGCCTTACTGCAAAGCGAGGGTCTCAGAAGCGCCTTACTGCAAAGCGAGGGTCTCAGAAGCGCCTTACTGCAAAGAGAGGGTCTCAAAAGCGCCTTACGGCAAAGCGAGTGTCTCAGAAGCGCGTTACTGCAAAGTGAGGGTCTCAGAAGCGCGTTACTGCAAAGCGAGGGTCTCAGAAGCGCGTTACTGCAAAGCGAGGGTCTCAGAAGCGCGTTACTGCAAAGCGAGGGTCTCAGAAGCGCCTTACTGCAAAGCGAGGGTCTCAGAAGCGCGCTAAAGCAAAGCGAGGGTCTCAGAAGCGCGCTCCTGCAAAGCGAGGGTCTCAGAAGCGCGCTCCTGCAAAGAGAGGGTCTCAGAAGCGCGTAACTGCAAAGCGAGGGTCTCAGAAGCGCGCTACTGCAAAGAGAGGGTCTCAGAAGCGCCTTACTGCAAAGCGAGGGTCTCAGAAGCGCCTTACTGCAAAGCGAGGGTCTCAGAAGCGCCTTACTGCAAAGCGAGGGTCTCAGAAGCGCCTTACTGCAAAGCGAGGGTCTCAGAAGCGCGTTACTGCAAAGCGAGGGTCTCAGAAGCGCCTTACTGCAAAGCGAGGGTCTCAGAAGCGCCTTACTGCAAAGCGAGGGTCTCAGAAACGCCTTACTGCAAAGCGAGGGTCTCAGAAGCGCCTTACTGCAAAGCGAGGGTCTCAGAAGCGCCTTACTGCAAAGCGAGGGTCTCAGAAGCGCCTTACTGCAAAGCGAGGGTCTCAGAAGCGCCTTACTGCAAAGCGAGGGTCTCAGAAGCGCCTTACTGCAAAGCGAGGGTCTCAGAAGCGCGTTACTGCAAAGCGAGGGTCTCAGAAGCACGTTACTGCAAAGCGAGGGTCTCAGAAGCGCCTTACTGCAAAGCGAGGGTCTCAGAAGCGCCTTACTGCAAAGCGAGGGTCTCAGAAGCGCCTTACTGCAAAGCGAGGGTCTCAGAAGCGCGTTACTGCAAAGCGAGGGTCTCAGAAGCGCCTTACTGCAAAGCGAGGGTCTCAGAAGCGCCTTACTGCAAAGCGAGGGTCTCAGAAGCGCCTTACTGCAAAGCGAGGGTCTCAGAAGCGCCTTACTGCAAAGCGAGGGTCTCAGAAGCGCCTTACTGCAAAGCGAGGGTCTCAGAAGCGCCTTACTGCAAAGCGAGGGTCTCAGAAGCGCCTTACTGCAAAGAGAGGGTCTCAAAAGCGCCTTACGGCAAAGCGAGTGTCTCAGAAGCGCGTTACTGCAAAGTGAGGGTCTCAGAAGCGCGTTACTGCAAAGCGAGGGTCTCAGAAGCGCCTTACTGCAAAGCGAGGGTCTCAGAAACGCCTTACTGCAAAGCGAGGGTCTCAGAAGCGCCTTGCTGCAAAGCGAGGGTCTCAGAAGCGCCTAACTGCAAAGCGAGGGTCTCAGAAGCGCGCTACTGCAAAGCGAGGGTCTCAGAAGCGCGTAACTGCAAAGCGGGGGTCTCAGAAGCGCGTAACTGCAAAGTGAGGGTCTCAGAAGCGCGTTACTGCAAAGCGAGGATCTCAGAAGCGCCTTACTGCAAAGCGAGGGTCTCAGAAACGCCTTACTGCAAAGCGAGGGTCTCAGAAGCGCCTTACTGCAAAGCGAGGGTCTCAGAAGCGCCTTACTGCAAAGCGAGGGTCTCAGAAGCGCCTAACTGCAAAGCGAGGGTCTCAGAAGCGCGCTACTGCAAAGCGAGGGTCTCAGAAGCGCGTAACTGCAAAGCGAGGGTCTCAGAAGCGCGTAACTGCAAAGCGAGGGTCTCAGAAGCGCGCTACTGGAAAGCGAGGGTCTCAGAAGCGCCTTACTGCAAAGTGAGGGTCTCAGAAACGCCTTACTGCAAAGTGAGGGTCTTATGCCAAGTTTACATGTGTTTTAAATTTCAGTTACAAAAATGAGAAGGCGGCATGTGCTTTCTGTCTGAAATAAGCACTAATGAACTGCAGGCATTGAATTAAATTCAGCGCCGCTCTGTCTGCCTTCCAGGGAAGATAGTTGTGTGTGTCGATAAAATCTTTTACCAGACATGACATTGTGAGGAAGGAAAAATAGAAGAATCAGGTATAGCAATTTGGGATTCCCCCGCATGGGGTCTGAAAAAAAATCAAAGGGAAACAACAAATGGAATAGCACACAGGAAAAACTCAGGCCAGGAGATATAATGGAATAGCACACAGGAACTCAGGCCAGGAGATATAATGGTCTAGCACACAGGAACTCAGGCCAGGAGATATAATGGAATAGCACACAGGAACTCAGGCCAGGAGATATAATGGTCTAGCACACAGGAACTCAGGCCAGGAGATATAATGGAATAGCACACAGGAACTCAGGCCAGGAGATATAATGGAATAGCACACAGGAACTCAGGCCAGGAGATATAATGGTCTAGCACACAGGAAAAACTCAGGCCAGGAGATATAATGGAATAGCACACAGGAACTCAGGCCAGGAGATATAATGGAATAGCACACAGGAACTCAGGCCAGGAGATATAATGGAATAGCACACAGGAACTCAGGCCAGGAGATATAATGGTCTAGCACACAGGAACTCAGGCCAGGAGATATAATGGTCTAGCACACTGGAACTCAGGCCAGGAGATATAATGGAATAGCACACAGGAAAAACTCAGGCCAGGAGATATAATGGAATAGCACACAGGAAAAACTCAGGCCAGGAGATATAATGGAATAGCACACAGGAAAAACTCAGGCCAGGAGATATAATGGAATAGCACACAGGAACTCAGGCCAGGAGATATAATGGTCTAGCACACAGGAACTCAGGCCAGGAGATATAATGGCCTAGCACACAGGAAAAACTCAGGCCAGGAGATATAATGGAATAGCACACAGGAAAAACTCAGGGCAGGAGATATAATGGAATAGCACACAGGAACTCAGGCCAGGAGATATAATGGAATAGCACACAGGAAAAACTCAGGCCAGGAGATATAATGGAATAGCACACAGGAAAAACTCAGGCCAGGAGATATAATGGAATAGCACACAGGAAAAACTCAGGCCAGGAGATATAATGGCCTAGCACACAGGAAAAACTCAGGCCAGGAGATATAATGGCCTAGCACACAGGAACTCAGGCCAGGAGATATAATGGAATAGCACACAGGAACTCAGGCCAGGAGATATAATGGAATAGCACACAGGAACTCAGGCCAGGAGATATAATGGAATAGCACACAGGAACTCAGGCCAGGAGATATAATGGAATAGCACACAGGAACTCAGGCCAGGAGATATAATGGAATAGCACACAGGAAAAACTCAGGCCAGGAGATATAATGGAATAGCACACAGGAAAAACTCAGGCCAGGAGATATAATGGCCTAGCACATAGGAACTCAGGCCAGGAGATATAATGGAATAGCACACAGGAACTCAGGCCAGGAGATATAATGGAATAGCACACAAGAACTCAGGCCAGGGGATATAATGGAATAGCACACAGGAACTCAGGCCAGGAGATATAATGGAATAGCACACAGGAACTCAGGCCAGGAGATATAATGGTCTAGCACACAGGAACTCAGGCCAGGAGATATAATGGAATAGCACACAGGAACTCAGGCCAGGAGATATAATGGTCTAGCACACAGGAACTCAGGCCAGGAGATATAATGGTCTAGCACACAGGAACTCAGGCTAGGAGATATAATGGAATAGCACACAGGAACTCAGGCCAGGAGATATAATGGAATAGCACACAGGAAAAACTCAGGCCAGGAGATATATTGGAATAGCACACAGGAAAAACTCAGGCCAGGAGATATAATGGAATAGCACACAGGAACTCAGGCCAGGAGATCTAATGGAAAAGCACACAGGAAAAACTCAGGCCAGGAGATATAATGGAATAGCACACAGGAACTCAGGCCAGGAGATATAATGGTCTAGCACACAGGAACTCAGGCCAGGAGATATAATGGAATAGCACACAGGAAAAACTCAGGCCAGGAGATATAATGGAATAGCACACAGGAACTCAGGCCAGGAGATATAATGGCATAGCACACAGGAACTCAGGCCAGGAAATATAATGGAATAGCACACAGGAACTCAGGCCAGGAAATATAATGGAATAGCACACAGGAACTCAGGCCAGGAGATATAATGGAATAGCACACAGGAACTCAGGCCAGGAGATATAATGGAATAGCACACAGGAACTCAGGCCAGGAGATATAATGGAATAGCTCACAGGAAGTCAGGCCAGGAGATATAATGGAATAGCTCACAGGAAAAACTCAGGCCAGGAGATATAATGGAATAGCACACAGGAACTCAGGCCAGGAGATATAATGGAATAGCACACAGGAACTCAGGCCAGGAGATATAATGGAATAGCACACAGGAACTCAGGCCAGGAGATATAATGGCATAGCACACAGGAACTCAGGCCAGGAGATATAATGGTCTAGCACACAGGAACTCAGGCCAGGAGATATAATGGAATAGCACACAGGAACTCAGGCCAGGAGATATAATGGCATAGCACACAGGAAAAACTCAGGCCAGGAGATATAATGGCCTAGCACACAGGAAAAAGCAATCAAGTAACAAAAAGTGTCATTTAATGACAAAGTAGCCGTAACAGCATCCAACGTTTCGGTGCAACAGGCACCTTCATCAGGGATACTGATAGTGACACCAAAAAAGACTTAAAAAGTGTCCACAAGCGATAACCCACCACCCACCTCCCTCCTGATGTGATGTCTCGCAGCTGTGCAAGCAGAGGCTGCCGCCAGTCACTGCGATGGATTCCAAGGAGTGGTGACGTCACCGCGCAGGTCACCCTGAGGGAAGCGTCACCACGGTGGTCCACGGAGGACGCAGTAGCCAGAGACGCGTCAGGTACGCGGGGCATCACCATGCCGACGCCCCTACAACAGTCAGGTTCCGGCTGAAGGCAAGATCGAGTGTGGAGGACCCTCAAAGCGCGAGGGGCGGACAAATGGAAGGGACCAAGATGACAGACTCGCACAACATAAATAGCCACCAATAGGTGTGCAAGACTGACATATTTTCTCCGAATTCAAAAGGAAATCAAACTCAACGAATATTTGAGTCACCCACGACTTGCAGAAGACATAAGTCCAGAAGATATCCAGCAACACATCAGAGAACTCGCTGAAGTAAGTGTGGCCTCCGTATGACGCTCAGCGAGACCAAAGGGGTCAACAGATGTGTCACCTCTACAGAGATCGAAAGAAATGGAATAGAACTAGAAGAAGTTGAAGACCATGTCTACCTTGGCCGGCAAGTGACAATCTGTGGGAACCTTTCTAATTAAATGAATAGGAGGATGAAGATGGGATCGAGGCATTTTGAAGAAACAAGACAATCTTTCAAGGAAACCTTTCACAGTGCCTCAAGGAGTTCGTTTTCGACCCGTGTATTCTGCCCGTGTATACGTACGGATGTGAAACTTGGACACGAAATGCAAAGTGAATTCAGAAGCTTCAAACACAAAGAAGTATGGAGAGATACATGCTGGGGAATCCCCGGAGAGACAGGAACATGAATGAATGGGTTCCAAACCAAACAAGTCCGAGACATCATCACAAGGGGTTTAGAAATTAAAATGTCGGTGGGTCGCAAGATGGACTCCTCAACTGGATTCCTATAGAGATCAAAGATCAAAACGCCGCCAAAAAGTGAGATGGGAGGATGGGATGAGATGATGTGTTGGAACAACGTGGAAAAGAGAGGCTGTAAACGCAGCACCTGGGAGATCATTGGGGAGGCTTAATCCAGCAGTGGGGAGACACGGGCAGGAGAGAATGGGATGAGACAATGTGTGGGAGCAACGTGGAGAAGAGAGGCTGTAACCGCAGGACCTGGGAGGTCATTGGGGAGGCTTCATCCAGCAGTGGGGTGACACAAATACACACACAGGATTGGGAAGGGAACAGCAGAACTGGATCAGTACCGGTGTGCCGTAGCCCGCACTGTGGACGAAGCCTAAGGCCGCGTATATAGTGCCCGCGACGGGGCGACGGCGCCCAAAAACAAATGCATTGCGACAAAGCGAATTTTGGTTACTGGCAATATTTGATTTTTCAAGGTATGTCACCTCATGTGACAGCCCCTGAACCAATCAAATGCCAGTACGCCCGCAAAGTGAAATATACCTTTCGCTAGCGACGACAGGTGTATACGCGCGGCCTAAGGCTGGCGCCATAGTGCCGCAGACCGTGGGGAGGTGTCCGCATGCTGAGCGATCAGACTGCCTTAAGGCAGTGATCGCGTCCATGGGCGTGCGGGCGTTGCGCAAGAAATCAGTTGAAACTAATTTCTTGGCGCAACAGGCCGGTCACGTAAGCGGTTCGCCTAATGATGGCGAACCAGCTCCGTGACGCAACTAGGCACGCCCCGCACGGCGTCACTACCAGCTACAAAAACGCACCCGCTTCACGCGGGTGACGTCCCTGGCGAAGGTACCATGGCTCCAGCCTAAGGCCCCAGTGCGCGCGACGAGGTGCCAGGCGGCGCTCGTTACCCGAGTAGGCGTGACCTGGTGGACTCCAGGTAACTCATGATGGGGAGGCGTCGCGGGGTGATGTCACACGGCTGGTTCGCCCTCATTGGCTGAACCGACCCGCCGTGACCAGCGTTCCGTCGCCACAAGAAAAGACTAAATCCTTGTCCTTCCAAAAACGTGGTCGCGCATCGCGATCTGTACACGCGCGTGCAGGCAGCTACTAAGCCCGGCACCATAGGGGAGCGGATCTTGTTCCCGCCGCGCACGTCGTAGCATGCGCAGCAGCTAACACTGGGGCCGTAGCCTTACAGATATAGCATTCTGGGCAGGCATTGGTTCTTTTAAATGAATCCCCCGCACTTTTCTGCATCGTCCGGTTGAAAAAATTACGGGAAAGGCGACGTTTTTTTATTATTATTATTATTATTATTTTTTTTAAGAGATCCGCCCTTAAAAACAAAGGGTACAGATTTCTCCAGAAAAAGGAAATTAATGGAGGATTTGACAGTGAAATCAGGAGAGGAATTTGAAATGTTTTGAGACGAGCTGGTCCCTCTGAAAGTGAAGAGCTTACGTTTGGGGTTTCTGCTGCTCCGACCTATGCAGATTGTAATAAATGTGGTGGGAAATATTATGTATTTTAATCAACCAATCTGGTGCTTCAGGGGTTCATGTAGCTACCAGTTGTTTTAAAAAAAAATACAATATATGGGGATTGTGCCGAGACTTTCCCTGGGTCTGTGCAGACCTACAAAGTGGACTAAATTGGGGGGGGAGGGGGGGCTGTCACTAAAAGTGACCCGTGTCATTTAGTGGGCAATATACGATGGCCTCAAAGAAAACGAAACGTCCTTGAATGATTACTGGTGTGTCCCAGAGAGAGAGGGGACACGGGTCACACCTTAGCTGGAGGACTTTATTAAACATGAGAATATCATGTGATGTCATCTACTGTGCATAATAAGGGTTACATGCGTGTGATCGGTACGCACGCACGCACGCACACGCACACACGCACACACGGGTAAGAGGGGCCAAGGACAGATAGCCATTTGTCACTCAAATTTAGGAGCAAGACGGTCAAAATGAGTTACATCTGTCATAATCGCCAGAATCTATTGATATGACTCGCGTGTCGAAGTGTTAGAGAAAGGGAGTTGTGAGCGCGTTTATATATGGAGTCAAGACTTTTTAAACATCAAAAGAGGTTTTTTCCCCTCTGTTGTAAAACCGTCAACCTAGCAGCTTTATAGGGATCTCTGTTTTATCCTGTTATTTTAAGAAACTGTTCCGCATTTACTGTAATTCTATGTTCTTGTAATTATCTTTTTCTGTAATCTGAAGCACTGTATCTTTATATATATTAAACAATTCTTTAATAAGTGATGCTTTGGGCTCTGCATGAACTGTTGCACACTCTGGAGTATTTACATTTTCGGACACATTTTGCTACAACAGATGTGTGTGTTAAAGTGCATAGTTTTTTCTATAATAAAACAGGGACCAGGGATCCTGGCAGATATATTAATTTTACATCTTTTATTTGCATATTATCACCTCCGGTGGTGGCAGTGTATAGATATGATTGCAATTGAGTAAGGGGTTAATATTAACTAATTGAAAGTACCTTATGGGGTGTAAAGGTGAGTTGGTTAGAGTAGCCGTGTGTATTAACCCTGGTTGCATGTCTAAGTCACGTGCTCACGTGGGTGCTCTCCGTGACAGGTGGTATATGGGGACGGATTGAGGGGACACATCATTCATTTGAGGGAACTTTGCGAAGGTGAAAAGTGGGCCAGCTGGAGAGCAGAGTATTACCCCTTGTCCCGTACGCAGTTCACGTGCTCAGAGGTGTGCCCTACGTGACAGATAGATGTTATTTGCTTTATGTGGGCGCAGTTACAATGTACACAGGAAACCTGAACAAACACCCGATTATCACTAAAAGTAAACACAGATCTGATGGAAGCTCCCCGGCCCACGAGTGCCTTAAAGCCGTGGCAGTGAAAAGCGTCAAGGACTCGGTCTCCTGCTGAGGCTGCGGCCATAGTAAGAGCTACGGCCCGAGCGACGTCGCTCGCTCTGAAAACAGAAGGCAGGAAGGCATTGCTCATGTCCATAGACCGCGCGCGCACGTGAGCGCCGAGACGGCCGATGCGCGGTCAGACAAACTTGTACTTCAGCCAATGAGGGCGAACCGCTCACGTGACGTCACCGACACGCCCCCCCCATCACTCAACCTTGCAGGCCACAGATCGCTTTAATGACAGGCGCGCGTGACGTTACACGCTCGGTCGCGAGCGCCTATTATAGTCCTGGCCTTACACCCCACAACGATTCAGGGGAAGGAGAAACAATGTAAGGGATAATCATTACCCATTTTATACACACACACACCGCGATACGTGGGAGAGCAGTTGATCGACAGAGAGACAAAGACATATCTTCAGCCCTTGTCTCCCCACTGCTGGATGAAGCCTCCCCAATGATCTTCCCTAAAACAGGGATTCCTAAGAGGGACTTCTCTCTCTCCCCCTGCGGGATAAAAGGCAGACAGGCGGGAGTCGGCGGCCGCGTGAGCCCGGAGCCTGTGTCATCATTTCTGGCAGCGCAGGAGGAAATTAATAAATCCATAAAACCAACATCTCATCACAGCCGAGACAATGCAAAATATAAATAATATATACACACAGAACGGCAACAAAGATTTTTAGGGTCAGTCCCGCCAAGGACCAACATGAACTAGCTCCAGCAATGTGTAACAGGTCAAAACCAAGTCAGCAATAAAAGAAATCAGTTTCAACACGTCCCTGTCATTAGGTCACTTTGCCCCTACGTGGGACTGTCCCTTTATCCCATTAAACACGCCCCTGTCATTAGGTCACTTTGCCCCTACGTGGGACTGACCCCTTAACCCATTAAACACGTCCCTGTCATTAGGTCACTTTGCTCCTACGTGGGACTGACCCTTTATCCCATTAAACACGCCCCTGTCATTAGGTCACTTTGCTCCTACGTGGGACTGACCCTTTAACCCATTAAACACGTCCCTGTCATTAGGTCACTTTGCCCTTACGTGGGACTGTCCCTTTATCCCATTAAACACGTCCCTGTCATTAGGTCACTTTGCCCCTACGTGGGACTGTCCCTTTATCGCATTAAACACGTTACTGTCATTAGGTCACTTTGCCCCTACGTGGGAGTGACCCTTGAACCCATTAAACACGTCCCTGTCATTAGGTCACTTTGCCCCTACGTGGGACTGTCCCTTTATCCCATTAAACACGTTACTGTCATTAGGTCACTTTGCCCCTACGTGGGACTGACTTTTTAACCCATTAAACACGTCCCTGTCATTAGGTCACTTTGCCACTACGTGGGACTGACTTTTTAACCCATTAAACACGTCCCTGTCATTAGGTAACTTTGCCCCTACGTGGGACGGACCCATTAACCCATTAAACACGTCCCTGTCATTAGGTCCCTTTGCTGCTATGTGGGCCCTATTGTGCAAGTATTCAGCACTGGAACAGCTTGCCTTAACATATTTTTACGATCCTTAAGATAATAAACCGCTTTTTCCAAAAGTGGGAGCAACTTAAACGAAATAAATCCTTCACGCTCCCTGGGGGCTCCCTAAAAACACACCCCTACCAAAGTGGGCTCCCTCACGACACATTTACCGAGCCGACACTATAACCTCAGTTCCCAGAAACCTAGAACTCCGGGATCTCTCGCTAGCGTTCTTGGAAGCGCAAGCTCTTGAGACAGCAGTGTGTAAGGTAGAAGGACGGGATTATGGTTTTCGGATTTACCTGGAGGACTCCACGCTGAAGCTTCCCCCGTCCAGCAGCCGGATCTTACAGAACAGGATCCCATTAACGAAGGGGACAGAGGAGAGCTCGTCCAGCTCAAAGTCCACCCGGAACTTAAACTTCTTCTTCCTCATCATCATGAAAGCCATAAGCTGGGGTCCGGGGGGTGATAGGACCTTAATAGGGTCACTGGTAATGTAGGGTGTCAGGGTAGAGAGGAGGAGAGGATGTTACAGGGTGAATAGGGAATTTAGGGTGTTCAATGAATAAAGATTCCTCCGTTCCTCTTCTCCTCTCTTATCCCACCTTCCCGTTGGAGAATTCCCCTGCTGATATCATTTTAAAACTCCCCTCTGATTTCGTCCCGTTAAAACGTCTTGCCCTCCGGCGTGCGGATATTGTCCTTGGGATTAAGTTCTAAATACTTTCTCCTTGATTACCTGGATCCCATCACGGAGAAAGTTTGTACCGCAGAATTCCCCAATTCATTGGGATTCCGTTCCTCTTGGCCCGCCCGTTAAATAGGATTTTACACGGGCGATATTCCTCTACGTCTGCAGTGTGCGGTGATCCCGTGTTCCTCTGGGATCTGTTATATAATACAGGAAACAATTCCTAGATCCCTCCCTGCCTATAGTGCCCAGTAATCCCTTGTTCCTCTGGGGTACAATTCCTAGATCCCTCCCTGCCTATAGTGCCCAGTAATCCCTTGTTCCTCTGGGGTACAATTCCTAGATCCCTCCCTGCCTATAGTGCCCAGTAATCCCTTGTTCCTCTGGGGTACAATTCCTAGATCCCTCCCTGCCTATAGTGCCCAGTAATCCCTTGTTCCTCTGGGGTACAATTCCTAGATCCCTCCCTGCCTATAGTGCCCAGTAATCCCTTGTTCCTCTGGGTACAATTCCTAGATCCCTTCCGCCTGCTGTGTCCAGTAATTCAGTTGAATGGTATTTAATACCGGATAATATCCTCTTATTCCTCTTTCTTGGTGTTTTCGCCGTCACCGGGTATACAGCTCCTCTTCCCTCCTTCAACAACAACAACAATAATATTGATTAATTACAATTCCTTCTACCCCAGCTCCCAATGTCTTTGGCTAATATGATTTTTTACGGATCAGAATCACGCCTTCGTTCTGATCATTTTCTCGCTCCCTCTCACCAACAATACCTTTCCCCCGACCCTCAGAATAAGATAGGTCAGTTTCCCGAATCCTCCCTCTCCTGGTTAAATAGAAGTGTGTGTGTGTGTGTGTGTGTGTGTGTGTGTGTGTGTGTGTGTGTGTTCTGGGCAGCAGAAAAATGACACCTCAGCCCCAGTCAAAGTCCCATGAACACCAAAATATTAGTATTTCAATAATCCCCATTGTTGTATTGTGTGAATAATATAATGTATATTAATTACAGAGAAACAGTGTCTGACACACACACACACACACACACACACACACACACACACACACACACACACACACACACACACAGTGTCCCATACACACACACACACACACACACACACACACACACACACAGTGTCACATACACACACACACAGTCACACAGTGTCACACACACAGTGTCACACACACAGTGTCACACACACACACACACACACACACACACTGTCACACACACACACACACACACAGTGTCACACACAGTGTCACACACAGTGTCACACACACACACACAGTGTCACACACACACAGTGTCACACACACACACACAGTGTCACACACACACATACACAATATCACATACACACAGTCATACACAACCGTGACACACACACACAGAGTGTCTCACACACCGTGTCACACACACACAGTGTCATGTACACACAGTGTCACATACATACACACACACAGTGTCACATACACAGTGTCTCACACACACAGTGTCACATACACACACACAGTGTCACATACACACACCCATACACACACAGTGTCTCACACACACAGTGTCACATACACACACACAGTGTCACATACACACACACACAGTGACACACACACACAGTGACACACACACACAGTGTCACACACACACAGTGTCACACACACACACACACACACACACACACACACACACACACACACACACACACACACACACACACACACACCCTTATGTGTGTATTCTACTCCTGGGCGCTATATAGGATGTATATTTAGAGGTACCCGCCTGGTCGCTATATACAGTGTGTCTCCCCCGCTCTGCGCAGCTCCCTGTATCCGTGTCCCGTCCGCAGCGCACTCCAAGCCCTTCTGTCCTGTCCGGTCTGCCGTACCTGTCTGCATGTCCAGTCCCGCTTCCCGTACCTGTCTGCGTGTCAGCGGGAGGTGCCCAGTTCACTACAAGCAGGGACATAGCGCCTCTGGTGGGAATTAGCGCGCACTGCAGGGGATACAGATGCATATACACAACGCCTCTAGTGGGGAGCAGCGCTCACTGCAGGGGATACAGATGTATGTACACAGTGCCTCTAGTGGGCAAAGCATGTACAGGCTGCAGAAAGATACAGATATGTATGTATAGTACTGTACAGTATATATGTATATCTTTATTTATATCACTGTTCTTAGCGCTTTACAAAGACAACACAGTACAGGGAATTATAATACAATAAGCGCAACAAAGTCAGACTAGGAAAGGAAATCTCCATATATATCTCAAATGGAAATATAACTGTTTGCTCATCTGCATGTCTTAGACAGGTCTGCAGCCCCGCCTTTCACCATTATCACCCAGCACACAGCACTTCCACTGCAGCAAGGGATTCTGGGAAATGACATGCAAATGAGCACACAGTGTCACCCTTTGCTTCAAAAAAAATATATATACATTTATATAGTCAAAAAGCTCAAACAATTCAGGTACTCGCAGGACTTGAAAAAAAATGCAAAATAGAAATGTATTTAATCAACGTTACTAAATCCATAAGCCTTTCACAGACTGCACTTCTAATAATGCAC
>NC_134492.1:59667738-59687993 GCF_040206685.1 Ascaphus truei | reverse complement strand
ACACAGTGTCACATACACAGTGTCACACACACACACACACACACACAGTGTCACACACACACACACACACACACACAGTGTCACACACACACACACACAGTGTCACACACAGTGTCACACACAGTGTCACACACAGTGTCACACACACACACACACACACACACAGTGTCACACACACACACAGTGTCACACACAGTGTCACACACACACACACACAGTGTCACACACACACATACACAATATCACATACACACAGTCATACACAACCGTGACACACACACACAGAGTGTCTCACACACCGTGTCACACACACACAGTGTCATGTACACACAGTGTCACATACATACACACACACACACACACACACACAGTGTCACATACACAGTGTCTCACACACACAGTGTCACATACACACACACAGTGTCACATACACACACCCATACACACACAGTGTCTCACACACACAGTGTCACATACACACACACAGTGTCACATACACACACACACAGTGACACACACACACAGTGACACACACACACAGTGTCACATACACAGTGTCACACACACACACACACACACACACACACACACACACACACACACACACACACACACCCTTATGTGTGTATTCTACTCCTGGGCGCTATATAGGATGTATATTTAGAGGTACCCGCCTGGTCGCTATATACAGTGTGTCTCCCCCGCTCTGCGCAGCTCCCTGTATCCGTGTCCCGTCCGCAGCGCACTCCAAGCCCTTCTGTCCTGTCCGAGCTGCCGTACCTGTCTGCATGTCCAGTCCCGCTTCCCGTACCTGTCTGCGTGTCAGCGGGAGGTGCCCAGTTCACTACAAGCAGGGACATAGCGCCTCTGGTGGGAATTAGCGCGCACTGCAGGGGATACAGATGCATATACACAACGCCTCTAGTGGGGAGCAGCGCTCACTGCAGGGGATACAGATGTATGTACACAGTGCCTCTAGTGGGCAAAGCATGTACAGGCTGCAGAAAGATACAGATATGTATGTATAGTACTGTACAGTATATATGTATATCTTTATTTATATAGCGCCCTCACTGTTCTTAGCGCTTTACAAAGACAACACAGTACAGGGAATTATAATACAATAAGCGCAACAAAGTCAGACTAGGAAAGGAAATCTCCATATATATCTCAAATGGAAATATAACTGTTTGCTCATTTGCATGTCTTAGACAGGTCTGCAGCCCCGCCTTTCACCATTATCACCCAGCACACAGCACTTCCACTGCAGCAAGGGATTCTGGGAAATGACATGCAAATGAGCATACAGTGCCACCCTTTGCTTCAAAAAAAATATATATACATTTATATAGTCAAAAAGCTCAAACAATTCAGGTACTCGCAGGACTTGAAAAAAAATGCAAAATAGAAATGTATTTAATCAACGTTACTAAATCCATAAGCCTTTCACAGACTGCACTTCTAATAATGCACTTTATACTCCTACCAGCTTTCTACCCCCCTCCCCCCCCACTGAGATTGTAGCAGGTCAGAGTCTCCGCGAGCCTTATGAGGTCATTTCCCTGCTGCGCTTACTCCCTTTGCCGTTTATTATAACAGGCGTACAGCGCCGAGCATATGGTCGGACACATTAATGCCGACAGAGCTCGGAACAGGCCAGGACAACAGCAAGAATATAGCCGAATACCTCCCCCTTCCTCCCTCCCAGACATGCTCCAAAGACAGAGAGCCCTCCCCCTCCTCCCCTCCCCCCCTCCTCCCCCCCTCCCCCCCCCCTCCTCCCCCCCTCCTCCCCCCCTCCTCCCCCCCCCCCTCCCCCCCTCCTCCCTCCCCTCCCCCCCCCCCTCCTCCCTCCCCTCCTCCCCCCCCCTCCTCCCCTCTCCTCCCTCCTCCCCTCTCCTCCTCCCCTCTCCTCCTCCCCCCTCCTCCTCTCTCTCCTCTCCCCTCCTCCCCCTCTCCTCCCCCCCCTCCTCCCCCTCTCCTCCCCCCCCCTCCTCCCCCTCTCTCTCCTCTCCCCTCCTCCCCCCTCTCCTCCCCCCCCTCCTCCCCCTCTCCTCCCCCCCCCTCCTCCCCCTCTCCTCCCCCCCCCTCCTCCCCCTCTCCTCCCCCCCCTCTCCTCCCCCCTTCCTCCCCACCCCCCCCCTCTCCTCCCCCCTTCCCCCCCCTCCTCCCCCCATCTCCTCCCACCTCCCCCATCTCCTCCCTCCACCCCCTCACCCCCCACCCCCCCCACACCTCCCCCCACTCCTCCCCCCCTCTCCTCCCTCCACCCCCCTTCCTCCCCATCTCCTCCCTCCACCCCCTCCTCCCTCCCCCTCCCCCCCCCATCTCCCCCTCCTCCCCCCCCCCACTCCCCCTCCTCCCCCCCCTTTCCCCCTCCACCCCCCCTTTCCCCCACCTCCTCCTCCCCCCCCTTTCCCCCTCCTCCCCCCCTTTCCCCCCTCTCCCTCCCCCCCCCTTTCCCCTTCCTCCCCCCCCCTTCCCCTTCCTCCCCCCCTTCCCCTTTCCCCTTCCTCCCCCCCCTTTCCCCCTCCACCCCCCCTTTCCCCACCTCCCCCCCCTTCCCCCTCCTCCCCTCTCCCCCTCCTCCCCCCCTTCCCCCTCCTCCCCCCCCTTTCCCCTCCTCCCCCCCATTCCCCCTCCTCCCCCCCCTTTCCCCCTCCTCCCCCCCTTCCCCCTCCTCCCCCCCCTTTCCCCTCCTCCCCCCCTTCCCCCTCCACCCCCCCCTTCCCCCACCACCCCCCCTTCCCCCTCCTCCCCCCCCTTCCCCCTCTCACCCCCACCCCCTCCCCCCCCCCACCCCCCCCCCCACCCCCCCCCCCCACCACCCCCCCTCCACCCCCCCCTCCCCCATCTCCCTCTCACCCCCTCCCCTCCCTCCCTCTCCCCCCCCTCTCCCCCACTCCTCCCTCCTCCCCTCCCTCCCTCCACCCCCCTCCCTCTCCCCCTCCCCCCCCTCCCACTCCCCCTCCCCCCCTCCCTCCCTCCTCCCCCCTCTCCCTCTCACCCCCCCCTCCCACCCTCTCCCCCCCCCCCACCCCCACCCCCCACCTCCCCACCCTCCCCCCTCCCCCCTCCCTCCCCCCCCACCCTCCCACCCTCCCCCCCTCTCCTCCCCCCTCTCCTCCCTCCTCTCCCCCCCTCTCCCCCTCTCCTCCCTCCTCCCCACCCTCCCTCCTCCCCCCTCTCCTCCCTCCTCCCCTCTCTCCTCCCTCCCTCCTCCCCCCTCTCCTCCTCTCCTCCCCCCTCTCCCCCCTCCTCCCCCCCTCCTCCCCCCCTCCTCCCCCCCTCTCCTCCCCCCCTCCTCCCCCCCTCCTCCCCCCCTCCTCCCCCCCCTCTCCTCCCCCCCTCTCCCCCCCCTCTCCTCCCCCTCTCTCCCCCCCCACTCCTCCCCCCCTCTCCCCCCCCCTCTCCTCCCCCCCTCCTCCCCCTCTCCTCCCCCCCCTCCTCCCCCCCCTCTCCTCCCCCTCTCCTCCCCCTCTCCTCCCCCCCCTCCTCCCCCCCCTCTCCTCCCCCCTCCTCCCCCCCCTCTCCTCCCCCCCTCCTCCCCCCCCCCTCTCCTCCCCCCCTCCTCCCCCCCCCTCTCCTCCCCCCCTCCTCCCCCCCCTCTCCTCCCCCCCTCCTCCCCCCCCTCTCCTCCCCCCCCTCTCCTCCCCCCCTCTCCTCCCCCCCTCCTCCCCCCCTCCTCCCCCCCCCTCTCCTCCCCCCCTCCTCCCCCCCCTCTCCTCCCCCCCCCCCCACTCCCCCCCCTCTCCTCCCCCCCTCCTCCCCCCCCCTCTCCTCCCCCCCCCCCCTCCTCCCCCCCCTCTCCTCCCCCCCTCCTCCCCCCCCTCTCCTCCCCCCCCTCTCCTCCCCCCCCCCTCCTCCCCCCCCCTCCTCCTCCCCCCCTCCTCCCCCTCTCCTCCCCCCCCTCCTCCCCCCCCCCCTCCTCCCCCCCTCTCCTCCCCCCCCCTCTCCTCCCCCCCCTCCTCCCCCCCTCTCCTCCCCCCCCTCCTCCCCCCTCTCCTCCCCCCCCTCCTCCCCCCCCTCTCCTCCCCCCCCTCTCCTCCCCCCCCTCTCCTCCCCCCCCTCTCCTCCCCCCCCTCTCCTCCCCCCCCTCTCCTCTCCTCCTTCCCCTCTCCTCCTTCCCTCCCCTCCTCTCCTCCTTCCCTCCCCTCCTCTCCTCCTTCCCTCCCCTCCTCTCCTCCTTCCCTCCTTCTTCCCTCCTTCTTCCCTCCCCTCCCTCCTCTCCTCCTTCCCTCCCCTCCTCCTTCCCTCCCCTCCCTCCTCCCCTCCCCTCCCTCCTCCCCTCCCTCCTCTCCTCCTTCCCTCCTCTCCCTCCTCTCCTCCTTCCCTCCTCTCCTTCCCTCCCCTCCTCCTTCCCTCCCCTCCTCCTTCCCTCCCCCCTCCTTCCCTCCCCTCCCTCCTCCCCTCCCCTCCCTCCTCCTTCCCTCCCCCCTCCTTCCCTCCCCTCCCTCCTCCTTCCCTCCCCTCCCTCCTCCTTCCCTCCCTCCCCTCCTTCCCTCCCCTCCCTCCCTCCCTCCCCTCCCTCCCTCCCTCCCCTCCCCTCCTTCCCTCCCCTCCCCTCCTTCCCTCCCCTCCCTCCTCCCTCCCCTCCCTCCTCCTTCCCTCCCCTCCCTCCTCCTTCCCTCCCCTCCCTCCTCCTTCCCTCCCCTCCCTCCCTCCCTCCTCTCCTCCTTCCTCTCCTCCTTCCCTCCCTCCTCTCCTCCTTCCCTCCCTCCTCCTCTCCTTCCCTCCCTCCTCCTTCCCTCCCTCCTCCTCCTCCTTCCCTCCCTCCTCCTCCTCCTTCCCTCCCTCCTCCTCCTTCCCTCCCTCCTCCTCCTCCTCCTTCCCTCCTCCTCCTCCTTCCCTCCTCCCCTCCTCCTCTCCCCCCCCCTCCTCCTCTCCTCCCCCCCTCCTCCTCTCCTCCCCTCCCCCCCTCCTCCTCTCCTCCCCTCCTCCCCTCCTCCCCTCCTCCCCTCCTCCCCTCCTCCCCCTCCTCTCCCTCCCCTCCCCTCCTCCCCTCCCCTCCTCCTCCCCTCCTCCTCTCCTCCTCTCCTCCCCTCCTCCCCTCCTCCTCTCCTCCTCTCCTCCTTCCCTCCTTCCCTCCTTCCCGCCTGCTTCCCGCCTCCCTGGGCGGTGTCCTGCAAGTTGCCGTTCTGCATTTTTGTGCCTTAAAGTTGTCTTCCTTATCCGCCCCCTCCCTCCTGCCTCCGCCGCCTGACCTCCGGGAGAATCTTTGCACACAGCACGTTTATATTTATGCGCCCGTGTGCTGATACGCTGAAGCCTTCCTCGCTGCCGGAGCAGTATTTCCCGCAGGGTTTCCCCCCCCTCCCTCCGGTTCTCCCCCTCCCTCCGGTTCTCCCCCCCCCTCCCTCGGGATGTTGGGATGGGCGCGGGGTCTGGTGGTCGGTGCGGCGGCCTGCGAGGGGTCGGACCCCCGCGCCCGGTACGCCGAGCTCTTCAGCAAACTGGACGTGAACAAAGATGGGAAGGTGGACATCCTGGAGCTGCAGATCGGGCTGCAGGCCATGGGCATGGCGGTGGGGAAGGGCGCGGAGCAGGTGAGGGTGACCCGGATCCCCCAAACGGTACTCTGTGGGGTGGGGGTATGGCGCGGAGCAGGTGAGGGTGACCCGTGTCCCAAATGTTATTCGGGTGAGAGGGGGAAGGGGTTATTTATTATCCTCTTTCTTGTTCCCTCTGCTGCCCTCTCCTGGGGTTCTAAGGGGTTAATAGATTAAGTTCCACACATATATATATTATATATCATACAGACACAGGCCAGATAACACTCGCCAACGTGGAATTGAAGACGAAATACAGAATATTAGCAATGTGGAACATATACATACATACATACATACGCACACACTCACACACACTCGGTGTCTCCGTGTGTGCGTGTGTATCTCTCTCTGTGTGTGTGTGTCTCTCTCTGTGTGTCTGTGTGTGTCTCTCTCTCCCCCTCTCTCTCTCTCGTTCTCTCCCTCTCTCCCCCTCTCTCTCTCGTTCTCTCCCTCTCTCGTTCTCTCCCTCTCTCGTTCTCTCCCTCTCTCGTTCTCTCCCTCTCTCGTTCTCTCCCTCTCTCGTTCTCTCCCTCTCTCGTTCTCTCCCTCTCTCGTGTTCTCTCTCTCTCGTGTTCTCTCTCTCTCGTGTTCTCTCTCTCTCGTGTTCTCTCTCTCTCGTGTTCTCTCTCTCTCGTGTTCTCTCTCTCTCGTGTTCTCTCTCTCTTCTCTCTCTCGTTCTCTCTCTTCTCCCTCTCCCCTCTGTAATGTGCTCCTTAGATTGAAACCCCCCCCCCCCCCAGTACCTCTGTTTTCCTTGTATAAAACATGAATCCAGCGGATCAGCTGCTTCTGTTTATCTGCCATATTAACAACGCCTTCAAAGAACAGAACAAGCAGAACCAGTCCCCGGCTTTCAAGTGACTGACCGTCAATATAATAATAATTTATTCATAATAAAAGATATTGGATAAAGATGGTAAAACCCGCCAAAGCTTTTATTTTTATTTTTGACCACGTATCTCTGGGCTACGGGTTTACCTGAAAAATCTCCGGGCGGCGTCGGTATTGGAATCTTTCCCTGCAGGGTCCCATGAAATGGCGTGCATTGCCATGACAACGGGACGCCGTGGCATTGCGTGGTGTCAAGTTACCATGACAACGGGACGCGGTGCGGTGTCACGTTGCCATGACAACGGAACATCACGCGATGCCTCGCCGCCTTCAGGCGGCCCGTTGCAATGCAACATGACACTGTATGGCGCCACGATGTCACATTTTCATGGTAACGCGGCCATTTGACATCGCGGAGCCATGTTGACTGGATCTTGCAGGGGGAGATGCCGCCGGAGAAATAAATAAAATAAATACATTTAAAAAATGACATTTAATTGCAAAAAGTCTCCGGGATAGCCTTCAATAAAAAGGGCAACCCTGTTTGTGATGTCATTGCTGATGTCATTTGTGATCTCAGGAGTGGAGTCGGGAAGGAATTTATTTTCCCCTTATGAGATATCATTGGATGATGTGACTCTGGGGTTTTTTGTTTGCCTTCCTCTGGATCAATAAGAAAGTATAGATAAAGGATAAAGTATCTGTTGTCTAAATTTCTGTTAAATGGATCATTTTAAAATGGACAAGGAGCAAAGAGTGACGCACTGCAAGTGATCATCTGCATGTCATTACCCAGAATCCCTGGCTGCAGGTGAAGCGCTGTATGCTAAGACAGGGGTGCTCAACTCCAGTCCTCAAACCCCCCCCCCCCCCCAACAGGTAAGGATATCCCTGCTTCAGCACAGGTGGCTCAATAAGAGGCTCAGTTGAAGACTGCATAATTTGTGCTGAAGCAGGGACTGATTAAGCCACTTGTGCCAAAGCTGGAATTGATTGAGCCACCTGTGCTGATGCTGGGCTATCCTAAAAACCTGACCTGTTGGGGGAATAATAGGGGTGGAGGGGAGGGGGGGTTTGATGACCGGAGTTGGGCACCCCTGTGCTAATAGATAATGGGGAAGGGCAGTATTGTATGTCTTTATTTATATAGCGCCATTAATGTACATAGCGCTACCCAGTAGTAATACATGTGGTAATCAAATAAATAATAATATAAATAACAGGTCATGGAAATAAGCGCTTCAGACATAAAAGTAACATTAAGGAACAGGAGTCCCTGCCCCGAGGAGCTTACAGTCTAATTGGTAGGTAGGGAGAACGTACAGAGACAGTAGGAGGGAGTTCTGGTAAGTGCGTCTGCAGGGGGCCAAGCTTTATGTATCGTGTTCAGAATATCCACAGTGCTATTCATATGCTTCTTTAAGCAAGTGTGTCTTAAGGTGGGTCTTAAAGGTGGATAGAGAGGGCGCTAGTCGGGTACTGAGAGGAAGGGCATTCCAGAGGTGTGGGGCAGTCAGTGAAAAAGGTTTAAGGCGGGAGAGGGCTTTAGATACAAAGGGGGTAGAAAGAAGACTTCCTTGAGAGGAACGCAAGAGTTGGGATCGTGCATAACGAGAAATTAGGGATGAGATGTAAGGAGGGGCAGAAGAGTGTAAAGCTTTAAAAGTGAGGAGGAGAATTGAGTGCGAGATTCGGGATTTGATCGGAAGCCAGGAGAGGGATTTCATGAGGGGAGATGCTGAGACAGATCTAGGAAAGAGTAGAGTGATTCTGACAGCAGCGTTTAGGATAGATTGTAGGGGAGACAGGTGAGAGGCAGGAAGGCCGGACAGCAGGAGGTTACAGTAATCAAGATGGGAGAGAATGAGGGCCTGAGTCAGAGGCTTAGCAGTCGGACAACAGAGAAACGGGCGTATCTTTGTAATATTGCTGTCACGGGAGACTCCTGTGGCGGGTAGGATCTCGGTGGCCGGAACAGCACGAGTGTAGAAGGGGTCACAAGCAGGGGTCCGAGGCAGGCAGCAGGTAGCGAAGTCAGGTACAAGCAGAGGTCCGAGGCAGGCGGCAGGTAGCGAAGTCAGGTAACAAGCAGAGGTCGGCAACAATGAGACTGGAACAGGACAGGGGAGCAAGGACAGGTCTGGGGGCAGGGACTGAGTACAGGAACAAACAGGGACAAGCCAGATTACCAGCAAGGGCGTTTACTGTAAACAGACTTCTATGGTACAGGTACAGAAAACAGATCAGGATATCAGAAGCATGTGCATTAGGAGTCTGACTTCAAGCAAGGCAAAAGCTACAGACAGGAAGCAAGCTATAAAGGACAGAGACAGGAGCAACAAGAAGACAGACAGACAGACAGAGGAACCCAGAGCCAACAGAAGGCAGCAGCACACCCAGTGGACAAGGAAGCTATGGCTAGGCAGGAGGTCTAGGCGACCCTGACATTACTCCCCCCTCTCGAGAGCGTTCTCCGGACGATCCTCCAGGCTCTTCCCGGAGGCCTTGATGAAAAGTGGACTCAAGGTGACCCACCTCTGGTGGTTTGTCAGCGGGCAGAGGGTACTCCACAGGTACATTGGTTGCTGCAAGGAACCTCCGAATGGGTGCGTTCAACCCAAAAGCAGGGACAGAGACATCAGGAATGTGGGCATCAAGGACGGGTGCAGCCTTTCCACATGAGTCATTGGGGACACAGAGTTCGTTCTCCATGGTCTCCTCTTGTGACTGCCGTTTCTTGGCATCACCCAATGAAAAACCAGCTATTTGAGTTTTCTGCTCTTGAAGCTGTCCTTCTGCACTTCTTTTCCCACTCAAAGCAGTTGTCAGTTCAGCTTTTTTGGAGTTGAGTCGCGACTCCATATCTCCCAGCTGACTCAGAGTAAAGCTTAAATATGTTGCATCTTCATTTCTGATCTGCAGCTGCCGGTACTCCTCCCGGGCATTGTACAGCTCCAGCTGCAGCCGGAC
The DNA here is from genome assembly GCF_040206685.1 of Ascaphus truei. Lineage (NCBI taxonomy): Eukaryota > Metazoa > Chordata > Amphibia > Anura > Ascaphidae > Ascaphus > Ascaphus truei. The sequence continues at coordinate 59,678,640 of NC_134492.1, read as the reverse complement.
CTTATCACGGGCTGTGTGGTCCAATAATTTGCAGGCATCGGCCATTTTGACCTCATAGCGCTGTGTCAGGCCAGCCACTTGACAGACGGGACACCTTCTCTCTCTCCTCCTTTTTGGCAAGCTGTGTCTTGAGCTCAGCGATCTGCGCCTGCAGCGCTGTGAGTTGCTGAGATGTGTGTTCAGCTGCTAGCTTTAGCTCTTCCTCCAGCGAGGCTCTGGTTATGCTCAGTGTGGCCTTCAGCTCCTCATGCTGTTCTTTGGGGACACACTGGGTACTCAAATAATTTTGCAGCATCTTTATTTAGTAGGCAGTCTGGAAACTTTCTTCCTGCAGAACTCGCTGCTTTTCTTCAGCATTCACCCATTTCTCCATGGTGTCCTGCAGATGTGTACGCAGTTCTCGCAGCTGACTCTGCACCATCTTTTCTGCTTGTGTGCGCCGCTCCAGGGAGACACGTTCTTCTTGCAGCACTCTCTCTGCATTCTGCAGTGCTGTCTGCACATCTAACTTTTCCTGGGCCAACTGTTTCTTCTCTCCTAATTCATGGAGTTTCTTATCTCCTTCACTGACTTGGACATAGAGATTCTTGCACTCTTGGGTTACAGTTTCAAACCTGATATTTAACCCTTCGAAGATTTCTCTTAATGAACATAGTTCTGTGTTGAAGTGGCAACTCTTCTCCTTAGAGGCTTCCAGCTCTGTAGTAAGCCTGTGAACCTCTTTCTGAGATGCTTCCAGTGCTGCGTCAACTTTAGCCATGAAAGTCTGGTACTGGGCAGCATCAGCGTAGGCCTTCTCCAGCTTACTTGACAAGATCAACCTGTCATTCTCCAACTGATATTTTTCTTTTTCCCAGTTACCCTCTGCTTTTTCAAGCGCTAATTGCATCCTTGACTTTTCTTCTATCAATAGCCTCTTCTCCTCTTCTGATTCATGGAGTCTTTTATCTCCTTCACTGGCTTGGACAGAGAAGTTCTTACTCATTTGGTTTATAGTTTCAAACCTACTATTTAACTCTTCGGAGGCGTCTCTCATAGAACGTATCTCTGTTTTCAAGTAGCATCTCTCCTCCCGAACGACTTCCATCTCTTTTTTGAAGTAGCAAATCTCCTCCTGGGAGACTTTAAGCTCTGTATTAAGCCTGTCAATTTCCTTCATAGAGATTTCCGGGAATTCGTTACTTTTAGAAGCGAGGCGCCGATTCTCGGCAGCATCAGCATATGCCTTCTCCAGCTCACCTGACATGACATCCAGGTCACTCTCCAACTGGTGCTTTTCTTTTTCCTGGAGAACACACTTAGCAATTACTGAGGAAAGACAGCTATGTAGTGCAGCGTTGGCTTCTTGCTCCTTATCTAAACGTCCATAAAGACAATCGCTTTCTGTGCAGCTTGAGGCGTCTGAGTAGGGGCATCTTTCTTTTCTTCCACTATTCTTGGGATACGTCTGTGAGTTGCCTTAAGCTGCAGCATATCTCTTTCATCAAATGCAGACTCTGAGGTTAAATTTTCATTCTTAATTCCTTCTGCAACTTCCACAGTAATGCCTCCCTTCTTTTTCTTCTTCTTCCTTGCTTTGAGAAGTTCTGAAGAATCAGTGGTACTGTGTTCACATTTACTGCTCAAGACTGTTTGAGTGGGAGCCATAATTTCAGACATGGGGAAACCACACTTCCCAAGAAACCAGTAAAGAGGAAATGTGTTTTTAAAACAGAAGCATTAGAATGAACAACAGGAATATTAGACACAGAGAGACACAAGATAGGAGAGCTGACCTTTTGAGACTTTAGCATCAGTCACAGAGATTTATAAATGCAAGGAAAAAACATAGACAGAGAAACCTGTAGTTATATCTGAAACTTTAGAAATCAGGCGTAGGGATATCATACAGACAGAGAGAACCTGCAGTTACATCTGAATCTTTAGGCATCAGGCGTAGGGATATCATATAGACAAAGAAAACCTGCAGTTGAATCTGAAACTTTAGATATCAGGCATAGAAATATCATAGACAGCAGGAAACTAATACAGAGAAAACTTGTAGTTAGATTTGAAACTTTTGAAATCGGACATAGGAATATCAGACAGAGAACCCTGCAGTCAAATCTGAAACCTTTGATATCAGGCGTAGGGATATCAGACAGAGAACCCTGCAGTCAAATCTGAAACCTTTGATATCAGGCGTAGGGATATCATATGTTGCAGAGAAACAAACTTTAGGGGATCTTGCAGGTAAACCTGAAACCTTAGAACCAATCATATGAAAAACTACAGATTGCAGGAAAAATCATAGTATGCAGTAACAAAATAATGGAAGCACTCTTGTCTTTTGAAATGGGAACCCTGTGAACAGCAGTGGTCCAACCAGGGATGCAGAGACAAGCCTTGTCCAGGAAATGAAAAGTCAGAGTCTAAAAAGGTGGCAACAGGTACTGCAAGGGTTAACCCAGGCACTGCACAAAAAGAAATCTCAAAGAAAGCTGCAATAGTCTCTGCAGCAACAGTTCTAGTCTCAGAAAAAATGTTTTTTCGTTATGAACGCAATAATTCTTGCAGAACACTTAGCAGCAACAACAAAAAAAACCTTTCAAAATCCCAACTTGGATTTCCAAAAAAGAAACGAAAGTACTTATCTTCAACCATGCGGATGTGGTCTGCTGCAGCAGGCAGGAAAGGGTGCAGGCAGAAGAAGAATCTGTTCCAGCGAGATTCAGAAGTGGCCTTTGCTTTCTGTCACGGGAGACTCCTGTGGCGGGTAGGATCTCGGTGGCCGGAACAGCACGAGCGTAGTAGGGGTCACAAGCAGGGGTCCGAGGCAGGCGGCAGGTAGCGAAGTCAGGAAACAAGCAGAGGTCCGAGGCAGGCGGCAGGTAGCGAAGTCAGGAAACAAGCAGAGGTCCGAGGCAGGCGGCAGGTAGCGAAGTCAGGTAACAAGCAGAGGTCGGCAACGAGGAGACTGGAACAGGATTGGGGAGCAAGGACAGGTCTGGGGGCAGGGACTGAACAGGAACAAACAGGGACAAGCCAGATTACCAGCAAGGGCTTTTACTGTGAACAGACAGTGTGAAAATAATACAGGTACAGGTACAGAAACAGATCAGGACTTAGAAGCATGTGCATTAGGAGTCTGACTTCAAGCAAAGGCAAAAGCAACAGACAGGAAGCAAGCTATAAAGGACAGAGACAGGAGCAACAAGAAGACAGACAGACAGAGGAACCCAGAGCCAACAGAAGGCAGCAGCACACCCAGTGGACAAGGAAGCTATGGCTAGGCAGGAGGTCTAGGCGACCCTGACAATTGCAGAGGAAAAAGCGAAACGTTCTGAATGTGAGAGAGGAGTCGAGTGTACCCCTAGGCAGCGTGCTTGGGCTACTGGGTGAATGATCGTACTTCCAACAGTAATGGGAAGGAGGTAGCAGGGCCAGCTTTGGGATGAAGTATGAGGAGCTCTGTTTTAGCCATGTTGAGTTTAAGGCGGCGGAGGGCCATCCAGGATGATATAGCAGAGAGACATTCAGAAACTTTGGTCTGTACAGCAGGTGTAAGGTCAGGGGTTGAAAAGTAAATTTGTGTGTCGTCAGCATAGAGGTGATATTTAAACCCAAGAGATGTTATTAGGTCCCCTAGAGAGAGTGTGTACAGAGAAAAGAGAAGAGGTCCCAAGACAGAGCCCTGGGGTACCATCACAGAGAGATCAATAGAGGAGGAGGAGGTGTTAGCAGAAGAGACACTGAAAGTACGATGGAAGAGGTAGGATGAGATCCAGGATAGAGCTTTGTTCCGAATACCAAGAGTATGGATAATGTGAAGGAGAAGAGGGTGGTCCACGGTGTCAAATGCTGCAGAGAGGTCGAGTAATATGAGCAGAGTGTAATGACCTCTGTCTTTGGCAGCATGGAGGTCATCAGTTATTTTAGTGAGGGCTGTTTCTGTGGAGTGAGCAGTGCGGAAGCCAGATTGTTGAGGGTCTAGGAGAGAATAGGTGTTGAGAAAATGGAGCAAGCGAGAGAATACAAGACGTTCAAGGAGTTTGGAGGCAAAAGGCAGGAGGGAGACCGGTCGATAGTTAGAAAGACAGGTAGGGTCAAGCTTGCTGTTTTTGAGTAATGGTATACAGTAACTGTTGCATGTTTGAAGGAGGATGGGAAGGTACCAGAGTAGAGGGAGGAGTTAAATATGTGTGTGAGGCTAGGGATTATAGTAGGAGCAAGAGGTTTTAGGAGATGGGAGGGAATTGGGACCAGAGAGCAAGTGGTAGAGGGGGAAGAGGAGATCAACAGTGACACATCCTCCTCTGAGACAGTGGAAAAAGAGTCAAGGAAGGCAGGAGGAGAGTTAGGAAGAGGTGTAGGATGGGAGGAAGAAACAGAGGGGATGTTCTGACGTATGGATTCTTTTCTTTAAAATAGTCAGCAAAGTCCTGGGCGGAGATGCAAGAAGAGGCACCTGAGGGTGGTTTGAGTAGAGCATTAAAGACAGAGAACAGTCGGCGTGGGTTAGAGTTGTGCATGTTGATTAGTGCAGAAAAGTAGGCTTGTTTAGCTTGCGAGAGGGCAGAGTAGAAACAGGATAGCATAAATTTGTAGTGAATGAAGTCTGCGAGAGTATGAGATTTCCTCCAGAGACGTTCAGAGGAACGAGTGGAGGAACGCAGCATGCGCGTGTGGGAATTTAGCCAGTGTCTGGGGTTAGAAGGGCGAGGACGGCAGAGAGAAAGCGGGGCATGTAGATCAAGAGAGGAAGATAAGGCAGAGTTGTAGTCCCTGACCAGGTTGTCAGGGTCTGTAGCAGAGCTGAGAGAGGAGAGGGAGGAGCGTAAAGTGGACTCAAAGTCAGGTAGGTGAATAGAGCGCCGGTTTCTGCAGTACCGGAGGGTAGATGGAGGTGGAGATGGAGAGAAGCGAGATAGAGAGAATGAGATGAGGTGATGGTCAGAGAGAGGAAAAGGGGAAATGGAGAAATCGGAGAGAGAGAAGTTTTTAGTGACAACCAGGTCTAGGTAGTGGCCATCCTTGTGGGTGCTGGCTGCAGACCACTGTTGAAGGCCAAGAGAGGTTGCAGACCTGTCTCGAACGTGTGAATGTGCTCACAAGGGGTATTTTTATTTACTGCATGGTGGAGGGGTTTTGTTACTTTTTAATGTCTAATTACATTTCCATAATGTAAAAATATACCCGCCCCTGCTCCTCCCACGTTCCCGACCCTGTGGTGGTGGGGCTGTGAGAGCTGAAGTGACACAGCTGTTATAATGCGGTTTCGCGGTGTTTTCAGCACCTCCTGGTATTCCTGCTGCAGGATGAATCTTTTTATAACGAGGGCTTCTTCTTGTCAGCCAGCTGGTGGCACGGCCGCTGTTTTATTCTGGTCAGTTCTGCTACAAACCATAACTAGGGCGGCCAGGCAGCTTCTCCACAAATACTGGACGCAATGGTGAAAGGTGCGACACACACACACCCCTCTCGGCTCCATGCTGTTTCCTCTTCTCCTAGGCCCCACCCCCAGGCTCCTGACACCTCCTCCTGATTGGCTGCATTTCCCAGCAGCAGCCAATCAGGATGGAGGAAGCTGCCCATCGCCCTATCACAGCTCTGCCCTCTTCCTGCTCGGGGAATCCCGCAGCCTCCCACCCCTCCCCCCTCACTATGTCCAGACAGGTAATACCGGTATACACATACACGCCCAGAGAGATAATACCGGTATACACACACGCCCAGAGAGGTAATACCGGTATACACATACACGCCCAGAGAGGTAATACCGGTATACATATACACGCCCAGAGAGGTAATACCGGTATACACATACACGCCCAGAGAGGTAATACCGGTATACACATACACGCCCAGAGAGGTAATACCGGTATACACATACACGCCCAGAGAGGTAATACCGGTATACACATACACACCCAGAGAGGTAATACCGGTATACACATACACACCCAGAGAGGTAATACCGGTATACATATACACGCCCAGAGAGGTAATACCGGTATACACATACACGCCCAGAGAGATAATACCGGTATACACATACACGCCCAGAGAGGTAATACCGGTATACACATACACTCCCAGAGAGGTAATACCGGTATACACATACACTCCCAGAGAGGTAATACCTGTATACACACACACACCCAGAGAGGTAATACCGGTATACACATACACGCCCAGAGAGGTAATACCGGTATACACATACACTCCCAGAGAGGTAATACCGGTATACACATACACTCCCAGAGAGGTAATACCGGTATACACATACACTCCCAGAGGTAATACCGGTAAACACATACACGCCCAGAGAGGTTATACCGGTATACACATACACGCCCAGAGAGGTAATACCGGTATACACATACACGCCCAGAGAGGTAATACCGGTATACACATACACGCCCAGAGAGGTAATACCGGTATACACATACACTCCCAGAGAGGTAATACCGGTATACACATACACTCCCAGAGAGGTAATACCTGTATACACACACACACCCAGAGAGGTAATACCGGTATACACATACACGCCCAGAGAGGTAATACCGGTATACACATACACTCCCAGAGAGGTAATACCGGTATACACATACACTCCCAGAGAGGTAATACCGGTATACACATACACTCCCAGAGGTAATACCGGTAAACACATACACGCCCAGAGAGGTTATACCGGTATACACATACACGCCCAGAGAGGTAATACCGGTATACACATACACGCCCAGAGAGGTAATACCGGTATACACATACACACCCAGAGAGGTAATACCGGTATACACATACACGCCAGGAGAGGTAATACCACTATACACATACACGCCCAGAGAGGTAATACCGGTATACACATACACTCCCAGAGGTAATACCGGTATACACATACACACCCAGAGAGGTAATACCGGTATACACATACACCCCCAGAGAAGTAATACCGGTATACACATACACGCCCAGAGAGGTAATACCGGTATACACATACACGCCCAGAGAGGTAATACCGGTATACACACACACGCCCAGAGAGGTAATACCGGTATACACACACACGCCCAGAGAGGTAATACCGGTATACACACACACGCCAAGAGAGGTAATACCGGTATACACACACACGCCCAGAGAGGTAATACCGGTATACACACACACGCCCAGAGAGGTAATACCGTTATACACATACACGCCCAGAGAGGTAATACCGGTATACACAAACACGCCCACAGAGGTAATACCGATATACACATACATGCTCAGAGAGGTAATACCAATATACACATACACGCCCAGAGAGGTAATACCGCTATACACATACACGCCCAGAGAGGTAATACCGGTATATACATACACGCCCAGAGAGGTAATACCGGTATACACAGACACGCCCAGAGAGGTAATACCGGTATACACATACATGCTCAGAGAGGTAATACCGGTATACACATACACGCAGAGAGGTAATACCGGTATACACATACCCTCCCAGAGAGGTAATACCGGTATACATGTCCAGTATACCTCTCACTTTTTACTGGACAGTGTCCAAATACTGGACACCTGGTAATCCTAGGCCCGTACCACAGCATATAAATTGCAGCAAACATATCTCTCCATCTTTACGGCGGTTATTGGCTGCTCTGATGTAATCTGGCTGTTCCCCATTCTTTTATTAATTAACCTTTTTTATAATGCGCTATTAACGTGTCCAGTACGTCACGGAAATAAAATTTTGTTAGGGGGTTGTTGAGATGAGGAACGGCCAGGCCTACTCAGAACCGGCGTGCCCTCTCCTCCCCCCCCCCTCACCGTTTTCCTGTACCCGGAGTGGTCCCGTGACGTGGAAGGGTCCGGCTTCTGTGGCTCTCTGGTGTGGTCGAAACTCCGACCAGGTCAATATTTCTGTAATATACCGCACAATACGGTCCTGTACAGGGTCTGTTTTCACCCCTTCCCCGACATCCCCCCTCCCCCCATCTCAATTTGTGACTTATTTTAACTTAAATAAAACCTTGGCAGAATAGCTCAGGGTAAGGCAGTGTCTCTAATAAAGCCCTTTGAAGTCCGTATGGAAAACAGCTCTGTGCTGCCTGGCGGGGATTCACAAATCTACTATATATATTGGAGAGCGGTCTGTCTGGTCCCTATACATTGGGACATCACTTAAAGCTGCAGACCAAGCAATATCTAACATGTTGTTTTTTTGGTGTGTTTTTTAATCAGTTCTGTACAATGAGAAAATACTTGTAGCATTTTAAAAAAAAACAAGAAAAGAACAACTCTGAATTACATTTTGAATGTATTATAATGTAACAAGAATATTGTTTCTATAGTAACCATTTACAAAGTCACATCCCTTCCTCTTCTGAAACAGTCTCTGGCACACCCCTTTTTGAGCCCCGCCCTCTCTCTAGCAGTGCACCAATTGTATCTAGTGACTGAATTGGATGAGTTATGGGCGCAACTGCGCATGACAAACTCCACGAGGTCCCGGATGAATGCAAAAAACTTTGTTGGCACATAGCAACACTAGGGCTACACCACGATCTCCCCCTCTACGCGTTTCACCCTCTGGTATAGGGCTTCGTCTCAGAGGGTGAAACGCGTAGAGGGGGAGATCGTGGTGTAGCCATAGTGTTGCTATGTGCCAATAAAGTTTTTTGCATTCATCCGGGACCTCGTGGAGTTTGTCATGCGCAGTTGCGCCCGTAACTCATCCAATTCATCTACATCCATTGAAGGCAGCACGCGGGAGCTGGAGGATAGAGCTTAGCAGGACCCAGACCGGAGTGGAGATAAAGGTAAGAGTTATTACTTTGTTGCCTCTCCACTAACTCCGGTCATTCTAGGGTCATTCACAGCTTCCTCACACCCAGCCCACATGACTACATTGACACCGTTCGGTGCATTACTTGATAACTGAAGCGCAGGACAGGCTTTTTTCTTTGTATCTAGTGACTGCCTGGTCACATGATCTTCCCAACTGAACTCTGCATCTTTAGTCCTCATCTGCTGCACTGACAGCCATTTACTGAACCCCCGAGCCGAATCTTCGCCGATCAATCGGCAACTTAGTTAATTACTTATCACTGCGTGGATTGTATTGAGGCACCTATTAAAGGGAAAAATTACATCATGTAAAAAATAAGAAAAGGCAGGTTGGACTGCAGTTTTAAGATATGGTACCCACAGTGTGCCTGCTGGTTCCTGAGATTAAGGAGCAGGTTTGTGTCTGTGTTTGGATACAACTGGATTCATTATATTATTAATTCTGAGTTATTACAAGTTCTCTAAACGAGTCGCCCACTGGGTGCTGTACCTGGTAGGCTATGTATCTGGTGACATCACAATGCACATAGCCTGGTGGCAGATAAGGAGAGTCAGGTAGCTATAAAGGTGACACAGAAAGCAGAGGGAGAAAGACAGAGAGGAAGTCAGTTGAAACGTGAGGAGAAAGTAAGAAGGCTGGAGAAGGGGAGAGAGGCGGAAAGAATTGGGGACATCATAGGGTATTAAAGGAAAGTGATGGGGAGGGGAAGAGAATAGGGGGGTGAGAGGAGGAGGGCAGGGTTTGTTTCTTAGGCCACGGTTATTGTCCCAGTCCCAAAATCAAATTGACTTGAATTCCAGCGATCTCGACCAAGCTGTTGCATAGTCGCTCCTACTATAAGCGCACGCGACGGATGCAGTGCATTTGTTTTGACGCGACGTTGCGTCGCCGTGGCTATAACTGCAGCCTTAGAAATCCCAAGCAACGCCGGGTACTTCCGGTTAGTGAGAATATAGAGTAGGGCTTTGCCGTGTAAACTCTACAGCAGGCTTCGGGCCTTGAAAAAGAACAACACCTCTAGGTTGGTAATCTGCTTTGCTACAAGGCAACGAAAGGGGTTACATGGGTTTCCTTCCGGGAAGCTCCTTCTACATGCTGGAGCTGGGATGCTACATGCCCGGGGCTCCTCCTTGAGCTGCTTCTACATGATGAGACTGGCCTGGCCACCCCACACACCTTCAATAAACACACGCCGCGTACAGTAACCCTGATTACTGCTACACCTCTCTACCGCAAGGCCCAGGGCCACCGAGCTCTGTCACGTCACAGGGTGCTAACCTAAGATCATGTGAACACTAGCCACGTATTTTCACTGGACAATAAGGTCACGTGAAGCTGCGTTTCCCCGCGTAAAGAGCATAGCGGTAATTATAACGTTGGTGATAATGACGTAAATGATATGCAAATGAGGCGTGATCATAACGTGGCATAGCCACTAAAGCTTGTTAAGGTTAACGTGGGGACTTAGCGTGACCTAAGTTAGGTGATACCTAAAAGAGGCGTTACTCCAGGCGCTGACATAGGGTTTTTATAGGGTCTGGATGGGGGTAACCCCACAGTGAGGCGATATAACTAACATAGCGTTATTTCCCTCTCCCTCACCATGAGATAAACCCCTATTTCCGGCTCTGGATGGGGGTAACCCCAAAGTGAGGTGATATAACTAACATAGCGTTATTTTCCTCTCTCTCACCGTGAGATAAACCCCTATTTCCGGGTCTGGATGGGGGTAACCCCACAGTGAGGTGATATAACTAACATAGCGTTATTTCCCTCTCTCACCGTGAGATAAACCCCTATTTCCGGGTCTGGATGGGGGTAACCCCACAGTGAGGTGATATAACTAACATAGCGTTATTTCCCTCTCTCACCGTGAGATAAACCCCTATTTCTGGGTCTGGATGGGGGTAACCCCACAGTGAGGTGATATAACTAACATAGCGTTATTTCCCTCTCTCACCGTGAGTTATACCCCTATTTCCGGCTCTGGCTGGGGGTAACCCCACAGTGAGGTGATATAACTAACATAGCGTTATTTCCCTCTCTCACCGTGAGATAAACCCCTATTTCCA
>NC_134492.1:59664732-59667538 GCF_040206685.1 Ascaphus truei | reverse complement strand
TCCTTTCCCCCCCTTTTCTCCCTCTCTCTCCTTTCCCCCCTTTTCTCCCTCTCTCTCCTTCCCCCCCTTTTCTCCCTCTCTCTCCTTCCCCCCCCTTTCTCCCTCTCTCTCCTTCCCCCCCCCTTCTCACTCTCTCCCTTTCCCCCCCCTTTTCTCCCTCTCTCCCCTTTCCCCCCCTTTTCTCCCTCTCTCCCTTTCCCCCCCTTTTCTCACTCTCTCTCCTTTCCCCCCTTTTCTCCCTCTCTCTCCTTTCCCCTCCCTTTCTCCCTCTCTCTCCTTTCCCCCCTTTTCTCCCTCTCTCTCCTCCCCCCCCCCCTTTTCTCCCTCTCTCTCCTTTCTCCCCCCCCCTTTTCTCCCTCTCTCTCCTTTCCCCCCCCCCCTTTTCTCCCTCTCTCTCCTTTCTCCCCCCCCCCTTTTCTCCCTCTCTCTCCTTTCTCCCCCCCCCCTTTTCTCCTCTCTCTCCTTTCCCCCCCCCCTTTTCTCCCTCTCTCTCCTTTCCCCCCCCCTTTTCTCCCTCTCTCTCCTTTCCCCCCTCTCTCCTTTCCCCCCTCTCTCTCCTTTCCCCCCTTTTCTCCCTCTCTCTCCTTCCCCCCCCCCCTTCTCCCTCTCTCTCCTTTCCCCCTCTCTCTCCTTTCCCCCCTTTCCCCCTCTCTCTCCTTTCCCCCTTTTCTCCCTCTCTCTCCTTTCCCCCCCCCCTTTCTCCCTCTCTCTCCTTCCCCCCCCCCCTTTTCTCCCTCTCTCTCCTTCCCCCCCCCCTTTTCTCCCTCTCTCTCCTTTCCCCCCCCCTTTTCTCCCTCTCTCTCCTTCCCCCCCCCCTTTTCTCCCTCTCTCTCCTTTCCCCCCTCTCTCTCCTTTCCCCCCTTTTCCCCCTCTCTCTACTTTCCCCCCTTTTCTCCCTCTCTCTCCTTTCCCCCCCCTTTTCTCCCTCTCTCTCCTTTCCCCCCTCTCTCTCCTTTCCCCCTTTTCTCCCTCTCTCTCCTTTCCCCCCTTTTCTCCCCCTCTCTCCTTCCCCCCCCCTTTTCTCCCTCTCTCTCCTCCCCCCCCCTTTTCTCCCTCTCTCTCCTTCCCCCCCCCTTTTCTCCCTCTCTCTCCTTTCCCCCCCTTTTCTCCCTCTCTCTCCTTCCCCCCCCCTTTTCTCCCTCTCTCTCCTTTCCCCCCTCTCTCTCCTTTCCCCCCTTTTCCCCCTCTCTCTACTTTCCCCCCTTTTCTCCCTCTCTCTCCTTTCCCCCCCCCCTTTCTCCTCTCTCTCCTTTCCCCCTCTCTCTCCTTTCCCCCCCCTTTTCTCCCTCTCTCTCCTTTTCCCCCCTTTTCTCCCTCTCTCTCCTTTTTCCCCCCTTTTCTCCCTCTCTCTCCTTTCCCCCCCTTTTCTCCCTCTCTCTCCTTTCCCCCCCTTTTCTCCCTCTCTCTCCTTTCCCCCCCTTTTCTCCCTCTCTCTCCTTTCCCCCCTTTTCTCCTCTCTCTTCTTTCCCCCCCTTTTCTCCCTCTCTCTCCTTTCCCCCCCTTTTCTCCCTCTCTCTCCCTTTCCCCCCCTTTTCTCCCTCTCTCTCCCTTTCCCCCCCTTTTCTCTCCCTTTCCCCCCCTTTTCTCCCTCTCTCTCCTTTTCCCCCCCCTTTTCTCCCTCTCTCTCCTTTCCCCCCCTTTCCTCCCTCTCTCTCCTTCCCCTCCTTTCTCTCCCTCTCTCCTTTCCCCCCTTTTCTCCCTCTCTCTCCTTTCCCCCCTTTTCTCCCTCTCTCTCCTTTCCCTCCTTTCTCTCCCTCTCTCTCCTTCCCCCCCCTTTCTCTCCCTAGGGAAGATTGAAGCATCTGAAATAATGAATTCTCTCAAGACCCTGGAATAAATATCTCCCCTGGCCACGCAGACAAAATCCTCCAGAGGTCAGAGAAATGTATATTATATTATCTCTATTATAGTGTCTGTCCTATGTGATAATAATGTATTGCCCACACGGTGACAGAGCGGTTATTATTATTATCTAACATTGGGTTAATGCCCCAATATCTCCTCATTAGTTTAGTAAATAAGGATTCTGTATTTTTCTTTTGTAATGGTTTTTTCTTATTTTATGAAATAAATCAATAAAAATGAACGATAAAGTTATTATCTTTTAACCCTACACTGCCAGAGACCAGCAATGCATTTCTCTGCATGTTACTCTGTCTGTCCCCAAGATTTATATACACCTGTGTGATAAATTGTGTACTGTATATATAATATGTTTATTTTAAATGAATCGGTACTCATTCTGCTCAGTGAGGGCATACTAACATATATGTATATACTATATATACAGTGCCCGCTATATCTATGTATATGGTGGTACTGCTTCTAAACGTGGTGGAAGAGTTGTTTTGACACATTGTTCATAAAGTATACTGATATATTTATGCTACAAGAAAGGAAATGGAGTTATACATTGTTTTTAGATTTTTGTTAAGGAAGAGGAACTCCTAGGCTTATAATTAATAATATTAAAATAGCAATGGGTGTGGTACGTGGCAGGCCACGTCGCTGACCTTGCCTCTCGTCCTGTCCCCGCAGTATGGATGCTGACGGTACGCTGACCGTGGACTGGAACGAGTGGCGAGACCATTTCTTGTTCAACCCCGCGGACAACATCCAGGAAATTATCCGCTACTGGAAACACTCCACGGTAAGTACAGGCCACGGAAACAAGCAGTGGGAAGGGTTAATCCGTTATAGGAACAAAGTGTACTAATGGCAGTGACAGGGTTAAGGGGTCAGTTCCTCCTAGGGGCAAAGTGTACTAATGGCAGTGACAGGGTTAAGGGGTCAGTTCCTCCTAGGG
>NC_134492.1:59604732-59659732 GCF_040206685.1 Ascaphus truei | reverse complement strand
TCTAACTAGGATCACTACATACACTACCCACGGGACCCTCTAACTAGGATCACTACATACACTACCCACGGGACCCCTCTAACTAGGATCGCTACGTACACTACCCACGGGACACTTCTAACTAGGATCGCTACGTACACTACCCACGGGACACTTCTAACTAGGATCGCTACGTACACTACCCACGGGACCCTTCTAACTAGGATCGCTACATACACTACTCACGGGACACTTCTAACTAGGATCGCTACATACACTACCCACGGGACACTTCTAACTAGGATCGCTACGTACACTACCCACGGGACCCTTCTAACTAGGATCGCTACGTACACTACCCACGGGACCCCTCTAACTAGGATCGCTACGTACACTACCCACGGGACACTTCTAACTAGGATCGCTACATACACTACCCACGGGACCCCTCTAACTAGGATCGCTACATACACTACCCACGGGACACATCTAACTAGGATCGCTACATACACTACCCACGGGACACTTCTAACTAGGATCGCTACGTACACTACCCACGGGACCCTTCTAACTAGGATCGCTACGTACACTACCCACGGGACCCCTCTAACTAGGATCGCTACATACACTACCCACAGGACACTTCTAACTAGGATCGCTACGTACACTACCCACGGGACCCTTCTAACTAGGATCGCTACATACACTACCCACGGGACACTTCTAACTAGGATCGCTACATACACTACCCACGGGACACTTCTAACTAGGATCGCTACATACACTACCCACGGGACCCCTCTAACTAGGATCGCTACATACACTACCCACGGGACCCTTCTAACTAGGATCACTATATACACTACCCACGGGACCCTTCTAACTAGGATCGCTATATACACTACCCACGGGACCCTTCTAACTAGGATCACTATATACACTACCCACGGGACCCTTCTAACTAGGATCACTACATACACTACCCACGGGACCCCTCTAACTAGGATCACTACATACACTACCCACGGGACCCTTCTAACTAGGATCACTACATACACTACCCACGGGACCCCTCTAACTAGGATCATTACATACACTACCCACGGGACCCCTCTAACTAGGATCACTACATACACTACCCACGGGACCCCTCTAACTAGGATCGCTACGTACACTACCCACGGGACCCCTCTAACTAGGATCGCTACGTACACTACCCACGGGCCCCCTCTAACTAGGATCACTACATACACTACCCACGGGACCCTCTAACTAGGATCACTTATACACTACCCACGGGACCCTTCTAACTAGGATCGCTACGTACACTACCCACGGGACCCTTCCAACTAGGATCACTACATACACTACCCACGGGACCCTTCTAACTAGGATCACTACATACACTACCCACGGGACCTTTCTAACTAGGATCGCTACATACACTACCCACGGGACCCCTCTAACTAGGATCACTACATACACTACCCACGGGACCCTTCTAACTAGGATCACTACATACACTACCCACGGGACCCTTCTAACTAGGATCGCTACATACACTACCCACGGGACCCCTCTAACTAGGATCACTACATACACTACCCACGGGACCCCTCTAACTAGGATCACTATATACACTACCCACGGGACCCTTCTAACTAGGATCACTACATACACTACCCACGGGACCCCTCTAACTAGGATCGCTACATACACTACCCACGGGACCCTTCTAACTAGGATCACTATATACACTACCCACGGGACCCCTCTAACTAGGATCGTTACATACACTACCCACGGGACCCCTCTAACTAGGATCGCTACATACACTACCCACGGGACCCTTCTAACTAGGATCACTACATACACTACCCACGGGACCCTTCTAACTAGGATCGCTACATACACTACCCACGGGACCCCTCTAACTAGGATCACTACATACACTACCCACGGGACCCCTCTAACTAGGATCACTATATACACTACCCACGGGACCCTTCTAACTAGGATCACTACATACACTACCCACGGGACCCCTCTAACTAGGATCGCTACATACACTACCCACGGGACCCTTCTAACTAGGATCACTATATACACTACCCACGGGACCCTTCTAACTAGGATCGCTACGTACACTACCCACGGGACCCCTCTAACTAGGATCGTTACATACACTACCCACGGGACCCCTCTAACTAGGATCGCTACATACACTACCCACGGGACCCCTCTAAATAGGATCGATACATACACTACCCACGGGACCCCTCTAACTAGGATCACTACATACACTACCCACGGGACCCCTCTAACTAGGATCACTACATACACTACCCACGGGACCCCTCTAACTAGGATCACTACATACACTACCCACGGGACCCTTCTAACTAGGATCGCTACATACACTACCCACGGGACCCTCTAACTAGGATCGCTACATACACTACCCACGGGACCCCTCTAACTAGGATCGCTACATACACTACCCACGGGACCCCTCTAACTAGGATCACTACATACACTACCCACGGGACCCCTCTAACTAGGATCACTACATACACTACCCACGGGACCCCTCTAACTAGGATCACTACATACACTACCCACGGGACCCTTCTAACTAGGATCGCTACATACACTACCCACGGGACCCTCTAACTAGGATCGCTACATACACTACCCACGGGACCCCTCTAACTAGGATCGCTACATACACTACCCACGGGACCCCTCTAACTAGGATCACTACATACACTACCCACGGGACCCTTCTAACTAGGATCGCTACGTACACTACCCACGGGACCCTTCTAACTAGGATCGCTACATACACTACCCACGGGACCCTTCTAACTAGGATCGCTACATACACTACCCACGGGACCCCTCTAACTAGGATCACTACATACACTACCCACGGGACCCCTCTAACTAGGATCGCTACGTACACTACTACAATGCACTAGTAGCAATACATTGCTACTCTCAACTGTGGAGTCTCAAGGCATTTATTAGGAGAGAGTTATCTTAACAGAGGGTTAACACTGCAAGGCATACTCAGCCTGCCCTCTCCCTCTCTCCTCCCTCCCACCCAGCCGCCCCCCCCCCCTGGATGTGGGTGTGTGGGGTATGAGGAAGAGTTATCGTGCTGTCAGCTAGTAGCAGCTTTTTGTTTCTCTACACCATGCATGTATGAGGCTGCCACTATATAGATAGGGATGAGCATATACATTTAGTATCCCTTTTGAGCCCTGTTGCAGCTTTGTTACAATCTGTGACACTCCTTCCACTATGCCTGTTCAATAGCTTCCACTATAGCTATATGATACACACAGATAGGCACAGGAGGAATGATCTAAGACTAATCTGATCAGGCTGTGTCAAAGTAGATCCATACAGATGTCACATAGGAGGTAATTCAGTTATCAAGGCATTATTGTGAGAGTCTTGGGTTCAATATTTCACACTACATAGTGTACACCTAGCACTTTTTTTGAAGCACCAGCACATATGCCTGGATACAGTAATTATCATATGCAGACATCTGCCGTGGCTGTAAGCATCTGTCAGGTTAGGTTCACAGTTCGGAATTAGCCGGGACACAATTATTATACACTGACCTGCAGTTCTACTATAAGCACTGTTGCGAGTTTTAGTTTTAATCTACTTTTTTGTTTTCCTTTTGTTCAATAATAAATAAAATATTATTTCAAATCAGAGAGACAGAGTGGCTCAGTCAGTAAAAGACACACACTGGCACTGAGAGTTTGAAGCAGGGAACCTGGTTCAATTCCCGGTGTCGGCTCCTTGTGACCTTGGGGCAGTCACTTTATCTCCCTGTGCCTCAGGCACCAAAAACATAGATTGTAAGGTCCACGGGGCAGGGACCTGTGCCTGCAAAATGTCTCTGTAAAGCGCTACGTAAAACTAGCAGCGCTATACAAAAACATGCTATTATTATTATTAGGTGGTACACACCACCTCTTTCCAGTATGTATAATTTACACATATAAGGTGGAGTGCATATCCAAACATGGACGCTGTTTTCTCAGTTTCCTTGGTACCGTGCAGGCCTGTTTCTTCACAAAGACTTCAGCTCCCTTTTCTGCAGTGAGGATCCCCTCTGCTGTTACTCCCAGATCCCTCCGCGGGGTGGGCTGCTGGTCCGCTGGTTCCCTGCTCGGGGAGCCTGTGTGCGGCCGTGCCAGCCTGGTGCTGCTATCCCCGAGACTGGGGCTCTCCTCTGCTCGCTGTCTCAGACTGGGCTGCTGGTCCGCTGGTTCCCTGCTCGGGGAGCCTGTGTGCGGCCGTGCCAGCCTGGTGCTGCTATCCCCGAGACTGGGGCTCTCCTCTGCTCGCTGTCTCAGACTGGGCTGCTGATCCGCTGGTTCCCTGCTCGGGGAGCCTGTGTGCGGCCGTGCCAGCCTGGTGCTGCTATCCCTGAGACTGGGGCTCTCCTCTGCTCGCTGTCTCAGACTGGGCTGCTGATCCGCTGGTTCCCTGCTCGGGGAGCCTGTGTGCGGCCGTGCCAGCCTGGTGCTGCTATCCCTGAGACTGGGGCTCTCCTCTGCTCGCTGTCTCAGACTGGGCTGCTGGTCCGCTGGTTCCCTACTCGGGGAGCCTGTGTGCGGCCGTGCCAGCCTGCTGCTGCTATCCCTGAGACTGGGGCTCTCCTCTGCTCGCTGTCTCAGACTGGGCTGCTGGTCCGCTGGTTCCCTGCTCGGGGAGCCTGTGTGCGGCCGTGCCAGCCTGGTGCTGCTATCCCTGAGACTGGGGCTCTCCTCTGCTCGCTGTCTCAGACTGGGCTGCTGGTCCGCTGGTTCCCTGCTCGGGGAGCCTGTGTGCGGCCGTGCCAGCCTGGTGCTGCTATCCCCGAGACTGGGGCTCTCCTCTGCTCGCTGTCTCAGACTGGGCTGCTGGTCCGCTGGTTCCCTGCTCGGGGAGCCTGTGTGCGGCCGTGCCAGCCTGGTGCTGCTATCCCTGAGACTGGGGCTCTCCTCTGCTCGCTGTCTCAGACTGGGCTGCTGGTCCGCTGGTTCCCTACTCGGGGAGCCTGTGTGCGGCCGTGCCAGCCTGCTGCTGCTATCCCTGAGACTGGGGCTCTCCTCTGCTCGCTGTCTCAGACTGGGCTGCTGGTCCGCTGGTTCCCTGCTCGGGGAGCCTGTGTGCGGCCGTGCCAGCCTGGTGCTGCTATCCCCGAGACTGGGGCTCTCCTCTGCTCGCTGTCTCAGACTGGGCTGCTGGTCCGCTGGTTCCCTGCTCGGGGAGCCTGTGTGCGGCCGTGCCAGCCTGGTGCTGCTATCCCCGAGACTGGGGCTCTCCTCTGCTCGCTGTCTCAGACTGGGCTGCTGGTCCGCTGGTTCCCTGCTCGGGGAGCCTGTGTGCGGCCGTGCCAGCCTGGTGCTGCTATCCCTGAGACTGGGGCTCTCCTCTGCTCGCTGTCTCAGACTGGGCTGCTGGTCCGCTGGTTCCCTGCTCGGGGAGCCTGTGTGCGGCCGTGCCAGCCTGGTGCTGCTATCCCCGAGACTGGGGCTCTCCTCTGCTCGCTGTCTCAGACTGGGCTGCTGGTCCGCTGGTTCCCTGCTCGGGGAGCCTGTGTGCGGCTGTGCCAGCCTGCTGCTGCTATCCCTGAGACTGGGGCTCTCCTCTGCTCGCTGTCTCAGACTGGGCTGCTGATCCGCTGGTTCCCTGCTCGGGGAGCCTGTGTGCGGCCGTGCCAGCCTGGTGCTGCTATCCCTGAGACTGGGGCTCTCCTCTGCTCGCTGTCTCAGACTGGGCTGCTGATCCGCTGGTTCCCTGCTCTGGGAGCCTGTGTGCGGCCGTGCCAGCCTGGTGCTGCTATCCCCGAGACTGGGGCTCTCCTCTGCTCGCTGTCTCAGACTGGGCTGCTGGGCTCTGCCTGTCCTCTCCCCTCTCACCACGTGGGGCTCATGCAGGTCTCTCTGTGCAGGAGGCTCTGCACACAGCCTCACTCTATCGGCTCCCTGCAGATCTGAATGTCGGCGGCCCCCTGCACTTAAGGCTCGCTCCCCCTCACAGTCCCTCCTCCTTCGCCTGTCCCCTCACTGGCTTATCATAGTCACATGTCCTTGTGAGTGAGCCTGCTAGGGGCCGTGTCCTATTGTTGCAGACACACGGGTTACACATGTCTCCCCACGTTTAGTCCACAGGACAATAAGAAGTGACATATACTCAGTGTAGGTCCCTGCTGAACAGAGGTTACCGAGACGAGGGAGCTTGATAAAGGACGGGGATGGCCGAACGTCGCTCCGTCCTCTCTTCTCTGTACCCCCGATGCTTGATATGAATTAAACGTTGTTACTATTTATACTAACCAGCGGGGGTTGGGGATTTCTGTTCTATCAATTTTTGTTGCTGGATGGGGATCCTGACTGCACCACAAGGACCCTGGTATATCCTCTCTCTCTCTATCCCTCTCTATCCCTCTCTATCTATCTCTCTCTCTCTCTCTCTCTCTCTCTCTCTCTCTATCTCTCTCTCTATCTCTAACGCTCTATCGCTCCTTGCGGTGCAGCCAGGATCACCATCCAGCAATACAAATAGATATAATAAAAAATATATATATATATATCCATATCCATATGACGGATAATACGGATAATACGGATACGGATAATACGGATAATACAGAAAGTATTATCCGATATTTGCACCCCCCTTCTCACTTACCGGCAGCGGCAAAAGAGGAGGGCTGAAGACCACGGGAGCGGAACAGGAGGAACACAGCTGCTGGTGGGAGAAGACATCGGACCAGGAGCAGAGCGGCACAGGAGACGGCAGGCGAGGAACGCGCTCTAACACCGGAAGCTGACCAACGTCTGACTTCTGATGTCATGTCTTCTCCTGCCGCGTCTTCTCCTGCCGCCCGCTGTCTCAACGTCTTCCCTCCACTGCCATGGTCCTCTTCTCCCACCACCAGCGGCATGTATATGTGTGTGTGCATATATACACACACATTGTGTGTGTGTGTGTGTGTGTGTGTATATATATATAATATATATATATGTATGTATGTATAATGTATGTACAGACGTGTTCCCTGGTCCGTTCCCCTCCCAGTTTAAGAAGCTGTTGACGTCGGAGAGCGGGAAGCTGGGGACGGCCGAGCGGTTTGTCGCGGGATCTCTCGCCGGAGCTACAGCGCAGACTTCAATCTACCCCATGGAGGTAAGTGTC
The DNA here is from genome assembly GCF_040206685.1 of Ascaphus truei. NCBI lineage: Eukaryota > Metazoa > Chordata > Amphibia > Anura > Ascaphidae > Ascaphus > Ascaphus truei. The sequence continues at coordinate 59,652,541 of NC_134492.1, read as the reverse complement.
TCCGAGGCCCCGGTTCACTAAGCTGTGGTACGCAGACTGGCGCTGAAGTGTTCCTCGCTTTGCCAGGTGCTGAAAACCCGCCTGGCCGTGGCGAAGACGGGCCAGTACTCCGGCATGTTCGACTGCGCCAAAAACATCCTGAAGAAGGAAGGGGTGCGGGCGTTTTATAAGGGGTACATCCCCAATATCCTGGGGATCATTCCTTACGCCGGGATTGACCTGGCCATTTATGAGGTAAATGCGTGGACTGTATAGTAACACCAAGTATCTCTGTGCCCCCCCTCCCCCCGCACTGTGGAGTATCTCTGTGCCCCCCTCCCCACGGAGTATCTCTGCCCCCCTCTGTCACACTGTCCCCCCTCTGTGTGACACTGTCCCCCCTCTGTGTGACACTGTCCCCCCTCTGTGTGACACTGTCCCCCTCCCTCTGTGTGACACTGTCCCCCTCCCTCTGTGTGACACTGTCCCCCTCCCTCTGTGTGGCACTGTCCCCCTCCCTCTGTGTGGCACTGTCCCCCTCCCTCTGTGTGGCACTGTCCCCCTCCCTCTGTGTGGCACTGTCCCCCTCCCTCTGTGTGGCACTGTCCCCCTCCCTCTGTGTGGCACTGTCCCCCTCCCTCTGTGTGGCACTGTCCCCCTCCCTCTGTGTGGCACTGTCCCCCTCCCTCTGTGTGGCACTGTCCCCCTCCCTCTGTGTGGCACTGTCCCCCTCCCTCTGTGTGGCACTGTCCCCCTCCCTCTGTGTGGCACTGTCCCCCTCCCTCTGTGTGGCACTGTCCCCCTCCCTCTGTGTGGCACTGTCCCCCTCCCTCTGTGTGGCACTGTCCCCCTCCCTCTGTGTGGCACTGTCCCCCTCCCTCTGTGTGGCACTGTCCCCCTCCCTCTGTGTGGCACTGTCCCCCTCCCTCTGTGTGGCACTGTCCCCCTCCCTCTGTGTGGCACTGTCCCCCCCCCTCTGTGTGGCACTGTCCCCCCCCCTCTGTGTGGCACTGTCGTGTGTGTGTCCCCCTCTGTGTGACACTGTCGTGTGTGTGTCCCCCTCTGTGTGACACTGTCGTGTGTGTGTCCCCCTCTGTGTGACACTGTCGTGTGTGTGTCCCCCTCTGTGTGACACTGTCGTGTGTGTGTCCCCCTCTGTGTGACACTGTCGTGTGTGTGTCCCCCTCTGTGTGACACTGTCGTGTGTGTGTCCCCCTCTGTGTGACACTGTCCTCTCCCCCCCTCTGTGTGACACTGTCCTCTCCCCCCCTCTGTGTGACACTGTCCTCTCCCCCCCTCTGTGTGACACTGTCCTCTCCCCCCCTCTGTGGGACACTGTCCTCTCCCCCCCTCTGTGGGACACTGTCCTCTCCCCCCCTCTGTGGGACACTGTCCTCTCCCCCCCTCTGTGGGACACTGTCCTCTCCCCCCCTCTGTGTGACACTGTCCTCTCCCCCCCTCTGTGTGACACTGTCCTCTCCCCCCCTCTGTGTGACACTGTCCTCTCCCCCCCTCTGTGTGACACTGTCCTCTCCCCCCCTCTGTGTGACACTGTCCTCTCCCCCCCTCTGTGTGACACTGTCCTCTCCCCCCCTCTGTGTGACACTGTCCTCTCCCCCCCTCTGTGTGACACTGTCCTCTCCCCCCCTCTGTGTGACACTGTCCTCTCCCCCCCTCTGTGTGACACTGTCCTCTCCCCCCCTCTGTGTGACACTGTCCTCTCCCCCCCTCTGTGTGACACTGTCCTCTCCCCCCCTCTGTGTGACACTGTCCTCTCCCCCCCTCTGTGTGACACTGTCCTCTCCCCCCCTCTGTGTGACACTGTCCTCTCCCCCCCTCTGTGTGACACTGTCCTCTCCCCCCCTCTGTGTGACACTGTCCTCTCCCCCCCTCTGTGTGACACTGTCCTCTCCCCCCCTCTGTGTGACACTGTCCTCCCCCCCCCCTGTGTGACACTGTCCTCCCCCCCCCCTCTGTGTGACACTGTCGTGTGTGTGTCCCCCTCTGTGTGACACTGTCCCCCCCTCTGTGTGGCACTGTCGTTGCTCCCCCCCTCTGTGTGACACTGTCCTCCCCCCCCTCTGTGTGGCACTGTCGTTGCCCCCCCCCCCTCTGTGTGGCACTGTCGTTGCCCCCCCCCCCCCCTCTGTGTGACACCGTCCTCCCCCCTTTGTGTGGCACTGTCGTGTGTGTGTGTCCCCCTCTGTGTGGCACTGTCGTGTGTGTGTCCCCCTCTGTGTGGCACTGTCGTGTGTGTGTGTCCCCCTCTGTGTGGCACTGTCGTGTGTGTGTGTCCCTCTGTGTGGCACTGTCGTGTGTGTGTCCCTCTGTGTGGCACTGTCGTGTGTGTGTCCCCCTCTGTGTGGCACTGTCGTGTGTGTGTCCCCCTCTGTGTGGCACTGTCGTGTGTGTGTCCCCCTCTGTGTGGCACTGTCGTGTGTGTCCCCCCTTTGTGTGGTACTGTCGTGTGTGTGTGTGTCCCTCTGTGTGACACTGTCCCCCCCTCTGTGTGGCACTGTCGTTGCCCCCCCCCTCTGTGTGACACTGTTTTCCCCCCTTTGTGTGGCACTGTCGTGTGTGTGTGTCCCCCTCTGTGTGGCACTGTCCCCCTCTGTCCCTTTCCGCACTGTCCGCACGAGGACACCGCCTGCATCTCCCAGAGGGTCCCACTATCCCAGTGATACCCCCACAGCCCTGTCGTGAAGTCACCCTGTGTCCCCCCTCCTCCCCCCGACAGACCCTCAAGAACTTCTGGCTTCAGAAATATGCCACCGATTCGGTCAACCCCGGCATCCTGGTCCTGCTCGGCTGTGGCACCGTGTCCAGCACGTGTGGCCAGCTGGCCAGCTATCCACTGGCCCTCATCAGGACACGAATGCAGGCCCAAGGTGAGCGCCTTCCTCCCTGCCAGTCCGCCATTTTAAACACCCGCAGGGACGCGGCAGAACCGGCTCCGTTATCCTCAGGTCCCAATTCTTCATTTTTTTTTTTTTTACCCCAAACGAGGGTTTTTAGATGGTAAAGTGTGCGCTGCGAGGGAACGCCTAGTACCACTACTTTTTAGATTTACACCCAAAGTGCCACTTTTTTTTTATTACCCGCCTTCAATTAATAGGGGATTTCTTCCGGACGCCCCGCCCCTTCAGCCATTTGTCTCCGCAGACGTCTTGTATAAGATCTCCTTTATGGCTGAGATGGAATGATATTGTTTCTTAGCTTTTCAAATATGTAGCCCAAAGACAATAGGACCTCCGGCTCTATCGAGTGATCACATGACTGGCGCCCGTCCGTTTAAATCAGGCTGGGCTCTATCTGACCGGTCCTCCCCATCACCCCCGTAGAAAACGAGCATGTTCCCATGATGTACCTAGAACATCATAAGGGCCTCTGGCGTTCTACGTTGGCCATAAGGGCCTCTGGCGTTCTACGTTGGCCATAAGGGCCTCTGGCGTTCTACGTTGGCCATAAGGGCCTCTGGCGTTCTACGTTGGCCATAAGGGCCTCTGGCGTTCTACGTTGGCCATTAGGGCCTCTAGATGTTAAAGGAGTAATCCCCCTAACTCACCTCGATTTGTTTGATGGGATAGGAATCGGGGGAGTGGGGGGGGGGGTTCTCTACAGAGGAATAACACTCTTTCCCGCTCCGGCGACCGCCCCGGTTCCCGAGATACTTCTGGGGAAGTTTCCTGGTGTAGATTTAAATGGCCGTCCAATAGGAATTCTCAACCGATGATGTTGCAGCTTCCTAATTGGCTCCCATTTTATTTCCCCTTGAGGGAGATTTAATACCGGTAACTTCACCAGTAACCGGGAAGGGGGGGTTGGGAGGAGATTCACAAAATATTGGCGTTTGGCTAATTCCTGTCTTCTCTCTCTCATAGCGTCGATCGAAGGCGCCCCTCAACTGAGCATGGGGGGTCTCTTCCGGAAGATTGTCGCCAAAGAGGGGTTTTCGGGGCTCTACACGGGCATCGCCCCCAATTTCATGAAGGTCCTGCCCGCTGTCAGCATCAGCTACGTGGTGTACGAGAAAATGAAAGTACATCTAGGTGTGGCGTAGAGGGTCAGGGGGGGCTTTTAACCATATCCGCTCAGGAACTACAGCCGCGTGAGGACCACCGAGATGTCGTGGGCGTTAAAAAAAATAAATATATATGTATCAAATCCCAAATTACGTGGGAGGAGTCAGACTAGCACCCACAGAGTCCTCAAGAGCCACCAACAGGTCAGGTGTGAAGGATATCCCTGTTTCAGCAGAGGCCCAGCCACTGATTGAGCCACCTGTGTTGAAGAAGGGTTATCCTTCACACCTGACCTGTTGGTGGCTCCTTGAGGTCTGGAGTTGGCCGCCCCTGACTCAGGGTGTTGTTGACAAATGTTTTTGTTTTTTTTTTTATGGGGGCTTGTTGCTTTTAGGCAGCCCCCTGTCTGGAGAGGGTCCTGTCTTCTGTGACAGGAAATGACAGATGGGGGGGACACGGAACACTGAGAAGGGACAGGGCCAGAAGGAAACACCCGGGGGTCAGGGCTAGAGTTGGAACGTGGTGCTATAATGTTCGAAGCCCCTAACACTTCGCCCACCCGTCTGCCACTGTACGGGGTGCTATTTTCAGCTTCGGGGACCTCCCGGGTCCCGAGATAATGACCTTTTTTTAATTTAATTTTTTGGTGGCACCTCACGTAACAATCAACATGGCCTCCGGCCGTTGTCCTCCAATAGGAAAGCGATACTTACGACGTCTGGCCTGCGAGATCAGGTGGCCATATTGTTTCCCCAAGAGGTGACCCGCATTCCCGAGAAACTTGCTGGGGAAGTTACTTCCTGGGTTTGGAAGGTGGGTATAAATGGCCGTCCAATAGGAATTCACAACCGATGGTGTGGCAGCATCCTATTGCCCTGAGATTCAGAGGCCATTTTGATGCGGTTTTAACTTTTACACACAAGGTTTTAACTTCATACCAATATCACCTGGATTTTAAATTCACCACCTTTCTATTTTTGATATTTCAGAGGGAAATGTTCCCGATTCTTATGACGCTATTTCAGGATTGTTATAAAGTTCTGCACCTTTCCTTCCGCTTCTTCCACTGAACCCCCACCCCTCGCCCCTCACCCTTTCTTTCCTGCGCCCCCACAAATATTAGAAGTCTTAAGGGGCCGCCTGGGAAAGGTTCTGTTTACAGGAAAATAAACCAAAGAAACGTCCAATTTCCTCCAGAAATGATTTGTGAGACGCTGTAATATTTTGCTTTTTTTCTTTTTTTTTCTATTGACTTGTGAATTCATCAATAAAAACCTCACTTTATCCTGTCATCTTTGCAGGGGGGGAAATGTAAAACTGAATAGGAATATGTTGCCTGTCCCAATGAGTGACACTTCTCTCCCCCCCCCCCCCAATGAGTGACACTTCTCCCTTCCCCAATGAGTGACACTTCTCCCTTCCCCAATGAGTGACACTTCTCCCTTCCCCAATGAGTGACACTTCTCCCTTCCCCAATGAGTGACACTTCTCCCTTCCCCAATGAGTGACACTTCTCCCTTCCCCAATGAGTGACACTTCTCCCTTCCCCAATGAGTGACACTTCTCCCTTCCCCAATGAGTGACACTTCTCCCTTCCCCAATGAGTGACACTTCTCCCTTCCCCAATGAGTGACACTTCTCCCTTCCCCAACGAGTGACACTTCTCCCTTCCCCAACGAGTGACACTTCTCCCTTCCCCAACGAGTGACACTTCTCCCTTCCCCAACGAGTGACACTTCTCCCTTCCCCAACGAGTGACACTTCTCCCTTCCCCAACGAGTGACACTTCTCCCTTCCCCAACGAGTGACACTTCTCCCTTCCCCAACGAGTGACACTTCTCCCTTCCCCAACGAGTGACACTTCTCCCTTCCCCAACGAGTGACACTTCTCCCTTCCCCAACGAGTGACACTTCTCCCTTCCCCAACGAGTGACACTTCTCCCTTCCCCAACGAGTGACACTTCTCCCTTCCCCAACGAGTGACACTTCTCCCTTCCCCAACGAGTGACACTTCTCCCTTCCCCAACGAGTGACACTTCTCCCTTCCCCAACGAGTGACACTTCTCCCTTCCCCAACGAGTGACACTTCTCCCTTCCCCAACGAGTGACACTTCTCCCTTCCCCAACGAGTGACACTTCTCCCTTCCCCAACGAGTGACACTTCTCCCTTCCCCAACGAGTGACACTCCTCCCTTCCCCAACGAGTGACACTTCTCCCTTCCCCAACGAGTGACACTTCTCCCTTCCCCAATGAGTGACACTTCTCCCCCCCAATGAGTGACACTTCTCCCTTCCCCAGTGAGTGACACTCCCCCCCATGAGTGACACTCCCCCCCATGAGTGACACTCCCCCCCATGAGTGACACTCCCCCCATGAGTGACACTTCCCCGCCAATGAGTGACACTTCCCCGCCAATGAGTGACACTTCCCCGCCAATGAGTGACACTTCTCCCTTCCCCAATGAGTGACACTTCTCCCTTCCCCAATGAGTGACACTTCTCCCTTCCCCAATGAGTGACACTTCTCCCCCCCCATGAGTGACACTTCTCCCCCCCCATGAGTGACACTTCTCCCCAATGAGTGACACTTCCCCTCCAATGAGTGACACTTCCCCTCCAATGAGTGACACTTCCCCCCCAATGAGTGACACTTCCCCCCCATTGAGTGACACTTCCCCCCCATTGAGTGACACTTCCCCCCCATTGAGTGACACCTCCCCCCCAAGGAGTAACACCTCCCCCACCCAATAAGTGACACTTCTCCCCCCAATGAGTGACACTTCTCCCCATCCTATGAGTGACACTTCCCTCCCAATGAGTGACACTGACCCCTCCCAATGAGTGACACTTCTCCCCCATGAGTGACACTTCCCCCCCCAAATGAGTGACACTTCCCCCCCCAAATGAGTGACAATTCACCCCCCAAATGAGTGACACTTCCCCCCCAAATGAGTGACACTTCCCCCCCCAAATGAGTGACACTTCTCCCCCCCAAATGAGTGACACTTCTCCCCCCCAAGGAGTGACACTTCTCCCCCCCAAGGAGTGACACTTCTCCCCCCCAAGGAGTGACACTTCTCCCCCCCAAGGAGTGACACTTCTCCCCCCCAAGGAGTGACACTTCTCCCCCCCCAAGGAGTGACACTTCTCGCCCCCCAAGGAGTGACACTTCTCGCCCCCCAAGGAGTGACACTTCTCGCCCCCCAAGGAGTGACACTTCTCGCCCCCCAAGGAGTGACACTTCTCGCCCCCCAAGGAGTGACACTTCTCGCCCCCCAAGGAGTGACACTTCTCGCCCCCCAAGGAGTGACACTTCTCGCCCCCCAATGAGTGACACTTCTCGCCCCCCAATGAGTGACACTTCTCGCCCCCCAATGAGTGACACTTCTCGCCCCCCAATGAGTGACACTTCTCGCCCCCCAATGAGTGACACTTCTCGCCCCCCAATGAGTGACACTTCTCGCCCCCCAATGAGTGACACTTCTCGCCCCCCAATGAGTGACACTTCTCGCCCCCCAATGAGTGACACTTCTCGCCCCCCAATGAGTGACACTTCTCGCCCCCCAACGAGTGACACTTCTCCCTTCCCCAACGAGTGACACTTCTCCCTTCCCCAACGAGTGACACTTCTCCCTTCCCCAACGAGTGACACTTCTCCCTTCCCCAACGAGTGACACTTCTCCCCCCCAATGAGTGACACTTCTCCCTTCCCCAGAGAGTGACACTTATCCCATCCTATGAGTGACACTTATCCCATCCTATGAGTGACACTTATCCCATCCTATGAGTGACACTTATCCCATCCTATGAGTGACACTTATCCCATCCTATGAGTGACACTTATCCCATCCTATGAGTGACACTTCTCGCCCCCCAATGAGTGACACCTCCACCCAATGAGTGACACTTCTCCCCCCCAATGAATGAGACTTCTCTCCCCCAAATGAGTGACACTTCTACCCCCCAATGAGTGACAAGTCACCCCCTCCCAATGAGTTACACTTCTCCCCCACCCATTGAGTGATACTTCCCCCCCAATGAGTGACACTTCTCCCCCCAATGAGTAACTTCTCCCCATCCCAATGAGTGACACTTCTCCCCTCCAATGAGTGACACTTCTCTCCACACAGAGTGACACTTCTCTCCACACAATGAGTGATACTTCTCCCCCCACCCAATGAGTGACACACCCAGTCCAATCAGTGACACGTCTCCCCACCAATGAGTGACACTTCTCCCCCAAATGAGTGACACTTCTCCCCCAAATGAGTGACACTTCTCCCCCCCCAATGAGTGACACTTCTCCCCCCAATGAGTGACACTTCACCCCCTCCCAATGAGTGACACTTCACCCCCCCATTGAGTGACACTTCCCCCCCATTGAGTGACACCTCTCCCCCCAATGAGTGACACCTCCCCCCCCAATGAGTATGACCTCCCCCCCAATGAGTGACACTTCTCCCCCCAAATGAGTGACACTTCTCCCCCCAAATGAGTGACACTTCTCCCCCCCAATGAGTGACACTTCCCCCCCATGAGTGACACTTCCCCCCCCAATGAGTGACACTTCTCCCCCCCAAGGAGTGACACTTCACCCCCAGTGAGTGACACTTCTCCCCCCAATGAGTGACACTTCACCCCCAGTGAGTGACACTTCTCTCCCCCCAATGAGTGACACATATCCCCCCAATGAGTGACACTTCTCCCCCTCCCAATGAATGATACTTCTCCCCCTCAATGAGTAACACTTCTCCCCCACCCTATAAGTTACACTTCTGCCCCCAATGAGTGACACCGCCCCCTCCCAATGAGTGACACTTCTCCCCCCCAAGGAGTGACACTTCACCCCCAGTGAGTGACACTTCTCCCCCCAATGAGTGACACTTCCCCCCAGTGAGTGACACTTCTCTCCCCCCAATGAGTGACACATATCCCCCCCAATGAGTGACACTTCTCCCCCCAATGAGTGACACCATCCCCTCCCAATGAGTGACACTTATCCCCCCCAATGAGTGACATTTCTCCCATCCTATGAGTGACACTTCCCCCCCAATGAGTGACACTTCCCCCCCCCCCAATGAGTGACACCTCTCCCCCCAATGAGTGACACATATCCCCCCCCAATGAGTGACACTTTTCCCCCCCAATGAGTGACACTTCCCCCCAATGAGTGACACTTCTCCCCCTCCCAATGAGTGATACTTCTCCCCCCCCAATGAGTGAGACTTCTCTCCCCCAAATGAGTGACAAGTCACCCCCTCCCAATGAGTTACACTTCTCCCCCACCCATTGAGTGACACTTCCCCCCCAATGAGTAACTTCTCCCCATCCCAATGAGTGACACTTCTCCCCTCCAATGAGTGACACTTCTCTCCACACAGAGTGACACTTCTCTCCACACAATGAGTGATACTTCTCCCCCCACCCAATGAGTGACACACCCAGTCCAATCAGTGACACGTCTCCCCACCAATGAGTGACACTTCTCCCCCCAATGAGTGACACTTCTCCCCCCAATGAGTGACACTTCTCTCCCCAATGAGTGACACTTCCCCCCCATTGAGTGACACTTCTCCCCCCCATTAAGTGACACTTCTCCCCCCCAATGAGTGACACTTCTCCCCCCCAATGAGTGACACTTCCCCCCAATGAGTGACACTTCTCCCCCCCCCAATGAGTGACACTTCTCCCCCCCAATGAGTGACACTTCTCCCCCCCAATGAGTGACACTTCTCCCCCCCCAATGAGTGACACTTCCCCCCCCAATGAGTGACACTTCTCCCCCCCAATGAGTGACACTTCTCCCCCCCAATGAGTGACACTTCTCCCCCAAATGAGTGACACTTCTCACCCAAATGAGTGACACTTCTCCCCCCCCAATGAGTGACACTTCTCCCCCCAATGAGTGACACTTCACCCCCTCCCAATGAGTGACACTTCACCCCCCCATTGAGTGACACTTCTCCCCCCCCCCATTGAGTGACACTTCTCCCCCCCAATGAGTGACACCTCCCCCCCCAATGAGTATGACCTCCCCCCCAAGGAGTGACACTTCCCCCCCCCATGAGTGACACTTCTCCCACCAATGAGTGAGACTTCTCTCCCCCAATGAGTGACACTTCTCCCCCCAATGAGTGACACTTCTCCCCCCAATGAGTGACACTTCACCCCCAGTGAGTGACACTTCTCTCCCCCCAATGAGTGACACATATCCCCCCCAATGAGTGACATTTCTCCCCCCAATGAGTGACACTTCTCCCCCTCCCAATGAATGATACTTCTCCCCCTCAATGAGTAACACTTCTCCCCCACCCTATAAGTTACACTTCTGCCCCCAATGAGTGACACCGCCCCCTCCCAATGAGTGACACTTCTCCCATCCTGAGTGACACTTCTTCCCCCCCAATGAGTGACACTTCCCCCCAGTGAGTGACACTTCTCTCCCCCCAATGAGTGACACATATCCCCCCCAATGAGTGACACTTCTCCCCCCAATGAGTGACACCATCCCCTCCCAATGAGTGACACTTATCCCCCCCAATGAGTGACATTTCTCCCATCCTATGAGTGACACTTCCCCCCCAATGAGTGACACTTCCCCCCCCCCCAATGAGTGACACCTCTCCCCCCAATGAGTGACACATATCCCCCCCAATGAGTGACACTTTCCCCCCCCAATGAGTGACACTTCCCCCCCAATGAGTGACACTTCTCCCCCTCCCAATGAGTGATACTTCTCCCCCACCCAATGAGTGACACTTCCCCCCCCCCAATGAGTGACATTTCTCACCCCAATGAGTAACTCTTCTCCCCATCCCAATGAGTGACACTTCTCCCCCCATTGAGTGACACTTCTCCCAATGAGTGACACTTCTCCCCCCCCAATGAGTGACACTTCTCCCCCCAATGAGTGAGACTTCTCTCCCCCAATGAGTGACACTTCTCCCCCCCAATGAGTGACACTTCACCCCCAGTGAGTGACACTTCTCTCCCCCCAATGAGTGACACTTCTCCCCCCAATGAGTGACACTTCTCTCCCTCCCAATGAATGATACTTCCCCCCAATGAGTGACACTTCCCCCCCCAATGAGTGACACTTCTCCCCCCCCAATGAGTGACACTTCTCCCCCCCAATGAGTGACACTTCTCCCCCCCTAATGAGTGACACTTCTCCCCCCCCCAATGAGTGACACTTCTCCCCCCCCAATGAGTGACACTTCTCCCCCCCAATGAGTGACACTTCTCCCCCCCAATGAGTGACACTTCTCCCCCCCAATGAGTGACACTTCTCCCCCCCCAATGAGTGACACTTCTCCCCCCCACATGAGTGACACTTCTCCCCCAAATGAGTGACACTTCTCCCCCCCCCCCCCCCCCAATGAGTGACACTTCTCCCCCCAATGAGTGACACTTCACCCCCTCCCAATGAGTGACACTACACCCCCCCATTGAGTGACACTTCTCCCCCCCCATTGAGTGACACTTCTCCCCCCCAATGAGTGACACCTCCCCCCCAATGAGTATGACCTCCTCCCCAATGAGTGACACTTCTCCCCCCAAATGAGTGACACTTCTCCCCCCCAATGAGTGACACTTCCCCCCCAATGAGTGACACTTCTCCCCCCCATGAGTGACACTTCCCCCCCCAAATGAGTGACACTTCTCCCCCCAAAGGAGTGACACTCCCCCCCCATGAGTGACACTTCTCCCACCAATGAGTGACACTTCTCTCCCCCAATGAGTGACACTTCTCCCCCCAATGAGTGACACTTCTCTCCCCCCAATGAGTGACACATATCCCCCCCAATGAGTGACATTTCTCCCCCAATGAGTGACACTTCTCCCCCTCCCAATGAATGATACTTCTCCCCCTCAATGAGTAACACTTCTCCCCCACCCTATATGTTACACTTCTGCCCCCAATGAGTGACACCGCCCCCTCCCAATGAGTGACACTTCTCCCATCCTGAGTGACACTTCTTCCCCCCCAATGAGTGACACTTCCCCCAAGTGAGTGACACTTCTCTCCCCCCAATGAGTGACACATATCCCCCCCAATGAGTGACACTTCTCCCCCCAATGAGTGACACCATCCCCTCCCAATGAGTGACACTTATCCCCCCCAATGAGTGACACTTCTCCCATCCTATGAGTGACACTTCCCCCCCAATGAGTGACACTTCCCCCCCCAATGAGTGACACCTCTCCCCCCAATGAGTGACACATATCCCCCCCCAATGAGTGACACTTTTCCCCCCCAATGAGTGACACATCCCCCCAATGAGTGAGACTTCTCTCCCCCAATGAGTGACACTTCTCCCCCCAATGAGTGACACTTCTCCCCCTCCCAATGAGTGACACTTCCCCCCCCCCCAATGAGTGACATTTCTCACTCCAATGAGTAACTCTTCTCCCCATCCCAATGAGTGACACTTCCCCCAATGAGTGACACTTCTCCTCCCAATGAGTGACACGTCTCCCCTCCAATGAGTGACACTTCTCTCCCCCCCAATGAGTGATACTTCTGCCCCCCAATGAGTGACACACCCAGTCCAATCAGTGACACGTCTCCCCCCAATGAGTGACACTTCTCCCACCAATGAGTGACACTTCTCTCCCCCAATGAGTGACACTTCACCCCCAGTGAGTGACAATTCTCTCCCCCCAATGAGTGACACATATCCCCCCCCAATGAGTGACACTTCTCCCCCTCCCAATGAATGATACTTCTCCCCCACCCAATGAGTGACACTTCCCCCCCCCCCAATGAGTGACATTTCTCACCCCAATGAGTGAGACTTCTCTCCCCCAATGAGTGACACTTCTCCCCCACCCTATAAGTTACGCTTCTGCCCCCAATGAGTGACACCGCCCCCTCCCAATGAGTGACACTTCTCCCATCCTGAGTGACACTTCTTCCCCCCCAATGAGTGACACTTCTCTCCCCCCAATGAGTGACACATATCCCCCCCAATGAGTGACACCATCCCCTCCCAATGAGTGACACTTATCCCCCCCAATGAGTGACACTTCCCCCCCCAATGAGTGACACCTCTCCCCCCAATGAGTGACACATATCCCCCCCAATGAGTGACACTTTTCCCCCCCAATGAGTGACACATCCCCCCAGTGAGTGAGACTTCTCTCCCCCAATGAGTGACACTTCTCCCCCCCAATGAGTGACACTTCTCCCCCTCCCAATGAGTGATACTTCTCCCCCTCCCAATGAGTGACACTTCCCCCCCCCCAATGAGTGACATTTCTCACCCCAATGAGTAACTCTTCTCCCCATCCCAATGAGTGACACTTCTCCCCCCAATGAGTGACACTTCTCCTCCCAATGAGTGACACATCTCCCCTCCAATGAGTGACACTTCTCTCCCCCCCAATGAGTGATACTTCTGCCCCCCAATGAGTGACACACCCAGTCCAATCAGTGACACGTCTCCCCCCCAATGAGTGACACTTCTCCCCCCAATGAGTAACACTTCTCCCCCAATGAGTGACACTTCTCTCCCACAATGAGTGACACTTCTCTCCCACAATGAGTGACACTTCTCTCCCCCAATGATTGTTACCCCCCCCAATAGTGACACCTCCCCCTAATGAGTGACTCTTCTCTCCCCCAATGATTGATACTCCCCCCCCCCCATGAGTGACACTTCTCCCCACCAATGAGTGACACTTCTCTCCCCAATGAGCGACACCTCCCCAATAAATGGCACTTCTCCCCCCCAATGAGTGACACTTCTCTCCCTCCCAATGAGTGACACCTCCCCCCCAATGAGTGACACCTCCCACCCAATGAGTGACACTTCTCCTCCCAATGAGTGACACTTCTCCCCCCAATGAGTGACACTTCTCCCCCTCCCAATGAGTGACACTTCTCCCCTCCAATGAGTGACACTTTTCCCCCCAAATGAGTGACACTTCTCCCCCCCCCCCACAGTGACACTTCTCCCCCCCCAATGTGTGACACAGCTCCCCCAATGAGTGACACTTCTCCCCCCCAATGAGTGACCCTTCTCCCCCCCAATGAGTGACACTTCTCCCCCCAATGAGTGACACTTCCCCCCCAATGAGTGACACTTCTCCCCCCAATGAGTGACACTTCCCCCCATGAGTGACACTTCTCTCCCCATTGAGTGACACTTCTCACCCCCAATGAGTGACATTTCTCCCCCCAATGAGTGATACTTCTCTCCTGCAATGAGTTACACTTCTCCCCTCAATGAGTGACACTTCTCCCCTCCAATGTGTGACACTTCTCCCCCCGCTCCACAGAGTGACACTTCTCCCCCCAATGAGTGACACGTCTCCTCCACCCCAATGAGTGACCGTGACCCCCAATGAGTGACACTGCACTCCTAAGTGACCCCACAATGAGTGACCCCACCTCTCCAATGAGTGACCCAGCCTCCAATAAGTGACACTGCCCTCAATGAGTTCACATTGCCCCCCTAATGAGTGACACACTCCTAATATGTGACGCCGCCCCAATGAGTGACACTGCTCCCCAATGAGTGACACCTTCCCACCCAATAGGTGACCACGCCCCGCAAAGAGTGACCATCTCCCAATGAGTGAACACGCCCCCCAAGAGTGACACTGGTTCCACCAATCAGTGAGCCCGGCTTCGCCCCAATGAGTGGTTCTGACCCTAAATGAGTCACATTGCCCCCCAATGAGTGACCGGCCACCCCCATTAGTCACAACCTCCCCACCCCAACTTGTGTGCTTGTGTGACTTTGCCTTTAACTGCTGACAAACTGTTTGCAGCCAGAGGGCGCTCTATCACTGGGATTCTTATTAACTCCGCGGTAAGAATGCAGGGGATCATATATATTAATGCTCGAGGCACAGGAGCGGGTGCGTGGATATGAAAAGATTTCACCCACCTCAAAGGCAGTCTTATTACCTCCAGTGAGCGGCGAATCTGGCTATTCAGGTTTATTCCCAAAAGAAAAACCTGCAAATATTTTAAAGGGTCAGTTTAAGGGTCAGAAACGAGCGCAAAATGGTCCAATTATTCCAAATTTCCCTAAAATATTCACTCGTTTTTATATTGTTTTATGTTATTTATTTTGAAGCTATTTGCAAATTTTTTTATTTTTTTTTTATTTTTAACGTGTTTAAATATTTGCTGAGTTTCCGATTTTTCCAGGAAAAACTTTGTTTGGACAGAAACGGTTAATTTCAGGTTAATTTTGACCGCTGACAATTGCGTGAATCGTTGCACAAACATTTACCGTTTCTGCGCCATACTCGATCTTTTGGCGAAAAAATTGCACTTGGGACAGAGAATAGCACGACTTCCGTTATTTCGGGGGCATTTATAATAAAGCCGCAATTTCGTTTCACTGCCTTGTAGGGGGCCAGGTGTCCAGTATTGAACTGGACTGTCCTGTATTTGGATACTATCCAGTAAAAAAAGAGAGGTAATACTGGACATGTATGTATATACCGGTATTACCTCTCTGGGTGTGTATGTGTATACCGTTATTACCTCTCTGGGTGTGTACACTACCGACACACTTAATCCGAGCAGGGCTAGTTCCACAAGCCGGGGGATGCCCCGGCTTGCTAGCCCCACTCCCTCGGCGTGCCGCGCGTCACCGATGCGCGGTCACACGTCATCGGGTGCCAGCGCCCCCTGCACGCGCTTCCAGGGCTCCCCGAGGGAGCCCTGGTGTCCCGCGATGTGGGGGACAGCGGCAGGGGGTTCCGGGGGACCCGGCGGACCCAGCAGCGGGAGGGAGAGCGCCCCGATCGGAGGGCGCTCTTCCGCTGCTTCGGCGCGCGCCCGGCACCCTCCGGCGCGCGCCAGGTTACTGCTGCGGCCGAGAACGGGCAAATGCTCGAATAAACTCTGCCGCAGCAGTATGTGTATACCGGTATTACCTCACAGGGCGTGTATGTGTATACCGGTATTACCTCTCTGGGCGTGTATGTGTATACCGGTATTACCTCTCTGGGCGTGTATGTGTATACCGGTATTACCTCTCTGGGCGTGTATGTGTATACCGGTATTACCTCTCTGGGCGTGTATGTGTATACCGGTATTACCTCTCTGGACATAGTGACCTGACCGGCTTGGGGAGGCCGCGGGATTTCGCTGAGCAGGGAGAGAGCAGGGCTGCTGCTAGGGGGCTGGCAGCTTCCTCCATCCTGATTAGCTGCTGCTGGGTAATGCAGCCAATCAGGAGCAGGCATCAGGATCCTGGGGGTGGGGCCAAGAAGAGGAGCAAACAGCATGGAGCAGAGAGGTGAGAGTGGTGTGTTTGTGTCTCCAGCACGTCACACCTTTCATGATTGTGTCCAGTATATTTGGAGAAGCCGTCTGGCCGCCCTACTCACTGGCGCCCAAAGAAGTAAGACATTTTGTTCAATGGAAATCTCAATAGTTAAACCGCTCACCCACACAACGCCTTCCTGGCAATTTGAAACCATTGTTTCATTACGAATCCCAATGAATTTTTCATGTTAAAGACCCAATTTGTGAGGCTTCCTGAGCAGGTAATTACGGGGGAACGCTTGTGCGCGTACTTACGGGTCTGAACAAGTTTTACTGTTTAAACCCCTCTGGTAGCATAAAAGCCCCTATACAACTGAAGCCTCATTACTACAAAATGTTACATTTACAGTGTCTAACCATGGGAATACATGTCATTTTTGGGTGTCGGTACTCACATTGCTTAACCCTTTTGACACTTTATCACTACCCTATTTCCTCGATTCTAAGACGCACCTTTTTTCCGAATTTTACATGTCTGAAATCGGGGTGCGTCTAAGAATCGATGTATTAAAAAAAAAAGTGTCTACACTACTAACCCCCTCTTTTCACTTACCATTTTTCTGGAGAGGTCCCATGTCAGCGAAGGATGAAGTGGGTGGCGGCAGGAGTGGTCCAACGTCTGCAAATGGTTGAAGATGGACAGTGGGCTTGAGTGCGGCAGGACAGGTCCCAAGTCTGCAGGTGAATGAATGAAAATAAGAAGACAGTGGGCAGGAGATCATTATAGCAGGAGAGCTGAGCAGGAGCAGAGCGGTATAGGGGAATGGCTTGGGAGGTGCACACAGTAACACCGGAAGTTGACCGGTGTCTGACTTCCGGTTACAGTGTGCACCTCCCAAGCCGTTCCCCTATGCCGCTCTGCTCCTGCTCAGCTCTCCTGCTATTATGATCTCCTAGAGCCATCGCACGCCCGCTGTTTTCTTATCTTCATTCACCTGCAGACTTGGGACCTGTCCTGCAACCGCAGCACTCCCGCCCGCTGTCTATCTTCAACCATCTGCAGATGTGGAACCTCTCCTGCCGCCACCCACTTCATCCTTCGGTGACATGGGACCTCTCCTGAAACAAATGGCAAGTGAAAAATTATTTTCCTCGATTTGTAAGGGCCAAATCGATGGTGCGTCTTACAATCAATGGCGTCTTACAATCGAGGAAATACGATATTTCAACAACAGTTCATTGTAGATAGTATAATTGTTATTCTTAATCACAATTATTTTCTATTTGAGGGTTCTTTTATGTCCAGGCCAATGGGACGGCCATGGGCACATGCTTCGCCCCGAATTACGCAAGGTTATTCATGGGATTATGGGAACAGGAATATACGTTTGGAATGAGGGCCAGTACAGGGACAATATACGCTTTCACAGAAGATTCATTGAATTCCTTAATTCTAACAGACTGAATATTGTGCTGAGTGGGGAGAAGCACAGAACCAGTATTAATTGTATGGATCTGTATCTAACCATTGTGACTAACCATTGTGACTAACCATTGTGACTAACCATTGTGACTAACCATTGTGAACAATGAACCAAAACTTTTTTTTTTATAAAGTTGATGTAACCTCGTATCCCGATGCCCACAGTCACCATTCTACACACTGGTTGGATAACATACCCTATGCTCTCACATGAAAGATTTTGAAGATCAGTCATTGGTCAGAACAAAAAGATTAATGGAAACGGGGCATGAGCCAAAACTAGTAGAGAGATCCCTCAAAAGAAGTAGAGAGGAGCAGAGAGAATCCCTACTCATCCCCAAGGAAGCAGAATGCAATAATGGTAAAATAACCAATTCTCTGTTTATAACGGATTATTGCAAACAAGAAACCAGAATCCGGAAGATAATGCACCAACACCGGGACATTTTAAAATGGGCCCAGTTCTTCGGGATGTGATTCCTGATAAGCCTACGGTGGCGTTTAGAAAAGTCAAAAACCTTAACAGGATATTAGCTCCCAATGTCCTTAATAAGCCCAATAAGAATGGGAATCCAGGAGGTTTTTTTGGAGAAACCTATAGGCAATTACTGCTGTGGTAGATGCACTGTGTGCAACTATGTGTCTAAGGACAAGATATTCTGTGATAACAAAACAGGGAAGAAGCATAGAATTCATCACTACATTAATTATCTAACAAAATGTGTGCTTTATGCAATGAAATGCCCATGTAACCTACTATATAAATGGAACATTTGTGTATCCCACACCATAACATTAGAATGGAGAAGCACTTGCAGCTGGTTGGGATCTCTGAAAAAATTGAACTTGTCACCGTATCCGATTCTGGATCAACTTTAGGATAACACCGCATCCGTAGCAACTATTTGTCAAACCACTGTCATAAAAAAAATATAAAAATGTGATTATCAGGACTTGATGATGTTGTGATAATCAGTGCAGGGCTGAGATGGATAGTATTCTTCTTGAATATATTTATTAAAAAACTTTGTAACAAACATTAGGTATGCAATGATAAAAATGCAATATTTGCAATAAATGAGAGAGGATCACAAATTTATAGGCTGTGTGTGGAGATAAAGTCCCAATATGAATATCCTTAAGACACAGTTCATGTCAGACATACATACTGTATATCGTTGTTATATTCTTGATTTGCACACGCTGTCTATATATTCCTACAGTATTATAGGGTAGATTATGGGAGTAATCCTTCTATCGGCTTTATTCATCTAGATTCCTTTAATTCATTAATTCAGTAAGAAGATACTCTTTTCCGGAGTAGTATCCTAGAGTTTGTTCATTCAAATTGGTTGTTTATGATTTAAAGAATCATTTTCCACTCTGTGGATCATTAGTTTTTTATAAAGAACATTTAAATCTAATTATATTGAGTGGTATTATAAACATGCATTGAGATGTATTGTTCATTAATTTTAGTAACACTAATGTTTTTATTATATATTCATGTTGTTCATTTTTTAAGGTTGCTATGGTTATCACTTTATCCAATCTGATGACGTTGTCTATTTGACAAGATCAGTACAAGTGGTCAAGTAGCTAAGTAATATTGGATATACATCAGCTGGACGTCGTTGATATCAGTATGGGTGGATCCAAGACAACCTGAACCTCTGACGAAGTTGCATAGACACCACGAAACGCGTTAGGTGACTTACAGCTCCAACTAAGTCAGAAGCGGTACACTACAACGGATTGTTGCTCAGCTAAAGACAGGCCGGTTCACCACTATAGAATCAATCGTAAGAGAGGGGTGAATTTCCAGGCAGATAGATACATTGCCTCAGGACTGAGTTTTATGTGTACCTGAACTACTTCCGGTTTCCGATTTTTGGGAGAAGCACCATACCGCAGACCCGACACGAGTAAAGACTGTGGAGTCCCCGCAGCTGAGATGGGGACTCAGTATTGCACTCATAGATGCCATTTAATATTTGTTGTTTGTGAGTTTAACCATTGTTGTTTTTAACCTTTATTAAAACTGTTCTAGCAATATTTCACTAGGAGAGTGCACCTCTCTTTCTTGTTCTTCCTCTCTGCATATATATATATATATATTTAAGATTTTTTAAATGTATAATTATAGTTTAATTTATATGAGTTAAATAATTTTGTGTTTAACAGTATGTGGGATAATTGTTATTAGAGACACTGTGTGTGTGTGTTGTGTTAAGTGTAGTTAGTGGTAGCGGAAGGAAGCCCATCCTATTGGTTTAGGCTTCAATGTGGTTTGGTATAAGTATAGCCCCTCTGGGAGCCAATAATTCACTCCCTGATGAAGCGTCATAGACGTGAAACGCGTTACATAGCCGAGTTGGAGTTCCACGACGGATGACGTAAGACGCCGTGACGATGGACGCCGTGACGATGGACGCCGTGACGATGGACGCCTGGAGTCAATGCCCCCCTGTGAGAACACTTCGGCCGCTCGTACAGCTGTTCAGTGAGCTCTTGACCAGGAAATAGGACTCGTTCTGCACCTCGTGTTCCCGCTCCTCTGTGCTCTTCTCTGGGGCGGAGGAGAGCGCTGATTAACATCGGAGAGAACTGAGGTCCGTCATAACAGCTGAGTCCTATCAGGACGATGGGAATATACATTTTTATGTAAGAGTTGTGAAGTGTGTAATTTTATATAAAGTAACACATATTTTTACTAATAGTGTCCCTCCATGTGCCTCTTCTACTTTCCTTGTTCTGGTGGGGTAATTACCCCGCTGATCACGGGAGAAGGATCAGCTGCAGGAGCGACTCTAAGGCTGCGTCCCCGCTAGTGCTGAGCGGGTGGCGCTTGGCGAGGTGACTTGCATATATATATGCAAGTCCCTGCTCACGCGATGCGTGCGCGCGTATGCGCGGGCACATACGCTCAAAGGCGCTCGGCGCTTAGGTAAACACATTTTTTTAGCTTTCTAGCGCGCTCAGCCTCCCCTGCAGCGTCCCAGACCCCCCCCCCCCCTCCCCCCGCGCGAGCGATTGCGAAAATTTTAAGGACACCCGGCGCTCATGCTTGGAGAGCTCTGCAAGCACGAGCGCGCTCCGCGCCAGCGGGGACAAAGCCTTAGAAGGGAATGTAGATCCCCTACTAGCCAGCGCGCATTTATTGCACTATAAACGTAACCCTTTTCATGCCAAAGAGATAAGACATATGAAAGTTGTACTAAGTAGCAGATGAGTTATAAGGTAGATTTAAGAAAATCGATGATGGTGGCCATTTTTTAAGTTCCCGCAAAACAAAAATTAGTTTTTATACTGACACACAGAACTGACAGGAGATTATGTGTGATTCAAGCTAAGAAAAAAAAAAGTTCAGTTGATTTGAGAAAATGTGTATGTGTACATGTATATATATATATAGTACAAGTATATATGTATAAGTGTACATGTATATATATATATAGTACAAGTATATATGTATAAGTGAATATATATGTATAAGTGTGTGTATATATATATATTTAAAAAAAAAATTTTTTATTTTTTTACACAGCTGCTGCCTTTACAGTGCTGGTGGGTATCAATCTATAACAGAACGCAGGCAGGCAAACCCTCAGAGTTTAAAATACCTTCTGCAGGATGTAACGAGTTTATCGCCCGCTGACAGGCCCCCTGTCCTACTGCTGGGAGTGTCACGTCCCACAACCCATTCAGAGGAAGCTATGAATCACAAGGACACGTTTTCCACAGAAAAGCATTTTCTTTATTAAACAAGCAGCTTGTGCTGCAAAAAGGAGGTAATAGGGAGAGGATATGTGGGGTAATAGGAGGAGTTATAGGGAGAGGTTATATGGGGTAATAGGAGGAGTTATAGGGAGTGATTATATGGGGTAATAGGAGGAGTTATAGGGAGCAGTTATATGGGGTAATAGGAGGAGTTATAGGGAGTGAATATATGGGGTAATAGGGGGAGTTATAGGGAGCGGTTATATGGGGTAATAGGGGGAGTTATAGGGAGTGAATATATGGGGTAATAGGAGGAGTTATAGGGAGCGGTTATATGGGGTAATAGGAGGAGTTATAGGGAGCGGTTATATGGGGTAATAGGAGGAGTTATAGGGAGCGGTTATATGGGGTAATAGGAGGAGTTATAGGGAGCGGTTATATGGGGTAATAGGAGGAGTTATAGGGAGCGGTTATATGGGGTAATAGGAGGAGTTATAGGGAGCGGTTATATGGGGTAATAGGGGGAGTTATAGGGAGCGGTTATATGAAACAACCAAATAAGAGATGCAGCAAAATATTGTATTTATCAATATTTCTGCAGTAAGAAAATGGGATAAAAGGGGTCAGAAATGCAATTTGTGATATATATGTATAATTATAGTGGGCGGATAAGGTGGAACTGCACCTTTAATTAGGCTTGTCTATCTTTGCCAATTCTTTATTTGTATAAAAACACATTGTTCTGTTTTCGTTGTGAACGCATCAGATAAAACTAAGTAACAGGCGCCCATTAGCTGAGGCAGAAAGTGGGAGTATTACAGAAGCAGTGACTCAGAGAGGAACGCGTGACAGGGAAAAACGTTTCAAACATTTCTTTATATTATGTTCCATATAACCGCCCCCTATAACTCCTCCTATTACCCCATATAGCCGCTCCCTATAACTCCTCCTATTACCCCATATAACCTCTCCCTATAACTCCTTTTATTACCCCATATACCCGCTCCCCATAACTCCTCCTATTCCCCCTAATAACCGCTCCCTATAACTCCTCCTATTCCCCCTAATAACCGCTCCCTATAACTCCTCCTATTCCCCCTAATGACTGCTCCCTATAACTCCCCCTATTACCCCATATAACCGCTCCCTATAACTCCTCCTATTACCCCATATAACCTCTCCCTATAACTCCTCTTATTACCCCATATACCCGCTCCCCATAACTCCTCCTATTCCCCCTAATAACCGCTCCCTATAACTCCTCCTATTCCCCCTAATAACCGCTCCCTATAACTCCTCCTATTCCCCCTAATGACTGCTCCCTATAACTCCCCCTATTACCTCATATAACCGCTCCCTATAACTCCTACTATTACCCCATATACCCTCTCCCTATAACTCCTCCTATTACCCCATATACCCGCTCCCTATAACTCCCCCTATTACCTCATATAACCGCTCCCTATAACTCCTCCTATTACCCCATATAACCGCTCCCTATAACTCCTCCTATTACCCCATATACCCGCTCCCTATAACTCCCCTTATTACCCCATATAGCCGCTCCCTATAACTCCTCCTATTACCCCATATAACTGCTCCCTATAACTCCTCCTATTACCCCATATACCCACTCCCTATAACTCCTCCTATTACCCCATATAACCGCTCCCTATAACTCCTCCTATTACCCCATATAACTGCTCCCTATAACTCCTCCTATTACCCCATATACCCGCTCCCTATAACTCCTCCTATTACCTCATATACCCACTCCCTATAACTCCTCCTATTACCCCATATAACCGCTCCCTATAACTCCTCCTATTACCCCATATAAGTGCTCCCTATAACTCCTCCTATTACCCCATATACCTGCTCCCTATAACTCCTCCTATTACCCCATATAACCGCTCCCTATAACTCCTCCTATACCCCCATATAAGCGCTCCCTATAACTCCTATTACCCCATAGAACCGCTCCTTATAACTCCTCCTATTACTCCCTATAACCGCTCCCTATAACTCCCCCTATTACCCCATATAACTGCTCCCTATAATTCCTATTACCCTATATAACCTATTACCCTATATAATACCTAATGGAAAACAAAATTATTAGTAATAGTCAGCATGGATTTATGAAGGATAGATCATGCCAAACTAACCTTTTTTGTTTCTTTGAGGAGGTAAGTAGGAATTTAGACCAGGGTAATGCAGTTGATGTGGTCTACTTAGATTTTGCAAAGGCTTTTGATACGGTTTCACACAAGAGGTTGGTGTACAAAATAAAGAAAATTGGACTCAGTAATAATATATGCACCTGGATTGAAAACTGGTTAAAGGACAGACAACAGAGGGTTGTCATAAATGGAACTTTTTCAGGTTGGGCTAAAGTCGTGAGTGGAGTACCTCAGGGATCGGTACTGGGACCCCTGCTTTTTAACTTGTTTATTAATGACCTTGAGGTTGGGATTGAGAGCAAAGTCTCCATCTTTGCTGATGATACTAAATTGTGTAAGGTAATAGAATCAGAGCAGGATGTAATTTCTCTTCAGAAGGACTTGGAGAGACTGGAAACGTGGGCAGGTAAATGGCAGATGAGGTTAAAAACAGATAAATGTTAGGTTATGCATTTGGGATGCAAGAATAAAAAGGCGACTTACAAATTAAATGGGGATAAATTGGGGGAATCCTTGATGGAGAAGGATTTAGGAGTGCTTGTAGACAGCAGGCTTAGCAATAGTGCCCAAAGTCATGCAGTAGCTGCAAAGGCAAACAAGATCTTATCTTGCATTAAACGGCAATGGATGGAAGGGAAGTAAACATAATTATGCCCCTTTACAAAGCATTAGTAAGACCACACCTTGAATAGGGAGTACAATTTTGGGCACCAATCCTAAGAAAAGACATTCTGGAACTAGAGAGAGTTCAGAGAAGAGCCACCAAATTAATAAAGGGGATGGACATTCTAACTTATGAGGAGAGGCTAGCTAAATTAGATTTATTTACATTAGAAAAGAGGCGTCTAAGAGGGGATATGATAACTATATACAAATATATTCGGGGATACTACAAGGAGCTTTCAAAAGAACTATTCATCCCACGGGCAGTACAAAGGACACGGGGTCATCCCTTAAGGTTGGAGGAAAGGAGATTTCACCAGCAACACAGGAAAGGGTTCTTTACAGTAAGGGCAGTTAAAATGTGGAATTCATTACCCATGGAGACTGTGATGGCAGATACAATAGATTCGTTCAAAAAACGTTGGACATCTTTTTAGAAAGGAAAGGTATGCAGGAATATACCAAATAAGTATACATGGGAAGGATGTTGATCCAGGGATTAATTCGATTACCAAATCTTGGAGTCAGGAAGGAATTAATTTTCCCCGTATGAGATATCATTGGATATCTGGGTTTTTATGTTTGCCTTCATCTGGATCAATAAGTAGGTATTGATATAGGATAAAGTATCTGTTGTCTAAATTTAGCATAGGTTGAACTTGATGGATGTTATTATATCGCTCTGCGTGTTATTATATCTCTCTGCGTGTTATTATATCTCTGCGTGTTATTATATCTCTCTGCGTGTTATTATATCTCTGCGTGTTATTATACCTCTCTGCGTGTTATTATATCTCTGCGTGTTATTATATCTCTCTGCGTGTTATTATATCTCTGCGTGTTATTATATCTCTCTGCGTGTTATTATATCGCTCTGCGTGTTATTATATCACCTACAGTACATGTTATTATATCGCTATGCATGTTATTGCGTCTTTCTGCGTGGATATTTTGTGCGTATTATAAGTGTATTTCTCTATGCCTGTTATTATATCGCTTGGTGTGTTATTATTTTGCTCTTCGTGTTATTATATCGCTCTGGTTATCATATCGCTCTGCATGTTACTATATCTCTCTGCATGTTATTATATCGCTCTGCATGTTATTATATCTCTTTGCATGTTATATCTCTCTGCGTGTTATTATTTTGCACTGCGAGTTATTATATCTCTGCATGTTATCTCTCAGCATGTTATTATATCGCTCTGCGTGTTATTTTTTGCACTACATGTTATTATTTTGCACTGCGTGTTATTATATCTCTCTGCGTGTTATTATGTCGCTCTGCGTGTTATTATACCGGTCTCTGTGTTATTATATCTCTGTGTGTTATTATATCTCTCTGTGTGTTATTATATTTTTCTGTGTGTTATTATATCTCTCTGTGTTATTATATCTCTGCGTGTTATTATATCTCTCTGCGTGTTATTATATCTCTCTGTGTGTTATTATATCTCTCTGTGTGTTATTATATCTCTGCATGTTATTATGTCTCTCTGTGTTATTATATCGCTCTGTGTGTTATTATATCTCTCTGTGTGTTATTATATCTCTGCGTGTTATTATATCTCTGTGTGTTATTATATCTCTTTGCGTGTTATATCTCTGTGTGTTATATCGCTCTGTGTTATTATTTTGCACTGCGTGTTATTATATCACTCTGCGTGTTATTATATCTCTCTGTGTAACGCCTGTATGCCCGCAGACCTGGCCAGTTCCCAGTACTGAGGTGGGTAAGGGTATAACATGCACCCACAGCAGTGACGGCGTGCCCGGAGTGTGGTAATTGCGTTGCCGGGCCTGGTGAGTAAGGGTTAACGTTATACTTGCTGAGTACGGGGCGCCAGAGGTCGGAGGGTAATGTCCAAGTGCCAGAGTCCAGGGGTTGGAGAGAGCAGCGTAGTGATGTCCGAAAGCCTGGGTTCAAGTGCAGGAGAAGGCAGCATAGTCAAGTCCAAAGCAGAGTTCAAGTTCAAACCAAGGGAATCCAAACAGGGGCAGGGACAGGAACCAGAGCTGAAACAGACAAGGGAGCTGGGCATAGACACTGCACACACAGGAGCTACAGGAAAGCTATGCAGAGCAAGGACTGAGAGGAAGGAGTGGGGTTATATGGGAAGGAGGACCAATAGGGGTGAGGGGAGGAGCAGAGGCTTGAGTGGGTAATTGCAGAGATAGGTCTGAGAGAGCAGAGGAGGAGACAGGAAGGTAATCTAAGGTAATAGCCTGCAACCTGCGAGGGGCGGAGCCAGTGCCTGGGGAGGGTTGGTAACTAGAGCGGGTGCGCGCGCCCTCTGTAACACTGTCACGCGCGCACCGCGCGAGCACCAGGGCGTGGGGGAAGCATCGCGGAGGAGGTGGAACCAGGTAGGGGAAGGCCTGGGATGACGGAGGCACACCGAGGGGCGCGATTGCCCCAACAGGAGACCGAGAACGCGCGCACACGATGGGGGGACCGCACGTGCGTGCAAACAGCGAGCCATAGCGTGCGGGCTGTTCCGCGAGGGAATGAGTTAGGGAGGAAGGTTTAGCCACCGGGGAACCTAAGGTGACGGGGACACGCTGGGAAGAGCGAGTCCCCCGATCCGTTACAGTATCCCCCCCTTGAGGATCGGACTCCGGACGATCCTCCCAAGGTTTATGAGGGAACTTCTGACGGAACTGTCTGAGGAGTGCTGGGGCATGAACGTGATGAGATGGTATCCAGGAGCGTTCTTCCGGGCCATATCCTTTCCAGTGAACAAGGAACTGAAGTCTGCCCCTGGACCAACGAGAATCGAGTATGGACTGGACTTCTAAGTCTTGTTGTCCTTGTATGACGAAAGGATTAGGTCTCCGAGGGTGGTCCGGAAAATGGGCATTCTGGATCAAGGGTTTAAGTAGAGACATGTGGAATACAGAAGGGATCTTCATAGTAGGAGGAAGTGCAAGACGGTATGCGACCGGGTTGATCCTTTTGAGGACCTTGAAAGGACCTAAGAATCTTGGGTCAGTTTCTGAGAAGGAGTCTTGAGTTTGATATTCTTGGAAGATAGACAAACTCTATCTCCGGGTTTGAACTCAGGGCCAACTTGACGTCGCCGATCCGCTTGCATCTTTTGTCTTTGAACGGAACCTTGCAAAGCTTTTATGATCCTTTTCCAGGAATTTTGAAGACTGGATATGTGAGAATCTGCTGCGGGAACACCAGAGGGGAGAGAGGAGAGGATGGAATCCATAGTTAATGAAAAAAGGCGACTCTTGCGTGGATTAGTTTTTTAATGAGTTAATAGCAAACTCAGCCCAGGGTAATAGGTCCACCCAATTGTCTTGAGATTCAGACACAAAGCATCTGAGATACTGTTCCAGAGTCTGATTCATTGTTTCCGTCTGACCGTTGGTTTGAGGGTGATAACGCTAGGAAAATAGAAGGGAAATGACAAGTTTTTGAGAAAAAGCTTGCCAGAACTTAGAGATGAATTGAGTACCTCTGTCAGAAACAATCGAAATAGGTACAACGTGCAATCTGAAAATTTCCTTAGAAAAAACGTCGGCTAAAGTAGCTGAATTAGGAAGACCCTTGAATGGTATAAAGTGCGTATGCTTGGAAAACCTATCTACTACCACAAGGATCGTATTCATCCCTTTAGAATTGGGAAGTTCCACAATAAAGTCCATGGAGATATGTTTCCAAGGTTGTTCCGGAATAGGAAGGGGCAAGAGGAGACCAGAAGGTTTGTGTCGGGCGGATTTGCTCTGGGCACAGACCGGACAAGTTCTGGTGAAGTCGAAAATGTCCTTATTCGTTTTAGGCCACCAAAATGTCCGTTTGATAAGATCTACAATTCTCTTGTCGCCTGGATGACCAGCAGCTCTAGATGAATGTCCCCAAAGAAGTATTTTGTGGCGAAAATGTGGGGCAGCGTACAACCGTACTTCTGGCACCCTAAATCCCCTAGGTGTAAGGTCCGGGGGAACACCTCTCTCTAAAGGGGTTCCTCCCGCGACTTTACTTACCCCCGCTCCAGCTCTGCCTCCTCGCCGCCGCGGGCGGGATCTTCCTTCTCCTCCGCTTCCCGCGGCGGCTACTGATCTCCCGCATGCGCGCGCACGGCCGAGGACCTTTACGTCCTCCCTCAGGAGGAGTTCCCGCCCCCAGCTCAGGCCTCGCGCGCCTCTCCCGCGCAGCACACACGCCTGATGCGCGTGCACCGCTCACAAGCTACACATCTAGCACAGCTGTGGTAAGTCTCCCTACCAATCCCTATCTTTCCTGGGGCCGCTCCCTCGTTACTCCTCCTCTCCCTATTGGTCCTTCCTCCTACTTATACCTTGCTCAGCCATTCATTCTTTGGCTGAGCATAGCTTTGTATGACCTGTGTTAACCACGGTCGTGCCAGCCTCAGTTCCTGTCTCTTTGTCTCCTTAGTGATCCCTTGCGTACTGAACCGGCCTGGCTGTGGATCCGCTCTGGACTTCTACCCTTGGTTTGTATCCTGACCTCCTGGACTCCCCGACCCCTTTACCTCGGTTTGCGGATTCCGACCTACCTCCCGGCTCTGGACCCCAGGCTCTCGGTACCACCTATCTTCTGGAACCTCCCTTCTCGTCTGGCGAGTATCTTACTTTATCTTATACTCCCAGACGGTTCCAGACGCCTATTTTCCACTTTCCAGGCGTGTCCCCGTAGCTGTGGGTGCAGTTTGTTATCCATCTCCCCTCAGTTTCGGGGTCCCTCCTTGTCCGTGGTGAGCACAGCGTAACATTATGCTCAGCCCCACAGACATGGACCCCGAAGAGGTTAAGCAACCAAGCCCCATGCAGCGACTTCTCCAGCTAGAGGCGCAGCTTGCGTCCATGACGCAGGAGCTCTCTAGACTCTCCTCGTTGCAGCCTTCCCCAGGCTCCTCTGCCATGGCAGCTGTGGCGTTTCCCTCCCCGGGTCTTCCCGTGGCTGTGGATCCTCGTCTCCCGGCTCCCAACCGCTATGCAGGGGACCCCCACGAGTGCAGAGAGTTTCTTAATCAGAGCGAGATGCAATTTGAATTATTTCCTTCGCGCTTCCCCACTGCTCGTTCAAAGGTGGCCTATATTATGTCTCTCTTGAACGGAAAGGCCCTAGCCTGGGCATCCCCCATCTGGGAGCGGGAGCCTGCCATGACGCATGACTATTCTCGCTTTCTTCGAGAATTCAGGCAAGTATTTGATACATGGATGAAAAAATTGGGGTGCTCCAACCCGCAGCTACTCCATCCAATATATTGAATAATATTATTATTGACCCTGGAGAAACCAGTGGGAGTGGGTAGGTACTTCAAGACTTGTAAGTATCAGTGACAATCAGTCAAACTTAACTATAATAGTCTAAACCAATGAACCCCACTCACGTCATCTCCAGGGTTTCCTCTGCCGGCGTGCAAGCCAAAAGGATCCAGAATCCAGAAGTATCCAACAGCAAAAAACGAATGGCGCACAGCCAGGGAGCCAGGTGTGGTCCGAAACGCGTAGGAGGTTTTTGCCTGTGTCCCCCAAGGGGTGATTCTGTCTCCTACCATGCTGAAATAAAAGAAAACTTTTCACTCCACACCTGGCTCCCTGGCTGTGCGCCATTCGTTTTTTGCTGTTAAGTATTTGATACATGGAAACAAAGAAATGACAGCGCAAAAAAACCATAGTGTAGTAAATTTAAAAAACTATTTATAAGGTGGGGGTGAGTATTGCACGTACATCAATAAAAAAGGTTAACAGCATGACATGTTAGGGACATGTTACCACTCGGCGGGGACAGCAGGACACGGACAGAAGTATCTTGGACGTCCTCCCTCTAGCTGCTGGTATCCAGGTGCGGTGTATGCAGCTCCACTTTGGGGAACCTTCCCGTGTGCTGAAGGTACTCCAGCCAGTGGTTCAGAAGGGGTGATCTCCTAGTCGCTTCCGGGTTCATCCACGCTTACGTCTGACGTCATCTGGCGGCGTCTCTCAGCCGGTCGCGTCTTTAGTGCGTCTCTCCTCAACGATAGCTAATCGAGTGGTTGGATAAGTCCCGAACAAGTCCCGCATAGAACAAGTGCCAAATATAAAGCCACAATGGGAGTAGATACAGAAAAGGAAGGAACGCGCCCTCTCCTACGCGTTTCGTACTTTCGTACTTCTTCAGGGAAACGCCTGGTCGCCAAATTACGGCAGATACTTCTCTCTTCCATATTTCCCAGGGTACTCGTCCTGTCGCCGAGTATGCTTTGGACTTCTGGACCATCACGGCGGAGACCTCCTGGAATGATGGCTCACTATCAGCAGCTTTTGAAAGGGTCTGTCGGATGCCATCAAGGACCAGCTGGCCACTATGGAGAGACCCACCAGATTGGAGGATCTCATTGCGGTCTGCATCTGCGTGGACCAGCGGTTACGAGAGAGAAGACTTGAACGCGCTCTTCCTCGTTCCACCTCCTCCCGGTCTTCCAGCCGCAGTCTTGTTCATTACGTCCCCCAACCCATGGATGAGCCCGAACCTATGCAGCTCGGAGGTCATCGGCTATCCGCGTCTGAGAGACAGCGCCGACGAGATGGTGGACTGTGCCATTACTGCGGTCATCCCGGTCATCTGCTGGTAAGCTGTCCTCTGCGAGCGGGAAACGCCAGGACCCAATAAGGTATGAGAGGGTCTCGTTGGGTATAATCTCTTCTCCTCTTTCTTCTTCTAAAGTACTTCCCAATCGTATAATGCTGCCTATTTCTCTGGCCTGGAATAACTCCCTGATCCCCGCTTCTGCATTTATAGATTCTGGGTCTCAGGGAAACTTTATTGACCAGAGTTATGCCTATAGGAATGGGATTCCCTTCCGATCTAAGGCTGTTCCAGTTGGTCTGGAGGCCATAGACGGGCGTCCACTCCAACCAGCCTTTATTTCCCTGGAGACTTGTTCTCTATCCCTCTCCACGGAGGACGGTCACCAAGAGAAGATTATCTTGGACGTGATCCACACTCCATCGGTAGATGTAATTCTGGGACTCCCCTGGCTGCAACTTTATAACCCACAATTAGATTGGGTTAAGCCCCCAGTGCCTTAAGACCTGTCTTCCCCCCAAACGGATGTTAGCCGGAGTGGAATTACCCGCAGAGTATAAAACTTCCCTTCCAGCGGTCTACTGGGACCTGGCGGACGTTTTTGATAAAGTACGTTCTGAAGTGCTACCTCCCCATAGAGACTTTGACTGTCCTATTGAGCTCCTTCCCGGTGCTACCTTACCTAAGAGCCGTTCTTACCCCCTATCCATAGCCGAGATCAAGGCCATGACGAGTATATCCAGGATAATTTGAGGAAGGGTTTCATCCGCAATTCTTCATCTCCAGCTGGAGCTGGATTTTTTTTTGTTAAGAAAAAGGATGGTTCCTTGCGCCTTTGTATTGACTACAGAGGTCTTAACAAAATTACGATCAAGAACCGTTACCCCCTGCCACTTATTTCCGAACTCTTCGATCGTTTACAGAGGGCAACAATTTTTTCCAAACTTGATCTCCGCGGAGCCTATAACCTTGTCTGCATCCGTCAGGGCGACGAGTGGAAGACCGCCTTTAACACCCGGGATGGGCATTATGAATACCTAGTCATGCCTTTCGGCCTGTGCAATGCCCAGACGGTCTTCGAGGAGTTTGTCAACGAGATCTTCCGTGATCTCCTCGACAGCTTCGTTATCGTATACCTTGACGATATCCTTATTTTTTCCAAATCCCTCTCTGACCACATTCAACACACCAAGATAGTCCTGTCCCGCCTTCGGGAGAACAATCTAATTCTAAGCTAGAGAAATGTTCTTTTCATCTTTCTTCCATCCCCTTTCTTGGATTTATCATTTCTAGCACTGGCTTCTCTATGGACCCAGTCAAACTCAAGGCTGTCTTAGAATGGCCACAACCCACTTCCCTGAAAGCCATACAGCGATTCTTGGGATTTGCGAATTACTATCGTAAATTCATCAAGAATTTTTCTTCTACCGTGGC
The DNA here is from genome assembly GCF_040206685.1 of Ascaphus truei. Classification (NCBI taxonomy): domain Eukaryota; kingdom Metazoa; phylum Chordata; class Amphibia; order Anura; family Ascaphidae; genus Ascaphus; species Ascaphus truei. The sequence goes on along the minus strand of NC_134492.1, from coordinate 59,620,278 downwards.
CGCCATTACTGACCTTACCAAAAAGGGAGCTAACACAGCAGTCTGGTCTCCTGTAGCTCTCCAAGCTTTCGACTCCCTCAAAAAATCTTTCGCTTCTGCTCCTATTTTGCGTCACCCTGACCCCGGGCTTCCCTTTACCCTAGAGGTAGACGCATCCGACGTCGGTGCTGGCGCCATTCTCTCTCAGAGACAGTCCCCACAGGCCAAACTTCATCCCTGTGGATTCTTTTTAAAAAAAAATTCTTCGGCAGAACGGAACTATGACGTCGGAAACAGAGAGTTCCTGGCTATTAAACTCGCCCTTCAGGAATGGAGACATCTCCTGGAGGGAACGGAGACCCCCATTTCGATCTTTACTGATCATAAAAACTTACTTTACAATGAGAGTGCACGTCGCCTTGGGGCGCGTCAGGATCGATGGTCTCTTTTTTTTTTGAGATTTAATTATCTCATATCTTACATTCCTGGTTCAAAGAATCAAAAGGGAGACGCACTCTCACGTCAATTCCTGTTTGAGAACAATTCCGAAGTTATCTCCGAGACAATCTTACCCTCCAAATATATTGTTTCGGCCAATTCTTTTGATATCCTGGATCAGGTTATGGCAGCACAATCTAATCTCCCGAGGGGCCTTAAGGTGCCGGTCGGCCGTCTGTATGCAGCTACATGCTTCTTTAAGAAGATTCTTGAGTGGGGTCATTCTTCTAGGTCATCCGGTCATCCAGGCATTAGCAGGACTTCTGACCTCATTGGTCGTACCTTTTGGTGGCCAACCATGTTGCAGGACATTTCAGGGTACGTAGAAACTTGTCCAATCTGCGCCCAGGTTAAGACCGCTCGTAAAAAACCGTACGGCCTTCTACAACCCCTCCCTATACCAGAACGCCCATGGAGTCATCTGTCCATGGACTTTGTGGTGGAACTTCCAAACTCTAACGGGATGAACACCATTTTGGTTGTCGTGGATCGTTTTTCCAAGCAGGCCCATTTTATTCCTCTCAAAGGCCTACCCAATTCCCCTACCCTGGCAGACATTTTTGTTAAAGAAATATTCCGCATTCACGGAGTTCCTCTTTCTATCGTATCCGATCGAAGTACACAATTTGTCTCAAAATTTTGGTGAGCTTTCGCTCGCAGGATGGATATCACCCTCCATTTTTCGTCCGGGTATCATCCCCAAACCAATGGTCAAACCAAGAGAACGAACCAAACTCTGGAGCAATACCTCCGATGCTTCATCGCAGACAGCCAAAACAATTGGGTAGATTTACTTCCGTGGGCAGTGTTCTCCCATGACTCTTTAAAGAACAGCTCCACGTTGAAATCCCCTTTTTTCATTAATTATGGTTTTCACCAGGGTCACCTGCCCATCACCTCAGTTCCTTCCGGGGTTCCAGTGACCGTTGACAGAATCAAGGATCTTCAGGAATCCTGGAAAAGGATCCAAAAGGCTTTGAGAAACACAACCCATAGACAAAAGGCACAGGCAGATCGTCACCATCGTCAGGCACCAGTCTTCAAACCAAGGGATAAGGTCTGGCTCTCCTCCAAGAACATTAGACTGAAGACTCCAAGCCATAAGCTGGCTCCTAGGTTCTTGGGTCCATTCTCAGTAATAGAACGGATCAATCCGGTGGCATATCATCTGGAACTTCCTCCATCCATGAGAATACCCTCCGTGTTCCACGTGTCACTTGAAACCTGTGTCCCAGAGTCCACGGTTCCATAGGACACAGATTGACCCTAAACCATTCATAGTTCAGGGGCAGGAAGAGTTCGAAATTCAGTCTATTCTGGATTCCAGGAGGACGAGGGGTTCGGTACAATACCTGGTTCACTGGAAGGGCTTTGGTCCAGAGGAAAGATCTTGGGTACCCTACCATCAAATACATGCCCCCAGACTGCTGAGACTCTTTCACTCCAAATTTCCCCAAAAGCCATATTGGAGCCGTCCTGAGGCTGCTCATCAAGGGGGGGGGTACAGTAAGGTCCGGGGGAACACCTCTCTCTAAAGGGGTTCCTCCCGCGACTTTACTTACCCCCGCTCCAGCTCTGCCTCCTCGCCGCCGCGGGCAGGATCTTCCTTCTCCTCCGCTTCCCGCGGCGGCTACTGATCTTGCGCATGCGCGCGCACGGCCTTTACGTCCTCCCTCAGGAGGAGTTCCCGCCCCCAGTTGAGGCTGCGCACGCCTCTCCCACGCAGCGCACACGCCTGATGCGTGTGCACCGCTCACAAGCTACACATCTAGCGCAGCTGTGGTCAGTTTCTCCCTACCAATCCCTATCTTCCCTGGGGCCGCTCCCTCGTTACTCCCCCTCTCCCTATTGGTCCTTCCTCCTACTTATACCTTGCTCAGAAATTCATTCTTTGGATGAGCATAGCTTTGTATGACCTGTGTTAACCACGGTCGTGCCTGTCTCAGTTCCTGTCTCTTTGTCTCCTTAGTGATCCCTTGTGTACCGAACCGGCCTGGCTGTGGATCCGCTCTGGACTTCTACCCTTGGTTTGTATCCTGACCTCCTGGACTCCCCGACCCCTTTATCTCGGTTTGCGGATTCCGACCTACCTCCCGGCTCTGGACCCCAGGCTCTCGGTACCACCTATCTTCTGGAACCTCCCTTCTCGTCTGGCGAGTATCTTACTTTATCTTATACTCCCAGACGGTTCCAGACACCTATTTTCCACTTTCCAGGCGTGTCCCCATAGCTGTGGGTGCAGTTTGTTACCCATCTCACCTCAGTTTCGGGGTCCCTCCTTGTCCGTGGTGAGCACAGCGTAACACTAGGAATATGAGCTTGGGCTTTATTGATTTCGTCCAAGCTATCAAAGTTGTTGGCGGAAATAATACACTTAGCAGGAAGAATCGACTCCGAGGATTCGTTAGATTCGTTCTCCATGTAGAACTGACGGGATAAAGCGTCGGCCTTGATATTCTTGGTGCCCGGAATATAAGAAATTGTGTAATTGAACCTAGAAAAGAACAACGCCCAATGAGCTTGACGGGATCCCAAACAACAAGCCCACTCGATGTACAATAAGTTTTTGTGATCGGTGAGGATGGCTACTGGCTCCTTGGTACCTTCGAGGCGATGTCTCCATTCTTGAAGGGCCAATTTGATGGCCAGAAGCTTGCGGTTCCTGACATTATAATTTCTCTCGGCCGAAGAGAACTTCCTGGAAAAGAATCCACACGGATAGAGTTTTTCCTGTGGGGAAGATCTCTGAGAAAGCGCTGCGCCGGCTCCAACATCCGAGGCGCCTACTTCTAGAGTAAAAGGAAGAGAAGTATCTGGATGCCGAAGGATGGGGGCGGACACAAAGGCTCTTTTGAGAAAGTTGAAGGCTTCGATGGCTTCAGGGGACCAAACAGTTGGAGCAGCACCTTTTTTGGTCAAAGCAGTGATAGGTAGAGCAATAGTAGAAAAGTTACGGATGAATTTCCAATAGTAATTAGCAAAGCCAAGAAAGCGCTGCACAGCCTTGAGAGAATTCGGCAATGGCCAATCGAGTACAGACTTCAATTTCTCAGGGTCCATGGTAAAGCCTTTGTCAGAAATTATGTAGCCTAAGAAGGCTGTGGAAGATTGATGGAACAAACATTTCTCCATTTTCGCGTAGAGGCGATTAGCACGAAGCCGAGAGAGAACCAATTTGCTCCTCAAAGCTTTTGGAGAAAACGAGGATGTCGTTCAAATATACAATGACGAACGTTCCCAATATGTCCCAGAAGATATCATTCATGAATTCTTGGAAAACAGCAGGGGCATTGCAGAGACCGAACGGCATCACTAAGTACTCGTAATGTCCCGAACGCGTGTTAAATGCGGTTTTCCATTCATCCCCGTCTCTTATTCGAATAAGATTGTAGGCACCTCTTAAATCGAATTTGGAGAAAATAGAGGCTCCTTGTAGATGGTCGAAGAATTCTGAAATCAAAGGAAGAGGGTACCGTTTTTTTACCGTAATCTTGTTTAACCCACGAAAGTCGATACAGGGTCTTAAAGAGCCATCCTTCTTTTTCACGAAGAAGAAGCCTGCCCCGGCGGGGGAGGTAGAATTCTGGATGAACCCTTTCTTCAGATTCTCCTGGATGTACGCTGTCATCGCTTCCGTCTCGGGCACAGACAAGGGGTAAGACTTAGATTTGGGGAGAATGGTTCCAGGAATTAAATCAATGGGACAGTCATAAGAGCGATGAGGTGGTAACACTTCAGCCTGAGTTTTATTGAAGACATCTAAGTATTCATGGTATACCTTTGGCAAAGCAGAGTGAGAAGATGAGGAGGTGTCGAGGCCAGCGAGCACAGCAACAGAAGGAGAAACCGTCTTCTCCGAGGAATCAGCCCATTGAATCGGCAAAACATTGGTCCAATCAATACGCGGATTGTGAAGCTGGAGCCACAGCAATCCTAGAATAACCTGGACAGTAGGGGAATGGAAAACATCGAAGACCATTACCTCGGTATGACCATCCGCGGTGGTTAGGGTAAGTGGAATGGACTCCCAAATGATGAATGCTGGTTGAAGCGGTCGACCATCAATAGCCTCGAGGCCGATGGGTGACTTTTTCTTGACTAGCGGGATTTGGTTGTTGCAGGCGAAGGCGTGATCAAGAAAGTTGCCACCAGACCCGGAATCGATGAACGCTTCAACTTCTATTTGCAGATCAGGATCCACAAGAGTAATGGGGAGTGTAGTATCTTCTTCGGTAGTTCCTTAGGGAGAGAGGGGCAAGGAGAAATAGTACCCAGTAGAAGTCCCTCTACCTTTACTGGGCGTTCCCGTTTCTTGGTTTCAAGCGGCAGTGACGAAGTTGGTGTTCTGGGGAACCGCAGTAATAGCAGAGACCCTCCTCCTGGCGTCGTGCTTTCTCAGCGGCCCGGGGCGGTTGGCTACCAATTTGCATCAGTTCAGGAGCATCCAACGCAGGGAAGGCCAGTGGAGAAGACCTAAGGGAAATAGGCAGGGACGAGAGAGAACGAGAAACGGTGATGCTCGTGGCGTCGTTCTTGAGTGCGCTGATCCATCTGGATACTGAGAGCGATGAGTTCCTCGAGGGATGAAGGCCGGGCGTGAGCTGCACGGTCATCCTTGAGAGATTCGGACAAACCGTGCCAGTATGGCGCAGCGAGCACTTCATCGTTCCACTGGGTTTCTGCAGAAAAAGCAGCAGTCTCCCTACGCTAAACAAAATATATCGTGCGCAACTAATAAACCTCTAATATAATCAGTGATACAATGTGTATTAACATATACCCTTCTAATAAACCTCTAATATAATCAGTGATACAATGTGTATTAACATATACCCTTCTAATAAACCTCTAATATAATCAGTGATACAATGTGTATTAACATATACCCTTCTAATAAACCTCTAATATAATCAGTGATACAATGTGTATTAACATATACCCTTCTAATTTTTACTCAACTAGTAAAACCACAAAAAAACCACAGTGTGAAAAAAAAATTTTTTTTTTTACATAACCGTGTAATGTGATGTAGAAAGCGTCTGCTGCTATTAAACAGGGGGTGGCTCGGCACCCCCCAAACACTGAAGATATGGAGACAAAAAAACAGCGTGGTGATGGGAGGAGCAGAGGCTTGAGTGGGTAATTGCAGAGATAGTGATGTACAAAAAAGCCCGGGCGCTACCTAGGAGTGAATATTAATGGGGTGATGTAGTCTTTGTAATAGAACAATACAACCTTAAAGAGTACTTAAAGGTCCCTTCTACTTCCGAAATTCTTCCTGCTGCTCAAAACCCCAAAAAGGACCTATCCAGGATCCTTGGTACATGTGAAACAAACAAAAAATGGGGGAGCACAGGTTGAGGCTACTATCCCTGAGTACTTTTTTACAACTCCAGCCACCGTCAGAAGCAGGAAGAAGGAGCAAAGCCTACCACCCGGACACGGAGAGTTAGCTGCGCACTTGAGTACCCTGCACGAACAGTTTCTGATAGACTGGCTGCTTAATTCAGCTCTTAAGTCATTTTGACTAAGTGCTTTTTAAACGTTTTGTTGGGACTTTGTCCTGTTGGTCTCAATAAATATCACGGTTTTTTTCACCCTTGTACCCGTGTGTACTATCGTGTAAACCAGGCACTATTTAAGTTATCCTTACAACACCAGTAGAAGGTTTGAATTTGATGCTCCAGAGAGGGGAGAAAAGATACCAATTTGAGTCCATACTCACACTTTGCCGTGTGAGTTTATTGTTTAACTTACGGGGTTACATTTCAACCCACCTTGACCCCCTCACTCCCACTGTTTGGTGCAAAGAACCGGTGGGACACGTGGGAGCCCTGCAGTGAGGTGCCATCAAAGATACCTCCCTCCAGAGATCACTCACGCTTGCCCGTGTGAGTGGATGCAGTATTCCTCTGCTTATTGAATTTAGATTCAGTTGTTTACCCCAGACGTTTATTTTGTATATTCTGTCTTGTCCCTTATCCATCTGTTTTTATTTCATTTAACTCTGAGGACAACATCACAACCCATCCCCGTGGAGAAGACCAGAGACGCTTTACAGCACACCAGAGGAGAAGAAAAGCACAAGAAGAAAGAAGACAGAAGAGAAAACACCTAGAGCAACCTTGCACCCTGATGTGCAAGCATTTACACAAGGCCGTGTAAGTGTTTATGTTATTTTACATCTCATTTCACATCCAAGTTTTACACTATTGCATTATATCACACGTCTGTATAGTCCCTCAACCTGTGCTCCCCCATTTTTTGTTTGTTTCAATTGCAGAGATAGGTCTGAGAGAGCAGAGGAGGAGACAGGAAGGTAATCTAAGGTAGTAGCCTGCAACCTGCGAGGGGCGGAGCCAGTGCCTGGGGAGGGTCGGTAACTAGAGCGGGTGCGCGCGCCCTCTGTAACACTGTCACGCGCGCACCGCGCGAGCACCAGGGCGTGGGGGAAGCATCGCGGAGGAGGTGGAATCAGGTACGGGAAGGCCTGGGATGACGGAGGCACACCGAGGGGCCCGATTGCCCCGACAGGAGACCAGGGACCGAGAACGCGCGCGCACAGTTGGGGGACCGCACGTGCGTGCAGACCGCGAGCCGGAGCATGCGGGCCGCGCCGCGAGGGAATGAGTTAGGGAGGAAGGTTTAGCCACCGGGGAACCTAAGGTGACGGGGACACGCTGGGAAGAGCGAGTCCCCCGATCCGTTACACTCTGCGAGTTATTATATCTCTCTGCGTGTTATTATATCTCTCTGTGTGTTATTATATCTCTGCGTGTTATTATATCTCTCTGCGTGTTATTATATCTCTGTGTGTTATTATATCTCTGTGTGTTATTATATCTCTCTGCGTGTTATTATATCTCTGTGTGTTATTATATCTCTGTGTGTTATTATATCTCTCTGCGTGTTATTATATCTCTGCGTGTTATTATATCTCTCTGCGTGTTATTATATCTCTGCGTGTTATTATATCTCTCTGCGTGTTATTATATCTCTGTGTGTTATTATATCTCTGTGTGTTATTATATCTCTCTGCGTGTTATTATATCTCTGTGTGTTATTATATCTCTGTGTGTTATTATATCTCTCTGCGTGTTATTATATCTCTGTGTGTTATTATATCTCTGTGTGTTATTATATCTCTCTGCGTGTTATTATATCTCTGCGTGTTATTATATCTCTCTGCGTGTTATTATATCTCTGTGTGTTATTATATCTCTGTGTGTTATTATATATCTCTGTGTGTTATTATATCTCTGCGTGTTATTATATCTCTCTGCGTGTTATTATATCTCTGTGTGTTATTATATCTCTGTGTGTTATTATATCTCTCTGCGTGTTATTATATCTCTGCGTGTTATTATATCTCTCTGCGTGTTATTATATCTCTCTGCGTGTTATTATATCTCTGCATGTGATTATATCGCTCTGTGTGTTATTACATCTCTCTGCGTGTTATTATATCTCTCTGCGTGTTATTATATCTCTGTGTGTGTTATTATATCTCTCTGCGTGTTATTATATCTCTGCGTGTTATTATATCTCTCTGCGTGTTATTTTATCTCTCTGCGTGTTATTATATCTCTGCGTGTTATTATATATCTCTGTGTGTTATTATATCTCTCTGCGTGTTATTATATATCTCTGCGTGTTATTATATCTCTCTGCGTGTTATTATATCTCTGCGTGTTATTATATATCTCTGTGTGTTATTATATCTCTCTGCGTGTTATTATATCTCTGCGTGTTATTATATATCTCTGTGTGTTATTATATCTCTCTGCGTGTTATTATATCTCTCTGCGTGTTATTATATCTCTCTGCGTGTTATTATATATCTCTGCGTGTTATATCTCTCTGCCTGTTATTATATCTCTGCGTGTTATTATATATCTCTGTGTTATTATATCTCTTTGCGAGTTATTATATATCTCTGTGTGTTATTATATATCTCTGCGTGTTATTATATATCTCTGTGTGTTATTATATCTCTCTGCGTGTTATTATATCTCTGCGTGTTATTATATCTCTCTGCGTGTTATTATATCTCTGCGTGTTATTATATCTCTCTGCGTGATATTATATATCTCTGCGTGTTATTATATATCTCTGTGTGTTATTATATCTCTCTGCGTGTTATTATATATCTCTGCGTGTTATTATATCTCTCTGCGTGTTATTATATCTCTGCGTGTTATTATATATCTCTGTGTGTTATTATATCTCTCTGCGTGTTATTATATATCTCTGCGTGTTATTATATATCTCTGCGCGTTATTATATCTGTCTGCGTGTTATTATATCGCTCTGCGTGTTATTATATCTCTGCATGTTATTATATATCTCTGCGTGTTATTATCTCTCTGCGTGTTATTATCTCTCTGCGTGTTATTATATCTCTGCGTGTTATTATATCTCTGCGTGTTATTATATCTCTGCATGTTATTATATCTCTGTGTGTTATTATATCGCTCTGCATGTTATTATATCTCTCTGTGTGTTATTATATCTCTGCGTGCTATTATATCTCTCTGCGTGTTATTATATCTCTCTACGTGTTATTATATCTCTGCATGTTATTATATCTCTCTGCGTGTTATTATATCTCTGCATGTTATTATATCTCTATGTGTGTTATTATATCTCTGCGTGTTATTATATCACTCAGCATGTTATTATATTTCTCTGTGTGTTATTATGTCTCTGCATGTTATCATATCTCTCTGCATGTTATTATATCTCTGCATGTTATTATATCTCTGCGTGTTATTATATCTCTGCGTGTTATTATATCTCTGCGTGTTATTATATCTCTGCATGTTATTATATCTCTGCATGTTATTATATCTCTCTGCATTATATCTCCCTGCATGTTATTATTTCACGCTGCATGTTTTTATATCTCTGCATGTTATGTCGCTCTGCGTGTTATTATATCTCTCTTCGTGTTATTATATTTCTCTATGTGCTATTATATTGCTCTGCGTATTATATCTCTCTGCATGTTATTATTTCGCGTTGCATATTATTATCTCTCTGCATGTTATTATATCTCTCTGTGTGTTATTATATCTCTGCGTGCTATTATATCTCTCTGCGTGTTATTATATCTCTCTACGTGTTATTATATCTCTGCATGTTATTATATCTCTCTGCGTGTTATTATATCTCTGCATGTTATTATATCTCTATGTGTGTTATTATATCTCTGCGTGTTATTATATCACTCAGCATGTTATTATATTTCTCTGTGTGTTATTATGTCTCTGCATGTTATCATATCTCTCTGCATGTTATTATATCTCTGCATGTTATTATATCTCTGCGTGTTATTATATCTCTGCGTGTTATTATATCTCTGCGTGTTATTATATCTCTGCATGTTATTATATCTCTGCATGTTATTATATCTCTCTGCATTATATCTCCCTGCATGTTATTATTTCACGCTGCATGTTTTTATATCTCTGCATGTTATGTCGCTCTGCGTGTTATTATATCTCTCTTCGTGTTATTATATTTCTGTATGTGCTATTATATTGCTCTGCGTGTTATATCTCTTTGCGTGTTATTATATCTCTCTGCATGTTATTATTTTGCGCTGCATGTTATTATATCACGCTGCATCTTGATATATCGTTCTGCAAGGCGTTGCAGGCACCTTTGGCTGAGAAACGGTTACCTTGATACGTGACAGATAATTGCACACGTCTGTGCATGGATGGAGGAAATGAGTTTAGAGAGACAGACTCAGGAAGCAGATGTGTTTCCTGTACCTTCCGCTCTGTGCATATCTGTTTATACTGTGTGTGTGTGTGTGTGTGTGTGTGTGTGTGTGTGTGTATATATATCTGTGTATACTGCTAATATGTGTATTGTCTGCGTATATATATTTTTATATTGTATATATCTGTGTATTGTATATTATATCTGTGTATATAGACCCAGAACCTGACCAGCGGAGACCCACAACTAGGTCTGAACTCATCGTGACCCAGAACCTGACCAGTGGAGACCCACAGCTAGGTCTGAACTCATCCAGACCCAGGACCTGACCAGCTGAGTCCGACAGCTAGGTCTGAACTCATCCAGGCCCAGAACCTGACCAGCAGAGACCCACAGCTAGGTCTGAACTCGTCCACAGCCAGGACCTGAACAGCGGAGACCCACAGCTAGGTCTGAACTCATCCAGACCTAGAACCTGACCACCAGAGACCCACAGCTAGGTCTGAACTCATCCAGACCTAGAACCTGACCACCAGAGACCCACAGCTAGGTCTGAACTCATCCAGACCCAGGAGCTGACTGATTAGTAAAGCTTTTGGTAGCTTTCTATACCCCTCAGCAAGCACCACCCCCACACTATGTATAAAGGGAAAGCAATTATTCCTATTTTTGCATATATATATGGCTATATCTATATATCTATACCTGTGTATATATGCCTGAGTATACGTGTGTGTGTGTGTGTATATATATATACAGGCATACCCCGCTTTAAGTACACTCACTTTAAGTACACTCGCGAGTAAGTACATATCGCCCAATAGGCAAACGCCAGCTCACGCATGCACCTGTCATCACGTCCTGAACAGCAATACCGGCTCCCTACCTGTACCGAAGCTGTGCGCAAGCGGGGAGACTATAGAGCCTGTTACAAATGCGTTATTTACATCAGTTGTGCACGTATATGACGATTGCAGTACAGTACATGCATCGATAAGTGGGGAAAAGGTAGTGCTTCACTTTAAGTACATTTTCGATTTACATACATGCTCCGGTCCCATTGCGTACGTTAATGCGGGGTATGCCTGTGTGTATATATATATATATATATATATATTCACAATATGAATAATATTGATTATTATCTATTGCTTTGGATCGGCCGATCTTAGTCACACTACTGGGGGAAAAATAATTTTTTCCCCTGGTTCTGTTATGGTATATTTGCAATAACATATTTTTACCTTGTTTTGGTTCTTACCAGACATATTGTACCTCTTTGGTGTTTCAACGCTGTGTCACACAGCGATTTGTTATATGATCTGTGTGGGTCTGTTTTATGTGTTTTTTATACTCTTTGCTAATAAAGTCCATTTTTTTCTATTTTTCATTATACAGTGTTTGAGTGCACCTTTTTGACCCTACTTTTTCCTTTTCTGTGTGTTATATATATATATATATATATATATATATATATATATAAAGACCATACGATACCGGTTGCAACACGACATCAAGGGACAGCACGCAGGTAAGTAAATCATACATTTTCTATATTTGATAGAAGACACAAAAACCGACGTTTCGGTCCCCCAGTGGGATCTTTCTCCCACTGGGGGACCAAAACGTCGTTTTTTGTGTCTTCTATCAAATATAGAAAATGTATGATTTACTTACCTGCGTGCTGTCCCTTGATGTCGGGTTGCAACCGGTATCGTATGGTCTGTTATTGCTTTATGGGATAAGCACCAAAACTTATTTACTGTACTTGCATATGGTGTGCCGGCTGTGCATTGGATTCTATATATATATATACCAGCTTAGCCATTACAACCAACCTCACACTGATGATACCCATCAAGGTTGAAACATGTCTGTGAGTGGGTTTAATGGCTTTGCATCTCATCCCAGCCTCTGTCTAAAAGCTGTGTTTAAAACAGCATGCATTGGCTTGAGGATTTGCTTGTGTAATATGAGCTTGAGACAAAAGGTGGCACTGAGTGCTCATTTGCATGTCATTTCCCAGAATCCCTTGCTGCAGTGGAAGCGCTGTATGTTGAGCGATAATGGGGAAAGACAGAGTTGCAGACCTGTCTAAGACATGCAAATGAACATACAGTAAAATTTACAGTTGTTTATATATATATATATATATATATATATATATATATATATATATATATATATATATATATATATATACAAATACAACTGTGTGCTCATCTGCATGTCTTAGGCAGGTCTGCAACCCCGCCTTTCCCCATCATCACCCAGCATACAGCACTTCCACTGCAGCAAGGGATTCTGGGAAATGACATGCAAATGAGCACACAGTGTCACTTTTTGCCTGGTTTTTGAGGCAAAAAGTGACACTGTGTGCTCATTTGCATGTCATTTCCCAGAATCCCTTGCTGCAGTGGAAGTGCTGTATGCTGGGTGATGATGGGGAAAGGCGGGTTGCAGACCTGCCTAAGACATGCAGATGAGCACACAGTTGTATTTGCATATTTGCTTTCCTGTGGAGGGTTTTTGTCACTTTTTTTACTCACCATAACTTAACTCAGTATTATGGTATGTATATATATATATATATATCAGATATGTGTTTTGTCAATTGGATGTAGCATTGGGCACCCCTATCTTTTGTTGTACACATTTGCCACGCCCAGTAGCACTCTTTTTAGACATAAATATATATTCATGATGTGGTGGGTGTAGGAGTTTGAGCTAGCTGGGAACGTGAGCTCACTCCTCCTCACCTTTTTAACTTGGGAGGTCTTTCACTTTGCTGCAAGAACAGGTTCTTTCCCCTCATACAGAGGTAAGAGGAAGGGTTCACAGTGTAGTGTACTGTAGGACCTGCATTTTTGGTTTACCTTGACGTTTGGTATGCAGGCTGAGAAAAGCGTAAATAAAAAACACAGTCTGAGGTTATTTTGAAACAGAATAACACGTGAATTTATTCAAGTCAAGTGCACAACGGAGACAGCTTTTGAAAAAAAGCTCTCTAACAGATAACACGTTATGCCATATATTTATACCCATAAACCTAAAGCTCCACCTCTTTATGTGGGGGCTTGCACGTCACTAATATTACCTCATTTTGTAATACATAACAATACTAAAGCTGATGTCATTTTGTAATACATAATAATACTGGATAACTGTCTGTAAGCTAAAAATCATTATGGGGTTAAATGTGATGTCAGTTCTGCCACTTGGCACATTGTATGAGAAACAGTTTATCTTAGACTACTAACGAGGCTTTCTCATAATATCTGGCCTGTTTACACTTTCAATTTGGAAGCTGATTGGATGAGGAACGATCAATAAAGTCAGCTAGGAGCGAAAACATTCCATTCTCTGTTTCACACAGATTTCTTCACATAGAATGATGACATTAAAACTCACAAAGACAAGACAAGATGGCGGACTGAAAATAGTCAAACAAAATGGCTGCTTTGATCCTAATGCTGTTATGTCAGACCCCCTAATGTCTCAACTTCGTCAAGGCTTACGACGCTTTTGCCAAAGGGTTAAACTAAATAACCAAGTAATTATTATTATTATTGAAGTATTTAAACTTTATACTTATTACCATATATGTTTTGTCAATTGGATGTAGCATTGGGCACCCCCGTCTTTTGTTGTATTCCAATGAAAAAACGGCAAACTACTGAAACCCAGACAACACGTACGCCAAATTCCACCTCCCCCATGGGACACAACTCATACAGCCTGCGTCATACGAGTATATCTGAAGTATGCACCTGGGTATTGTAGATTGTTAGCTCTTGAGACGAGGGTTCTTGTTGTATCTGTTTGCGTTCGTTTGTTCTCACTTGATATGCGGAATCTGACGGCGCTTTATAAATAAATACGAATATTATGTGATATACATATATTTCATTCTTTATTTTAAGTTACCGTAAGTGAAACAATGATACAATCATTTGAATAAAACAAGAGCGACAATATACAATCCATACATTTGTACGCTAACCAACGGAGCAATTCTGTAACAGTTTGCAACATTATTTTTTGTATGAATTGTAACAATTCTTATCTTGCATCAAACGGGCAATGGGTGGAAGGGAAGTAAACATAATTATGCCCCTTTACAAAGCATTAGTAAGACAACACCTTGAATATGGAGTACAATTTTGGGCACCAATCCTTAGAAAAGACATAATGGAACTAGAGAGAGTGCAGAGAAGAGCCCCCAAATTAATAAAGGGGATGGACAATCTAACTTATGAGGAGAGGCTAGATAAATTAGATTTATTTACATTAGAAAAGAGGCGTCTAAGGCCTCGTCCAAGGTTCCGGCGGGCGTGCTGAGGCGTGCTGAGGCGCGCTGAGGCTCAGGGAAAGCGGGTGCTTTCCCTGGCCTTAGACAGCGTGCCGTCAGGGGGCGGGCCGGGGGTGGGCCAGTGACGTCACGGAGCTGGTTCGCCCTCATTGGGCGAACAGCTCACGTGACTGGCCCTGCACTCCGGCGAGCGCTGAAATTTAAAATTCTGGTAAGACCTACGCTTCCGTGCGCTTGTGGAAGCGTAGGCGAGCCCCTAGTAAAGCCGCTGTAATTGCGGCTGTAGGGGCTCAGTGCTGAGCGGGAGCGCGCCTCCGCCAGCAAGCAGCAACCATGGACGAGGCCTAAGAGGGGACATGATAACTATATACAAATATATTCAGGCACAATACAAGGAGCTTTCAAAAGAACTATTCATCCCACGGGCAGTACAAAGGACTCGGGACCATCCCTTAAAGTTGGAGGAAAGGAGATTTCACCAGCAACAAAGGAAAGGGTTCTTTACAGTAAGGGCAGTTACAGTGTGGGGTTCATTACCCATGGAGACTGTGATGGCAGATACAATAGATTGTTCCAAAAAAGGTTGGATATCTTTTTAGATGGGAAAGGTATACAGGGAAATACCAAATAAGTATACATGGGAAGGATGTTGATCCAGGGATTAATCCGATTGACAATTCTTGGAGTCAGGAAGGAATTAATTTTTCCCCTTAATGGGGTTTTTTGTTTGCCTTCCTCTGGATCAATAAGTAAGTATAGATATAGGATAAAGTATCTGTTGTCTAAATTTAGCATAGGTTGAACTTGATGGACGGAAGTCTGTTTTCAACCTCATCTACTATGTAACTATGTAACTATGTAAAATAGTATAATAATTATAAATGATCAGCGGAACTGAAATAAAAGTTAGTTAGAGGCAATCTGAGCGACACTTAAAAAAATTAATATATATATTTTTTCTTTAATATATGCAGCCTTTGATTACCTTTATTGAAAACTAATTACTGTACCTAAGCTGCCGAACTATT
>NC_134492.1:59594732-59599732 GCF_040206685.1 Ascaphus truei | reverse complement strand
AGGTGTTTGCAGAATTACAGATGCAGTATTTCTGTTGGGCTGGTACCCCATTTTGTGAGCCTGGGTATGTTACATGGCCCCACACCTCGTTGCCATACAGAAGGATGGGTGTGTGGAGTCTGGGTATGTTACAGGGCCCCACACCTCGCTGCCATACAGAAGGATGGGTGTGTGGAGTCTGGGTATGTTACAGGGCCCCACACCTCGCTGCCATACAGAAGGATGGGTGTGTGGTATCTGGGTATGTTACAGGGCCCCACACCTCGCTGCCATACAGAAGAATGGGTGTGATGATGCTGTTGAATATTTTCATCCAGATTCTTATTGGTGGTTTGAGGTGGTACATCTGTTTCCTTATTGCATAAAATGCTCTGCGGGCCTTCTCCTTCAGTGTATTTATGGCCAGGTTGAATTTCCCTGATGAGCTGATTGTTAGACCTCGGTATGTGTAGCTCGCTGTCTGTTCCAGTGCATTGTCATTCAGTGTGAATTGCGATATGGTTGGATGTTTTTTAGATTTTGTCTGGAATGCCATTATTCTGGTTTTTTCTAGGTTCACAGAGCGTGCCCAGGTCTGGCCGAATTTTTCTAGTATGTATGTATGTATGTATGTATGTCTTTATTTATATAGCGCCATAAAATGTACATAGCGCTTCACAGTAGTAATACATGTCATATAAATAGCAAATATAAATAACACATCATGGGAATAAGTGCTTCAGACATACTGTAAAAGTAACATTAAGGAAGGAGTCCCTGCTCCGAGGAGCTTACAATCTAATTGGTAGGTAGGGAGAACGTACAGAGACAGTAGGAGGGAATACTAGTAAGTGCGTCTGCAGGAGGCCAAGCTTTGTGTCATGTGTCCATGATTATCCAGTGCTACTCATATGCTTCTTTAAGCAGATGTGTCTTAAGGTGGGTCTTAAAGGTGGATAGCGAGGGGGCTAGTCGGGTATTGAGGGGAAGAGCATTCCAGAGGTGTGGGGCAGAAAGTGAGAGAGGTTTAAGGCGGGAGAGAGCTTTAGATACAAAGGGGGTAGAAAGAAGACATCCTTGAGAAGAACGCAAGAGTCGTGATGGTGCATAGCGAGAAATTAGGGCTGAGATGTAATGAGGGGCAGAAGAATGTAAAGCTTTAAAAGTGAGCAGTAGAATTGAGTGTGAGATACGCGATTTAATCGGAAGCCAGGAGAGTGATTTCAGCAGGGGAGACGCTGAGACAGATTTAGGAAAGAGTAGAGTGATTCTGGCAGCAGTGTTTAGGATAGATTGTAGGGGAGACAGGTGAGAGGTAGGAAGGCCGGACAGCAGGAGGTTGCAGTAATCGAGACGTGAGAGAATGAGGGCCTGAGTCAGAGTTTTAGCAGTTGAGTAACAGAGGAAAGGGCGTATCTTTGTGATATTGCGGAGGAAAAAGCGATAAGTTTTAGAAACGTTTTGAATATGAGAGGAGAATGAGAGAGAGGAATCAAGTGTGACCCCTAGGCAGCGTGCTTGGGCTACTGGGTGAATGATCGTATTTCCAATAGCAATGTGGAAGGATGTAGTAGGGCCAGGTTTGGGAGGTAGTATAAGGAGCTCTGTTTTTGCCATGTTAAGTTTCAGTCGGCGGATGGCCATCCAGGATGATATTCCAGAGAGGCATTCAGAAACTTTGGTCTGTATAGCAGGTGTAAGGTCAGGGGTTGAAAGGTAAATTTGTGTGTCGTCAGCATAGAGGTGATATTTAAACCCAAAAGATGTGATTAGGTCACCTAGAGAGAGTGTGTAGAGAGAAAAGAGAAGGGGTCCCAGGACAGAGCCCTGGGGTACCCCCACAGAGAGATCAATAGAGGAGGAGGAGGTGTTAGCAAAAGAGACACTGAAGGTACGATGGGAGAGGTAAGAGGAGATCCAGGATAAAGCTTTGTTCCGAATACCAAGAGTATGGAGAATGTGAAGGAGAAGAGGGTGGTCCACGGTGTCGAATGCTGCAGAGAGGTCGAGTAATATGAGCAGAGTGTAATGACCTCTGTCTTTGGCAGCGTGGAGGTCGTCAGTTATTTTAGTGAGGGCTGTTTCAGTAGAGTGAGCAGTGCGGAAGCCAGATTGTAGAGGGTCTAGTACAGAATAGGTGTTGAGAAAGTGTAGCAATCGAGAGAATACAAGACGTTCAAGGAGTTTGGAGGCAAAAGGCAGGAGGGAGACAGGTCGATAGTTAGAAGGACAGGTAGGGTCAAGCTTGCTGTTTTTGAGTAATGGTATAACGGTTGCATGCTTGAAGGATGAAGGAAAGGTACCAGAGTAGAGGGAAGAGTTAAAGATCTGTGTGAGCATAGGGATTATAGAAGGAGCAAGAGGTTTTAGGAGATGGGAGGGAATGGGGTCAAGTGGGCAAGTGGTAGAGGGCGAAGAGGAGATCAGCAGTGATACATCCTCCTCCGAGATAGCAGGAAAAGAGTCAAGAAAGACAGGAGGAGAGTTGGGAAGCATTGTGGGATGGGAGGAGGCAACAGATGGGATGTTCTGCCGTATGGACTCCACCTTTTTCTTAAAAAAGTCAGCAAAGTCCTGAGGTGAGATGGATGAAGAAGAGGAGGCAGCTGAGGGTGGTCTGAGTAGAGAGTCAAAGACAGAAAAGAGACGGCGTGGGTTAGACTTGTGTGTGTTGATTAGTGATGAAAAGTAGGTTTGTTTAGCCTGAAAGAGGGCAGAGTTGAAACAGGATAGCATAAATTTGTAGTGAATGAAGTCTGCGAGCGTATGAGATTTCCTCCAGAGGCGTTCAGAGGAACGAGTGGAGGAACGCAGCATGCGTGTGTGGGAGTTTAGCCAGGGTCTGGGGTTAGAAGGGCGAGGACGGCAGAGAGAAAGTGGGGCATGAAGATCAAGAGAGGAAGATAAGGCAGAGTTGTAGTTCCTGACCAGGTTGTCAGGGTCTGAAGTGGAACTGAGAGAGGAGAGGGAGGAGCGTAAAGTGGAATCAAGAGCTGGTAGGTTAATAGAGTGCAGGTTTCTGCAAAAACGAGGGCGAGATGGAGATGGAGATGGAGAGAAGCGAGAGAGAGAAAATGAGATGAGGTGATGGTCAGAGAGAGGAAAAGGGGAAATGGAGAAGTCGGAGAGAGAGAAGTTTTTAGTGAAAACCAGGTCTAAGTAGTGGCCATCCTTGTGGGTGCTGGCTGCAGTCCACTGTTGAAGGCCAAAAGAAGAGGTTAGAGAAAGAAAGCGGGAAGCCCAAGGGAGAGAGGGGGTCATCAATGTGGCAATTGAAGTCCCCCAAGGAGAAGAACAGGGGAGTCTGAGGAGAGAAAGAAAGAGAGCCAGGATTCAAAGTGAGAGAGAAAGGCAGAAGGGGGATGAGTAGAGGAAGGTGGGCGATAGATGACCGCCACATGGACCGGGAGAGGAGAGAAGATCTGGACTGTGTGAGCCTCGAAGGAGGGAAAAGCAAGAGAGGGGGGAGTAGAAACTGTTCTGTAACGGCAGAGAGAGGAGAGCAGGAGCCCCACGCCTCCACCCCTGCCATCAGGGCGTGGAGTGTGGGAGAAGGAAAGGCCACCGTAGGAGAGGGCAGCTTCCAGAGCAGAGTCAGACTGAGTGAGCCAGGTCTCAGTTATAGCAAAGAGAAGCAGGGAGTGAGAGAGAAAGAAGTCATGCACAGAGAGGAACTTGTTAGAGAGGGAGCGAGCATTCCAAAGTGCACAGGAGAAAGGGAGAGAGGAGGGAGGGTGGCAGGGGATGGGTATGAGGTTGGAGGGGTTAACACCAGAAGGAGTAGAAGTTGCATGTGGAAGGCGAGGACGAGAGCAAGTAGAAATAAGGCAGGGACCAGGATTGGGAGAGATATCCCCAGAAGCAAGGAGGAGAAGCATGGACAGAAAGAGAATGTGTGAGGATGATTTGTAGGGGTGTGTTTTAGTGCAGGCGGCATAACTGTGTGGTGACAGAGGGCGCAGGTAAGAGAGGAGTTCATGTGAACTGAGAAGTGGTGAAGTAAGGAGAGATGGCGAAATATGAATAGAGTTAGAGACATGAGGCTGGTGGAAGGAAGTGCATAATGTGAAAATAAGTGAGGTTACAGTAAATATAAAAAGTAAAGGTGGCATCACAGCAATAGTAATGTGTTGAGATGTGCAGAGTGGGATGATAACCTCCTTTCCAGCGTAGTTCAAATGCAGGAATCTGAAGCAGTAGATTGTGTCCACTTTTTCCACTTCTTTTTGAACTTCCTTTTTTAAACTTCCACTACTTGAAAGCATTTCTGCTTAAGAGCAAAGGCTGCTAGCAGCAATGGCTGTTGTAAGTTTACTTATATACATGTAGAAAGTCACCTGGTTGGTACAACAAACTTAATTAGCACATGTGAGCGTAGTTAAACCAAATTGTTTTTCAAAGGTGGGTGTTGTCTTGCACAAGTGTGAAAGATGAATTACATTAAGGCAATAGGGGGATGATTTCTACACAGACAATTTGAGATGTTTTACCTAAATTGAAGTAAAATTAGCTAAATAGACAGCAATAGTATTGCCAGTTTCTGTTGGAGGCCTTGTTCTGTTGGAGACAGCAGGAGCAGGTCGTCTGCATATAGTAGAGACTTAGGGCCTCATGCAGAGAGCAGCGATATTTAGAATTGGAGAGGGGAATTTTTTTTACCTTTATTGGAGAGTTTTTTTCTCCATATGCAGCAGAAAGGGCATAAAACTGCATTTACAATCCTTTCTGCATATGGAGAGTTTCAAACAGCGCTATGAGCGCTATAAGCGCTGTTGAAACTAGTGGGAAAGAAATCGATTTTTTTTTTCTCCTCCCCTGGCCGCGGAGCGCCAGCTGCTTGGTGGAGAGGAAAAATGTTGAAAATCGCGCCATTTTTTTGCCGCGAACAGCCACTAGATGGCGTTCGCTGCTCTCTGCATACGGCCGTTTTCAAGACTGGAGAGATTTCTGTTCTCTCCAGCCGCGCGGCGAGATTGTGAGAAAAAAAAAAAATGGCGCTTTTTTTAAAACTCCCCATTTTA